>NC_134511.1:11757560-12073137 GCF_027942865.1 Odontesthes bonariensis | reverse complement strand
ATTGGCAAAGCTCAGTTTCACTTCTGTGATCAGCATTAATACAGGAAACTTCATTGAGTCCGTGCATTCTTCCACAAGATGATGCAAAACCACATTGTGCACACATTACAAAGTGACAGCTGTGGAAGAAGAAGGTACTGGATAGATAATTCTGCAGGAAAAATGTGACCATATAACAAGTGAAAAATGCCACTGCTTGTAATGCCAGAATGTCTCCGAGAGTGAATGGCAACATAAAGCAACGTTTTTATTAAACCTGTTGCAGGCCCGAAATACAAATATGGCTGCATATGAACAAATTAAACTAAATTTAATGAGAAAAAACGTGAGATATCTTGGGTTTCTACTGTCTGCAATCAAGAGAACGTCAAAGTAAAAGCTGCGGGTTTTTTCCCCATCGTTCTAAATTTTCCATCCCACCCCAACTTTCTCACATTTGAGGTTGCACGTAGGATACAACCTCATTTCGGCCAACCCATCCAGTAAATCATAGAATATTTCACTGCTTTAATAGAGTGATGGCGGTAAATGAAAAGATCATCAAAATGACTGGAATTCAAACGCTGAGACCCACGCATAATGACGGGTGACCAATAGCCGCAGGTAAAACACTCATGTCTTTCCTCTCTTTGCTCTGCTCACATCGTTCCTGTTGAACAGATGCGATTTTTCAGACCGCTCTTATTTGGACCCCTCATTTGCTCCTTGGATCTCACAAAAAAAAAAAAACTAATTTGGATAAAAAAAAGAAGGGATGCATTAGGCTCTGGCTAAAAGCCACCCTGTCGAGGGGCCAAGATTGCAGACTGTCCCTTAGTCTCCCCCATTTCCATTTGTCCCTGACCGAGTGCTGCATCAGCTGAGGCCAAACTGGCGTGTGTGTGTACCTCTTTGGACAAAATCTGATCAGAAAGCAAAGACCAAGAATGAAGTCCTCAACAAAACATTTTTATCTGACTATTTCTTCGTCTTTGTGCAGGTGCTATTAATCGTTACTAGTAAGAAGGGGGTGGGGGGGTGATGTGGTTTTTGCTTGAAGCCAGCTACTTAAAAGCCAGATGGGTTTGGTGTTGAATAGAAGCAGCGGGGGCAGCTTTGGATGAAGACATGCCAGGGATTTCTTCTTTCCTGGCAGCTCACGCTTCGCAGCACCCACTAACAAGTGCAGAATAGAAGAGAATGGCTCTTTTATGTGTCCTTTCCTCAACAAGAGAGCCAGGATGTGTTGAGTGTGTGCAAAGCATGGGCGCGTGTGTTTATTGTTGCTGCTAGATGGAATCAAGGTATCCAGACCTGCCCCCCCCCCCCCCCCCCTCCCCATCTTTAACATCCACCAGGTAATGGAGGAGACACATGAGTGTTCCTCCTCTTAAGAATTTTGAAAGCCTGTCTTTCATCTCCACCAACCTTTGTTTTTCAAGGAAACAGATGAGGAATGCATAGATATAATAGAGCCTTGTCCTTTCACACATTTTTCAAACACCTGTTCTCTCCTTCAAGCCTCAGCGTCTCGGGCTCCTTCATCAGGAGTCAGTATGGGAGAGCTACTTAACAGACACACGAGTCTAAGTTCCAGGCTCGGCTTCCTTTCCTCATGCATCATCTTTGTGTGTTCCCCGTCTGCACGGAAGTGTGTTTTTCTTTTTTTTGCGTCCTACCTCCTGTCTTTGTTTCCACAGACCAGCATATGAGGGGGGCCATCTCTCAGGTTGACGCAGGTGAAATCTCCCATCGAGCTGCCGACACAAACTGTCAGCTTGCTGGTCTCCAGGCTGTAGACGTGGATCTGAAATCATTTATTAAAACTCCATCAAACTCCAAACACACCAAATGTTGGAAAACTTGCTGAACCCCGTGGTCCCGTTTCTGTCCCCACTCGATGATAAATGTAACAGGATAATGATTTTGGTAGATTACGGATGCCTCGGTTGATGCCTGCGAGTTGCAGACTTTATGTAGACAGATGTAAAGAAGAATAAAATGCCAAGAGTAATTACTTTATTCAGAGTGTAACATCTTGGATGTTTGGTGTCAGGCTGCATGTAGCTTGTTCAGTTTCGACTTGCCTTCTAACATTGGGGACAAAAAGAGCCACAATTTATAATTGTTAGCCCGACGGGAGCATCAGAACTTAAAGCTGAAAATGAGCTCCTTCATTTCTATGGAACAGTCTGATTTCATCTAATTTGAGGAAGTAAAGCCATCACTGCAAAGATTTGACACAATTCACACGACATTAACAATTAAAAAAAATGTGGCACCAGGGTGTCCTCTCTTCCTGATTATTTACAGCACTGAATTTGAGACCAAAGGAAGTAACAGGAGTCAGAAGTTTTAACAAGTCGTTTCAGTCTAATTCAGACCAAGTCTGATCCACTTTGTCTCACAAAAGTTAGAACTCCTGTCGAGCTGTGCTCTGTGCATTTACTTCTGGAAAATTCTAACACCGACACGTTTTTTGTTTTTATTTGAGCTGCTTAACGCACAATTTCAATGAATATGGACTTGGAGAGCAGTGCATCCATGTCCACAGTAGACACAGCTCTTTTACTTAAATACAACAATACAACTGACTCAGAGTCGTGGACAAGTGTGGACCCTTCCTTCAATATCTCCTCATAAATGCTTAAAAGTGTCAGGAGTTGATTCCAAGTCTTGCATTTGCTTTTGGATGCTGTTTGCTGGGGTTTGATAACACATTTAAAAGGTTGACTTTAGGCTGGAAAAAACTCCCTCAGAGCATCTGGAGTAGCACGCGTCCTTCACCACTTGTGATCGGTAGTCTTACTCGCTCCATTTGCAAATAAGCATGTGGCCCATGTCACATCCAGTCAGCTGTGGTGGGCAACAAGTAGGATACCACCCATATATCTGCCATGTGTCTGCAAAGTTTCAACTTACACTCAGTGACCTGAGCTATTAAAGAATTATCAACCATTCACCTCAGTCATTAACATATTTAAGATTTAGTAATAGCTGCATTTTGAGCAGCATTCCAATACAGTTTGCTCTGTCATGGTTGCAACGTTAGACAGAAGTAAGAGGAGAATCCAACGATTAACTGGGGAAGAAAAAACAATTAAAGGTAAACTTCTGCTCGATGGCAGCAGTAAACTTTCTTCATGAAAGTTAAAATGATGTCATCTGGAGCTGGCCTAATCGGTCAATTAGCAGCTGGTGTTTTCTCATCCAAACAAGACAGAACAAACAGGATAACCGCCAGGCAAAACTCGTCTCTGAATAATTAAATCGACCAAAAAAAAAAAAAAAAAACAAAGCCGAGGAGGGAGGGAGCGGAAAACAGAGAGCCAAAAGGTAGGAGAGAAAAGGGAAGACAGATGAAAAGAGAGATGGAGAGAAGGCAACAAAGGAAAATAAAACAAATTGTTTCAAAGAAGGAAAAAAAAAAGAAAAGAGAGAGAGAGGCATGATGTAAGCCTTGAGGAGGTGCCAGCAGCTTCTGTGTGTCCCCTTATTGGGCCAAGCAGAGCTTTAATTGTGCACCACCTCAGGGCAAAGCCCAAATCACAACGGGCTTTGAAATGACAGCTTGATAGGATTTGGACAGCGCAGGAGAGGGGAAGACAGATATGAGCTTCAGCCTGCTGTTCTCAGTGAATCACTGCGGATTTGGGAGGATACTTTTATCAAATGTCTACCCCACCTCACCCGCTGAAATGAAGAACTGTCGATGGGGGAGGCGAAAGAGCCGCTTTGTGATAATATTGTGGCCCAATAAGAGCGAGCAGCAGCAGGTTTTTGTGAGCATGACTATAGAGAGCTGGACAGGGCAATGCACCTGCTGGAGCTCCAGTGAGGCTAAAATAAAATTAATGCAATTATTATTCACGCTTTTAAAATGATTTTTTTAAATTATTGCTGCACTTTTTAAAAAAAATCTTTAGATGATGCTACCGCTGTATCCTTGAACACATCTGGCCAAAGTGCAGCCATTTTGTTGTTGATCAACATCGAGCGTCACGGTGGACCGACGGTGTCCAACAAAAAGAATCCGTCAAACTCAGCTCACCAATGAAGTTACCCGCTGAGATGGCTCCCTTCAAGACTCCCACATCTGAAGTTAATGCAGGTTCAGAGCCACATTTGGTTCAGACACCATGTGAACAAACAGAGATTAGCCCCACTGGCTCAGGTGCATGTTAGTGGCAGGTTTGTGGTTTCATGTTATTTGGTATTTCCAACGTTTCCCCACAGGGCAGAGGCGCTCAATTTCATTTAGAAGAAGAAGAAAAGACAAAAAGACACTGAACAGCTACTCATGTACGGACACTCTTAAAGTCTCAGAGCTCTGTAATTAGCTTGCTGATACGATTTCATTTTGTAGTGCAGAGTCACTGCTTGTACTGCGTTGTGCAGGGGCTTGATAGCAGTCGCAGGTTGTAACAAAGGAATTTGGAGAAGAAACGTCAAAACATGAAGAGCAGTGTTGTCTGGTTCATTCATGTTTTACGTTACTAACTTAAGTAACTAACTTTAATTAAAAAAAAAAAAAAAAAAAAGTTAAAAGGAGCAGCCCTGGTGTAATCCACAGAGATGTGCTCTGCAAATCAAGTCAGCGGATAGCTCAGTGTGGCTGCGAATTCAGTTGTCTGCAGGGAGCTTTGCACGCACCATGTGATGATATTTACATCGCATCTAAGCACCGCAGGCGCCAATTTGCTTGAACACAACAGCTACAGGTGAGTGGGTCGACAGTTGCACATGTATGAGCTTCCAATGAGAATAAAAATGCACAACAGGTGCGGGCAGTAACACCCCCACCACCACGCTGGGTGGGAGCGGCTGTTTATCAGCACAGCATGTGTGAAACTGCAGCAACAAATAACAAAAGCAGCTTTACTGCGTTTGAGATTCATGTTGTAAAATGTGTGATCTGACTCACAAACGACTTCATGAAACAAGGAAGTGTGTCAGTGTGTGCACTGCTGCAGAGACTTTCAGGCCCATAGGCGATGGGGTCTCTGACCAATCAGCAGGGTTTTCTTTTGTCATCACTCCCACTTTGCTGCTGTCCAGGCCTCTGTGTGCGTTTCCGAGGAGTGACAAGGACGGACTTCGATGGTAAAGTTGCATTCACATTGTATTTCAAAATCAAATAATAGTGTTATGGGAACTGGCTTGACAGCAAAGGCAGCTCTGGAAGTGAACTCACAAGTCCTATCGCGCTCATGTTTGCTGACTGAAACATTTTACATCAGCCCGCAGACTGATCTTTATTCCTTACAATATTTCCATGAATCCTACATGTCCATTCATTCAGAAAATTGACTGAAAATTACAGCTGTGATAGTGGGGCTTCTTTTCAGACAAAATTTGTATTTAATTCAAGCTCGAATGTGACAGGTTCTCTGACTGCGCCCCGTGCTCTGTGGGAGATCCACTGCAGTGGGTGAACAGTTTGCAGGTGTGGATGCCAGCTTGCATTGAAATCAGAGCCACGAGCTGGGTGGCTGCCCAGGTAATGCTGGTCCGTTGACAAGAGGAAGGCGAGTAATAATGAGGACCTGGAGACTGGCTTCAGCCACACGCGCATACTGTACATGCCTTCCCGGACAGTGTCAACAAAGATCAGGAGGAGTAGAAGTGAAAGCCACAAGTTTAACATTCACACCGTAAACGGTATAAGAGATATAATCTTTTAATGACCGCGAGCCGACAGCAGATTGAC
The DNA here is from genome assembly GCF_027942865.1 of Odontesthes bonariensis. Classification (NCBI taxonomy): domain Eukaryota; kingdom Metazoa; phylum Chordata; class Actinopteri; order Atheriniformes; family Atherinopsidae; genus Odontesthes; species Odontesthes bonariensis. Next base: position 12,067,448 of record NC_134511.1, on the reverse strand, counting down.
AAAACACAATAATGCCAGTCAGTTTATCTGAGTCAAAATGCTGTGAATTAAAGTGTCAATTTTTGGTGTGAAAAAAAAAAAAAAGGCGCGAGATTACTTCCTTGCATACCAGCTCCATGCATCTCGACAAGTTTTAATGAGGCATATGTTTTCTTTTATAAAGGCGGCACAAACGGTCGCAGCCAAATCATGTTCCGTCTTCTGTGCGGTATGAAACTGTTGATGGAAGCGTCACAGGAGTGACAGACAAGTTAATTAAATTTGTGAGATGTGTTGAGAGGCAAGAGCGATATGCTGATGATTAATTGGCATAATTAACATGAGTTTTGGCTAAGATCTCTCAGGAAACAGCAAACCTAGACGAAGAAGATTCTATACTAAGTTAAATGAATTCAGTTTGAGGTGAAATGCTGCTTTTTCGTCTTCAAGCAGGGAAACTGTGAAGCCGAAGAGAAAAAAAAAAAAATGGAAATTCAGCTTGATTAGGAGTCTAAAGATGAGCTGTGTAGACGCGCTCTCAATCCGATCAAGAATCTGTGGTATGTGCAGGGACAAACGGGTCTGACCCATGGGGGATGCACACACACTTTGCTGAGCTCTCACAGAAGATCTTCAGAGGTCATGCCACGGTGGGTCTGGGCTGTTTCAGTGCAAAAAGGGGGCACTCACTCATGATGTGGTCATAATGTTATGGCTGATTGGTGTGTGTGATCAGTGTACAATGACATCCAGAAAAAAAAATGAAAAATGAAAAAAAACTAATGACAATCAATGGAAATCATACTACAAATTCAACTGAAAGAAGTCGACATAATAAAGAACCGCCAGACGTCTGTGCTCGTTTCCCTCTGGTCCACTATGTGGTTGTTGGTGTTGCCTTTGAATAAGTGCGACAGAATTCCAACTACGCTTCTCAAATAGGGATGATGTCACTGTCATTAAGTTTGGCCAAAAGCCCATCAATCCCAAACAAACGGGATGATGTTTACTGCTCCACCGCAGCACATAAGGGCAGCTGACAACTGCTTCTGGAACAAAAAAATAACCCCTAAATAACTGTATGCTTGGAAACTGCTTACTTTTGTTTTGTTTTTTTATTTGCTATCCATCAAAAATGAAAACTTGGTGTAGTAAACTTGAGAATGCACAATGAGCCCAAGGTAGAAGCCTCCTGATCCCAACAGAGTAGTTTGTCTCATGGCTCTTTGCACTAAGTAAGGGCTTAAAAGTCAATTAGCTGCACAGGGTCCTTAGAAACACAGTATTATTAGAAACAAACAGTGGGAGGTTAAGAAACAACACTCGATCAAAGTACCCTTAAAGCCTGTGGTAATTAAGAGCAGAGCCCAGGGAGGGTTTGGCGCAATTTAAGATAGCTATTTCTACTACAGGCACATCCCCTACAGTACGCGACAGACGATGGGGACGCAGAGTAACAGTGATCGCACCCCCAAGAGAGGCGGTTTACATTTACACAGATGAGCAAATGCTGTTTGCAAAGCAACTAAAATCAAAACAGATTAGAGTTTTTGGTTTTTAACGACATGCAGAGCATGCTTGGCATTTCAAAAAAAGTAGGACACGTCTTTTTCCTATAAGAGTTTAATTGATTTAGCAAGATAGCGAAGATAAGCATTTCATTAAACTCGTAATGGCTTAAAGCCAGAACTTTTGTCCTCGCTGCTTTTTGCCACTATTGACTGCATTTGTGCAGTACAACAAGCATCTCTCCATTTGAACAAACCAAATTAACTTCCCATTTTTTTCATTACGCATCTGCTGAAAAACACAGATGACCTTGTTCACTCTAATGGAAACCTTTCACTTAAATCATTATGGTCAAGGTAGCCGTCTTCCTTGCGGCACATGTAGAAATCCGGATGTAGAGGTTTCAGATTGTGCCATGTAGTGTGTAGGAACATTGAGGCCGCGCCATCAGTTCCATTAGCACACTAACACTAAACTGTAACTCCATATAAACAAAGGAGCGCTGTTTGCAAAGGCCAAGACAAACATGTGAACTGGCTACAGTATTTGATACACATAGGACACAGCCAGTTAGTCTCATTCTTTTTTAGAAATCTGGATAAGCACGATAAAAAAACACCGTCTGTGGCGTGGGACCACGCAAAAGGCAGAAAAGAGCATGATTGATGGCACATTTCAAGAATTTATTTTTTTTTCTTTCAAAAAGGCTAACTGATCTTAACTTGACTGGCACCGTTTGATCAGTATGAGACACTTAAAATGGTCACAGCGATTTATTCGTGATATCTTTGCACATTTCCTGTCTAAAGAAAGTGAGCCCACCTTGTTGCCTCCGTCATGCATGGCCCAGCCTGTACGCTTCACCCCAAAAGCAAGCAGGGAGTTGGAGGCATCCAGGCAGGTAATAGGATGACCGTAGACCGAGTGGAGCGTCTGTGGCTCCTCCTCTCGGGGGCTCAACAAGTAGACGCCCTCTCCTGCTGCCAAACCTGCCAGCGGGCACTGGTCCACCCTGCCTGGCACCAAAATCAGACTCTCTACCTGCCATTGGCGACAAGACAGAGGTACAATGAACTATTTGATGATCTGCACGTGGACTGACTTCATCAAGGGTTTAACTCCTCTCGTTGTTTATGCTTTTGAGGGAAACATTTACAGACACAAGACACAAACTGCCCGACTCACAGTCTTGGGTAGCCGAGCCTGGCACACTGTCCTCCAGTAGCCGCAGTCGTTGGCGCTGTCGAGCCGAACGTCCGATCCAGTGGCCGAAACCAGGATGGGACTGTCCGGGCTCAGAGCCAGAGCCTGGATCCTCCCTGAGCTCTGGTAGTGGTGGATGGGCTCCCCACCTGATTCTGTGCTCCACAGGTCTACACAACCTGTACCAAAAACACACCACCCTTAGACATAATATAATAGCAAAGAGTGGGTACATAGCAAGAAACAGCATGTTCAAAGACTTAAAGCATATCAAACCAGCTGGGAAGCCTTTACATAGTGTAAGACCGGGTGTTGGATGTTTGAATTATTGCCTTACATAAATTATCGGAGGGCTGTGGGTAAAGTAAGAGCATGAAGACAACTTCGGCCGTATAACTCGATCCACTTTAATCTCCGACCAAAACAAAACGTAAACTCTCACCTCTTACATATCACTCCGCCAATGTTAATCATCATCACTCACATTACCTGCACGTAAAGTGCGCCATATTATATAGTTCCAAATTACACTTAAACAGCAGAATATAATATTTATAAATGTAGAAACAATTAGTTAAATTATGTGGACTCAAAATAATGAACAATGCAAAATAAGGCAATCTGCTTAATATGTATTCACACCAAAATAAATCTCCTCTTACAAAAGTAAAGCCAGAGCTGATAATACTGATCCAACACCCATTCTTTTTAGTTTGATCATTTAAAATACCATACTATACCGTATGGTATTATACATTTTTACCATGGTACTCTTCTTGAATAGTTTTGTGTGATTCACATCAGGAAAATTGTTAACTCATATGCGTGCCCCTTGAACAATATTGCCTGCGGGCTTGGTAAATCCACCCACCCTAAAAGCTGAGTTTCCTCTGATTGGCCAGCTTCCAGAAGCCTGCCAAGTGGCAGCACCAAGTACTTTTTGATCGCCGACTCATCCTTTTGTCTGTGTAGGTTACAAAAGCAAACTAAACCTTCTAAATAACACACACACTATGTGTGCATTACCGACTATTCTCCAATTCTTTTCTTCCGGCCTGAATGGGATCCGAACAATGAGAGAGGATCGAGAACAACGGGTGTCTCTGCTACATTACAAAAGCTAAAGCCTTTTTTGGACCAAAAGTTCAGATTTCTTTAACTCTTGCGGACGCTTTTTAAGGAACCAAAAGGTTCCCTCAGACCTTGCTTTTCTTCATTTCTTCTGAGTAGAAATGAAGCAGCTGTGAAGGGGCTGAGTTAAAGGAGGAAGGGTGTTTCAGCTGCTTTAGCCGAAAATCTACCAATATTGCATCTTATCGTGCTGAGGTGTGGCTATTATCAATCACAGTGTAACAGCTGTCAAACAATCGGACATTAACATTTAGATTTTCATAGTGTGTGGTGGGAATTAGACATGAAAGATGACAGATACATAAAGTTGTAAAGCCGAACCACCAAATCCATCAAATAGGTACTAGTGCTCTAAAAAGAACCAATACTTTTGAGCAGGGCTGTACATCAACTCTTTGCTACTTTGTTTAGCCCATTCTGTATGTCACTACTGTGATATCTCACTGCCAAGAAGTCCCCAAAGTTGCACGCTGCATCACGCACACTCACCATCCTCATATGCGGCGGCAGCCACTGTGCTGTTGACCTGGACGTGGCTGACATGTGGTCTCGGGTTCGTGTTAGCTGACAGACTGTTGGGCTTCAGGTAAGAGGCTGTTGAGTCCCAGTGCAGCGTATCCCACAGCCTCACATCGCCAGACGTGTACCTTTAAAGTAAACAAGCAAACATTTATCTCCAGTATTAATGCTTTTTTTTTTTCACCTTTACTCCGTTTTTTTTATTTTTTTGCATCTCTGTTCCACGATCTTGTAAAGATTACAGCAGTGCTCTTCTGGCACACCAAAGGCACCACCGGATCTTATTTCCAACCAGCTGCTTTAAATGCGATGTACAACGTAAACTTGAAACTTTTGTGGGCTCAAAACTCTTTAGCTTCAAAGTCAAAAAGGTTAAAAAACTAAACAAAAAAACCTTTCAGGTCCTGCTATATATTTAACCCTAACCAAAGTAATACTCAGCTGCCACATACCTGAGTCAAAGATGAAACTTTAAACGGACGATTGTTTGCCTTTCTTTTAACCCTTTCAGACCTGATGCAACATCATGCTCTTGATTTGACCGTCTTAAGATCCCACATGTACCACTAGGAGTTGTTACTGTACTAGGGGAAAACATTCAAGTATCTCTGCTTTATTTGTGCACTTCTTTTTCACAGATTATTTTACTAGCAACATTTTAAACACATATCTGTATTTTCTACTCATTACTTTTTTTTTTTTCAAAAAGGAGGCTCGTTACTTCAGTCTTTGTGTATTTGACGGAAACTATTCATCTTGTTTCGTATCTCTGTGCGATTTCCCAACATCGAGATCGATTCCATTCGGTAACATTTTGAAATGCCTCGGTGCATCCGTCGATAAACTGTTCTTTATCCAAACTGAAGTCAGAAAGGTTTGAGATTCTTGAAATTCTATTGTGATGTGAGACTCGGTCAGCTTTGCTACAGGTGGAATTATCCTTTATTACACCTAAAGTACATTTCAGAGCCTATACTTTTCCACTTTTACTTTGTTAAAGAGGCCAAATATGTACTTCTACTTTTGCTTCTATTAAAATTGACCCTCTTTTCTTATAAAACCTCATCTTCATCCATCTCGGTGGCAAAGCCCTGCTTTCATTTCCATTCCACAACTAAGAACAAAAGTCGACCCCTCAAACTAAGCAGGCCTCTTCTATTCCCAGCTCAACTCCCCTCCTCTCCTTTACCCCAGCTGATTAGCTCTCACTGTGGGAGACGACAAAGTGCAAACCTCCACAGACTTCATCGTATCTGAGCGAGTCTCTGCCGTATAGCGGCACCGTGTCACACCGTGACACCAAGTTTGACACAAGGTACACAAGGTGCACAAGCGCGCACCCATATGTGTGTCTGCGGCTTCACAGGATTTGGCAGGAAGTAACAAAAGAAATATACAGTTTGGCTTTTGCCAGCTATCAACAGGATGATGATGCTGAAACTCATCCAAGTGAAACTTCTGTGAGGAGGGAAGTTTGTGCAGTCTTCATGCAGGCCTCAGCAGATCTGGCCATTCGGAAACGGTTTGTCCTGTTGCCTTTTAAGTGCCAAATCTCATTCCACCCGTTTACTAATACGATTCTGTGGATCCAATTGAATCACTCTTGATTACTCTTAACCGCCATTGATTCTTTTCAAGATAAACAAATTCAAGTACTTTCACTTAGCTCAATTACCATTAAATAGCAGTAATGGGAAAAGTATTGACATTGTAAATTTGTTAATAGCAAGTGTATGAAACTGTGGATTTAACAGAATCTTCCCATTGTGTAAGGCGCCTTATTTAACGTCTCAACTGTTTTTGGTACCGCGTGTCACGCGTCTGCTCATATGAAACCATATAGACACATTTTCATCTTCAGTGGGACGCAGCAGGACTGATGGGAATCTAATCACATCTCTCCCCAGAGACGCCGCACATCTCCTTGTGGGAAGTCTATCGAGGTCCCCGAGGTCCCTCACAATTCATCACTGTCTCAATCCAGCTAGTTCAAGCAAGGTTTAGTTGACCTGAGCTGCATTTAACGTTCTTCTTAACGTCCAACAACATCTGTTAGTAGTATCATTTATGAGAGAAATTAAAGCAAATGAGTGTCAGTGAGCTCAGAACTTAACTGGATTGCTGAATATAAAGTAACTCAATATTTTAAATCATTGATGACTACCAAAAACAATTCATTCCTGCAACAGCGGAAGGATGTAACTGTAACCTTTATCTCAGAAGTGTGACTAAAGTGACTAATTTTGCATCCAATGAAACCACCAAAGCTGGCCAATTTGCAAGAAATTTCTACAAGAAATGTAAATACAAAGAAGTAAATAAAACTCAGCTGGCTGTTTAACTTTAAAAGAACTTTAAAGTAGCACTGTTATATCAAAAGAATGAAATATTGATAGTGTTGATAATATACATATATCAAACCAAAACATAACTGAAAGCAGACGGTTTGTTTTTTTAATTCCCCTCCCCCTATTGGGTGTATTTCAATTGCCAAAAAAATAACTCAGAGAAACAAGTGAAAATGAGCCGCTTTCATCACCATTCACATTAACACACACCAGATGTCTGCAGGTGTTCTTGAAACTCACCCCGCCAGGACAAAGTTATCACAGGAGCCGACGTCACACAGCACCTTCCCCAACTCGAACTGCAGCTGGCTGATTGAGCCCACGCGATTCTATGTAGAAAGTGTTGTTTGGCTTAAATGTCAACCATTACAATGAAACTGTGGTAATATCAGCAAACACGTATTGCCTGTGACTTGTGTGTAGTTTAGGCTGGCTTTCAAAAATGACCATCTTCATCGAGTTAGTTCCTCTACGTTAAAAAGTTATTGCCTGTGTAAAAATCCCATTCCAAATGTTTGTTAGTGCCGCATGCTGCTGACGACAGATTGTTCATGGTTTGCAGTCATTTCCTCACTTTATATTTTGAAATATGATGTAAAGTGTATTTTTCACTGAAGTACAGAGGCTCAAGCCCACCTTCCAGTTGGATTGCACGGTTTTGGCCGAGTTCCTGCAGTCTCGTAGGGTGCTCTTCCAGCAGGGGGAGTCGGACACGCTGGCGCTCTGATGGTAACCCTCCCTCATGCACATCCTGAACCACAGAACGCCGTCCTCTGCGAGGACTCTCCACGCTCTGCTCACCTGGGAGGGGGATTGGACAGCATGACGTTGATTTGAGTCAGCATACATTAAGGGCTTGCATCACTCATCTGTGCTTAACGAGGCCGGCTGCCTGCCAAATGGACTCTGTGCACCAAGGGCTGCAAGTCTGCCGCACAAAATGTGATTTACTGATCTGCACCAAATCGAGTCACATGAGCTATTGAAGCTGCCCTAAGCAACACGGCATATTGGGGAAGGGCACCAGTTAACTGTGGATAAAGTACTTCACTGCAAAAACGTGACAGCTGCACACAAAGATAGGACCTTTTGCTCATTTTTATGATTTTTCTTCGTGGTTTTATCCACAGAACAAGAATTTTTGTCACCGTCCAACCGAAATATCTGCTCGATACTCCCAGGTGTTTTCATTTTAAACCCCTTCTGACTGTTTGCCTTACCCGAGCCACAATAAAACCGTGATTAAAATAAAGTGGATATGATCGGTCTCAACAGTTTCATTTAACAGGGTTTCATTTAAACATATCTTGAAATGTGGGTTTACATAACACCAGTGAGCCTCAACAAGTATAACAGGGAGATACTTGGTATATGTCCAAAATGTACAGAAGAGAAAGGTACTTTGGTTCACCGCATGTGGTACTGTAAGAACATTTTGTTGTTTTGGAAAGAGGTAAAGGATGTTATTGAGGAAATCATTTCCAAGCAAATACTATTGGAGCCAAGGCTGTTTGTGTTTGGGCTGTACCCACAAAAACATACTTACACTAAAAACATACAACTATTTATAAACTTATGTTTGCTCAATGCAAAAAGATGTATATCGTTGTTTTGGAAGAAGACTCATAGACCGAACATCAACCAAAAGTCTTCACATGTGTCTTACATGTTTCAGTGGATGGGTCACATTTAATTGGCAGCTGAAGACTATTCCAAAGGTTTGAAGCAGCCACAGTTAAAGCAATTCTGCAGAGGATCTGAGGAGTCTGGACAATTTCCTTCTGGATCAATAAAGTATCTATCTATCTGGAGGTGGAGTGCTGGCAGAGAAGCTCAGGATTGTACACGAAAGCAGACCGGTGTAAAGCTTTAAAAGCAGAAAAAAATTATTCTACTAAACTTTTACGGGAAGCCAGCGGAAGCATGCTGAAACTGTCAGTTTTCCTGGTTCCCGGTAAAATTCTGGCTGCAGCTTTCTGCATCGGTTGTAGATGAAACAACTGGGACCGACTGTTGTCTGAAGAGTTACAGAAGTCCAAGTTTGAAGCAATAAAGGCTGTAATAACTGTCTTCATGCCAGTGCAGGAGAGGATGGACTTAAGCGTGGCAAAATTCCTTAAGTGAAGATCATCTGCTTATCGAGTTTTTAGTTTGGGGTTTAAAACGGTGTCTAGATTCCTGATAAATGAGTTGAAGGTGGGCAGACTTGAGAACTACAGCCAGTGAGGAGAAATAGAAAAACCCACAACCAATTTTGATAGTTTCATGGGCTACATAGACAAGAAAGAGCACACGTGGCCAGACTTCTGTTCTAATTGGAGCAGATAGAAACATTCATGTACATACATGTAGTTTGTTCATTTTTTTTGCTCACTGCCTTTACATTAAGCTTACCTGGGCACAGCGGCCGAGTTCACCACAGTTGAGATACTGGAATATGTTCAGGGCCAACTCGTATGGCAGCTCAATATCAAAGAAGGGAATATCATTGACTTCATTCTGCAAAAAGGAGGATTAACAATGCATATTATATACTGACTAATTCTGGTTTCATCTTTTATATCATCATCATCATCCTCATACCAGATCTTGAATGAGTTGATCCACTAGCTCCGTTTTTTTCCTCACTTTTCTCTCAGGCTGCTTTTGCTGCTGCAGGGATGCACCGCAGACATCTGTCATATTATGATACAGCCTCTTTCTCCTGGTTCTCTCTTCCTGAATCCTGTCCAACAGTGGACTGGTCCTCCCATCCAGCAAACTCCGTGCAATGGACACATACTCGGGTTGTTCTTCTGTCTCCGTCTCTGCAGCAGATTTCCCTCCAACGCGTCCCTCGTCCTCATCCTCCTTGCAACCATCCTCGTCTAGTTTTAAAGAGTCGCCAGGCTCGTTGGTATTTTTCAAGTTTCTTTGGCCTGACTGATCGGGAACATCCCGGGAGGAGGAAGGGGCACAAACAAGTCGACCCTCGTCTTTTTTAACCGTTAACTCTTGTTTCCAACACTCCCTGAATGTAGCAAGCTCGTTGTCTGCCATGTTATTGTTAAATTGTGTTGTATATAAAGAGCAATAAAGCAGAATTCAATAGTACTTATGACCAGTCGAGTAAGCCCATTTTTTCAGCAGACACATAACAAGCACGTCCTTCTACATAAATAGTCCGAAGCTAAACAATAACCGCTGTGCATTAGTTCCGCTTGTTTTTAATTCCGCTGTTTTATTATAGATGCTTCGATTCTAACGGATGAAATATGTATCTGTAGCCACAATGGCTGAGTGCTATAAAAAAATAAATGCAAACAGTTCATATTATTTTATACTTCACGTCCGGCGGATACCCATATTTGAAAAATATGCATTTATATGTGCACTTTGAACATTCAAATATAAGAAAATTCAGCAAAATGCCCATCTCCTTTGATGAAAAAGACTCCTCAGATTCCAAATAGGAGAGATCCAAGAGTTAACCATTTCATGTCTCTTTGGAGAAAAGATGATGTAAACCCTTATACACCATGTGACACGGTAATGAATAATACAGTAGAGAGGTGGGGAGAGACACGCAGGGGAACATAAACACGGTTGAGGTTTGATGAGAGAATGGGAGGGGGGTCGCACATCCTCAAGACTTAAAAAGAGTGGGCTTGCTGCTCAGTCAGAGAAGATGTGCTGGCTGCCGATAGACCAGCCTTTGTTGCGGCCTGGTGACTCCAGCTGCAGCTCGCGGCGACCCACCGCGTGCTCCGTGGCTCAGCTGCTCGCCTCGCGCCTGCGGAGGATCGGGGACCAGCTGGAGAAGAGCTGGACAACCCGGGAGACGGACGTCGGCTTCAGCTGCGGGGACACGGGGACGGTGGTAGTGACCAGGAGAGGCCACCTGAGGGGCTTCCTGTGCATTGCGGTGCACTTCACAGTCCTCGTGCTGTTCGGCTCGAGGCGACATCTGTAGGGCGCGAGCAACAGGTGAGTAAACAGTTGTCACGTCGCCCGCGTGGGTGTAGTGTCGTCTTGGAGTTTATGTATTGTATCCAAAACCCTTTGCTCATATTCTGAGGACTAAAAGTATTCAACTTTGACACAGGTGAGGCTGGTTTAAAGAGGACATATTTGAGTAGCATGACATCATTTCAGACGAAAGTTTTATGTCAGCGGTAGCTTTCTCGCGAGAAAACGTCCCCTTCTTCGTGTCAATTTAAATGATTGGAGAAAAGATTAAAGTTGTACTGCACAGGGGGGAAACACGGATAGATCCTTTATAATTTGCAAAATTTCCAAATTAAAGCATTGTTAAAAAAGACAGAAGGAAAAAATAACCGGACAAACAAAGTCATGCTTGAATTCTCATAACATGATCTGTAAGCGCCATATCAGCTCACATTTTAACCACCTTTTTTGGCTCAGGCAGGTTTATTTGCTTTAATTTAACAGGTCAGTTTTAAGCTAAACGAGGCAACTGCGAACTTCAAGTTATTTTATGAAATTATCTTAATTTTGCATCATAGTAACCTTCTTTTCCAACCGTTAATGTCGTCATTTAAATTTTAAATTTTTTTTTAACCATATTTCTGTTGGATAAGGACGTATTGAATTTCCTTAGCTGAATAATAATAAATATATAAATAATAGCAGCAATAACAGCAATAATATTAAAATCGTTCGCAATTAAGTCAGCTAACATCTGCTGTTTTAAGGAATGGACAGAGCTGATGACAAAAATGGCCTTATATGAGAGGGTAACCTTCAGTAGTACAGGGAGAGAAGATCTGTTCAATCAGGTTTGGGGGGTATTTTTGAATTGTGTAGAAGACATGACTAGATAAATGTGATATACGTGATACTCCTGTACCGATTTGATTTGCTCAGAGATCAAGGTTTGATATATGGTATAATGTAGGCACTTTGTTTGTCTTTTTTTTTGTTGTTGTTTTTTTGTCGTTGTTGTTTGTTTGCTCAATGTTCATTTGATATATTCAAAAGGGACAGAAAACTGGTGTACATCTATAATCTTCTTGATTTCACTGATTTGTATGTTTATCTGTCTGCCAAAAAGATTAATAAAAAAAATAAATTAAAAAATCGTTCGCAATTGTTTACACTTTTGTGTCACGCTATACTTTCCAAAGTACTTTGAGCTCGTGTCTGCTACTGTTTGCAGATGGTGCCTTTTGAGATCTTGCGTGCAGAGAAGCGACGGGCTCACATCATTTGCACTTAACGCAAGAAATGCGGGAGAGTCGGAGGCAGCGGTCCAGGGAGAGGTGCCAAACACCGACAGAAGCGGAGGAGGGAGCAGCCTTATATTGGTGCTCAAGGGTCGGTGCTGACTTAACTCCCATGTGTTCGTCATGAAGACTGACTCAGGCCTGATGTGGATGCACATCGAGTTTCATAACGAGCTGACACAATCAACCCCAGCAGCCCTCGAGTCGCACTTGTCCTGCCCCCGTGCGACTCTCCGATTCTGTCATCCCATTTACAAAACCGGTGATGTAATCCTCCCCTGGTGGCCTGGAAGGAAAAGCTTACGAATGGCACGCCTTTGAATTTCTTCATTCACCTCACACGATGTGAGTGATCACACCTGCTGAATCTAGACTGCAGTCTATGTAGCGCTCCCCCCGTCCCCCCTCCCTAACAATGCACTGAGATACAACTGGTTCTAAGCCTAAAAAAAATGCACTGTACCTTTTTTTTTTTCTTGACATAAGCTATACTGTCTGTGTAAACATGTAAATAGTGAGGATGTTTTTATAGGTGTTTTCTACTGTGTCTATACTCGTTTGTGTTCTATTGTCAGCAACATGATCAGCCATGTTTTGCCTTTTTAATCATAAAGAAAATGCTGGACCTGTGTATAGGAAGCTGTTATGCCGTCTTGTGACCTTTCCAAATAAGCTTTCCCTGATATATCAAGTGTAATGTGAGCAGAGAAGTGTGTTCTTTTATGGCTAAAATATTTCGTATGGGTTTTTTTTGGTAGTCATGACAATAAAAGCTTTTACTGAAATGTATCATCCACAGGTGTCGTTTATTCACAACAAACTTAACAAAGTGATGCGTTAATGGCGCCTTTAAAAAAAACAAACAAAAAAAAAAACTTTAAACTCTTTACAAACCGAGCAATGATTTTCTCTACCTACAGATAGTTTAAACGCTTGAGCTGAGACGTTTCATGTTGAAATAGTGAAAATCAAATTGGGAAAAAAATGTTAAATATCGTCTGTAGAATTACATAAAAGCAGATAATAAATCTTGAAAGGATACAAAATAACTGAGCCAAATTTACAACAAATAAAAGTGGGAATGATGTGCGTTCATCTCTGTCACCACAATAAATGTAAGAAACGTTTTCTCATGTGACTAGAATGAAATCAAAATGTTATAAACAGAAATGCACAACAACAATGAAGTATCAGCATCGCCGTGTTGATAATTTGGTTTATGCACGTGCTGCTCTAGCGAATGATACAGTGAAAATACAGTTATTTGAGCCCCACCCTGCCCACATATTGTATGTCACAGCAATGATGCTTATCCTGGTTTAAATATTTAGCAGATCATTATCCAACTTTAATCGGCGCACAATCGCGTCCTCATGTGTGCCTGTGCCGTCAGAGCTCAGTAGATCTGGAAGTGAGCTGAGGTCGTGCCATCCTTCCAGCATCGCAGGGTCTCGATGACGGTGGAGCGACACAGCGGACACGTTCTCTCGCGGTCAAACCACAAACACAGGCACTCCTCACAGAAGACGTGCTGCGGAGGAAAACCATTTCATTTTCACCGCAGAGAAGCACAGAACAAGCAAACGACCCACAGTTTTTCTCTAAAATCTGTGAGAAACAATTGTATTTGCTGCTTCAAGTTTGACGTTACTTTACACCCCTGAGTGCTATTTACAGAGGATCACTTGTGACATGTGCAAACTTCTTTCTTCAGTGACAGGTTCACATAAACTGGTCAACTGTAAAACACCCTGAAAACCAAACGTAAGATTAGCCTTATCATTTATTTACCAAATGAACAGATTTAATTCTCCCCATCTATTGGATTGGCTCCATAATATCTCAGTATCTTAGCAGTCAAATCATTATTTTGTGGCAAACAGTGAGCCAATTAAATGAAGCCGTTTTTTTAAATGAATGAAATTGCATCAAGGTTTTAGATGCCAACATTAATACTGTTAGTAATGGATTAAGTGGACATGCATAAAGTTTATTTTTGATTTACTACAAGCAGTAGATGCAGAATTAGTGATGCTGACATGCTATACATGTGAAACTTTATAGAACAAATCAAGTAAAATATTCACAAAGTGTATGAGGAAACTAAAGCCGCATGAATTAAATGCTCAGCAAAATTCAGTAAAGCCAAGCTTTTATCGGTTTTAAATAGCTAGTTATCCATGTTTCCCAGTTTATGAAATTCAAGTATAAAATCTTGAGGTAGGGAAGGGCTCTATGTCAAGAAAATTCTCATCTTCATCTTTACAAGTTGACTGGTGCGCTGAAGGTAAAAAAAAAAAATGTTAATTCACTGCCACTCAAAAGGCAAACTACACCTCTGATGGTGGCCATGATCAGAGGGGTTGTAAACAACAGGGGGCAGTAAAAAACTGCTTTTTTTCTCCTCTAGATTCTCTTCAAGTCTGTGAAAATGACTTTCAATATATTTAAACATTTAAGCCTTCTTACTTGACAGAGAAGGGCTATGGGGTCTCTGAAATCCGCCTGACAAATAGCGCAGACGTCACCCGCCTCGCTGCACTGCTGACTGCCGGCCCTCATTCCATAACTCTGAGAAGGAAAAAAAAAAGACATTCAAACCCCACAAATCAAAAAATTAAATAGAAGTCTCCGTGTGAAAACACAATAGTCATCCTTCCTGAATGTGCGGAAATCACTGAATTTGCCTGAATCAGACCTGGGAGCTGCACAGCATGACCAAGGCCTTCCGTATCGCAGACACTCGTCCACATATGTCAAAGGACTGAAAATGAAAACAGGACAAAGTTTTTAAGTCAAGCAGTTGCTCACAAACTCCCACACTTAATTATTCCTAAACCTCTTCTAAAAGGGCTCATGGCGTGTTCAGGCAGGCACTGCATCCCAAAATTCCAGATGCTTTTTGCAAATGGCTTGCTGTGAGAAAGGTTGGAAATCTTTTGTATAATTTCTCTTTCAGCTCTTATTCTCGTCAATTCTGATTCAAGTAGATTTTCAGTTTCACTTCCAAAAAAAATGATCTAATGTTAAGAAAGCCAAAATATCTTTATTCGGAACATCCGAAACTGAAAAAGTTAGTTTTTGTATTAATAGCAGACCTTCTCGAATAAATCATGAGCTGTCTAAATTATGCACAACATAATCGCCCAATGTAATCATATACACGGGTTCTTAAAAGGAGGTGTCCTTTCATTTCAAAATGGCCACACATCAAGTGGAAGGTTCTAGATTTCTTACTCGACCTGTCTATTGATCCGCTCAGGAATTGATCATCAAAATATCAGATACAGCCGACTTTCTTGTGAGTTTACCAACCAGTTCCCAAATATTAAGTCAGGTAAATGTCTGAATGAGCCATTGTGTGAATACAGAAAATAACTCCCTACTAAACAATAGTGTACCAATGCAAATACTTTAACTTCTTGGAAACAAAAAATCTTCATCGCACACCAGAGTAAATTATGGAGTTCCGCAGGGTTCTGCGCTTGGACCAATGCTTTTCACTTTATACATACTTCCATTAGGGGATATTATCAGACAGCAGGCCATCAATTTCCATTCAGTATCGCATGATGATACTCAGCTGTACTTATCTATGAAACCAATCGGTTGGGTTAGACTACAAGCATGTCTTAAAGTTGAAAGACCTGGAGGACTCAGTTTTTTGCTCCTAAATTCAGACAAAACTGAAGTTCTTGTCTTTGGACCTGAGCGCCTCAGGATGAAACTGTCTAGTCATATAGTTGCTCTAAATGGCATTTCATTGCCCTCCAAGTACTTCAGTGAGGAACCATGAAGTTATTTTTGACCAGAATCTATCCTTTGACGTACATATAAAACAGGTTTCCAGGACTAAATGGTTATTTAACATGTCCATGTAAAATCCTGCAAAAGTTCAAACTCAAAAATATATAATCTCATCAATGATTCAAACAAAGCAGTGGCAGAAAGTGTCTGTTCTGTGCAGCTTTGACTGTTTTAGTCATTTCAGGTTAAATGCTAATAAATTCTTCCAGCTCTTTTGAAAATGGGCCTTACACACACATTAAAGCAGCTTCCCCATTCTGCGGCTTCCTGTGAAAATAAATCAGCAAGTTCAAGTTATTTGCAACATTACTCAAGCAAAATCAAGTGTGTGACTGAGTGACACAGCAACAGGATATTCTAATACTATCATGACTTTATCTTGGAAAGCACCAAGCTGCACCTCGGCACGCACAGGAAACTGTCCACCTGATTCATCTGAACAAGCCTATTATTAAGAGAGAGAACAGCTGAATCACTGCTTTATCAAAAAAAGCTCTATTACTAATGCAGTAAACACATCACATAGGGCATGACAACAATAGCCACACGGTAAAAATAATGCTTGCATCATCCAGGAATTTGTTCATTCAAGTTCCACTTTTCTTAAAGGTGGAGTGACTAGCGGATCTGAAAGTCTTTTCAAGTTTCATGATGTGAACTGACCTTGCAGAGACCTTTTACCGCGGTGTTCCTCTCTCCTCATTTCCGTCCCTTCCACCAGTCCACCACAGCCCTTTTTCTCACCACACATTTTGAGGAACATGAGACACATGTTGTCCATCTGACACCCCCCAGCAGACAGTGTTTAAAATTCTGGGTTATCCATCTAACCAGTTACCTTCCATGCATTTTCTGTTGCTTATCTGCTATCCAGGCCCAGTTATTTTTTAAGCTATTCCTAAACTATATACAGGTATGCACATAGATTTGTTGTCATGTTGAAGTTGACACAAAGACGCCATCAAAAGCCCACAAAAATATCAAGTGAAGTGACAGCCCCCCGGGATCCTGAGTTGGATTAAGCGGGTATAAAAAAAATTGAAGGAAGTATGATATGGAGTCTATTGAAATAATAGAGCCTCACAACATCTAAAAGTAAGGTACAAAAACCATCGCAATCTTTGCAAGAAATTATACCACCAGGCACCGAATACCTTGCAGAGGCTGTAGATGATGATGAGTGTGGCTCCCAGGAAGTAACTGTTTGAGGGGTCCTCTCCCATGATGTACTTGTACCACAACTGGATGGGCACCAATGCCCGAAACAGCTGGCTCAGCTCCTCGATCAGCAGGTAGAACTTACCCTGGACATACACACAAAATTAGAAACCAGCATAGAAGCTGCGGGCCCGTAATCAAATATGCTGATGATTGGGATCAAAAGTACAAATACTGAATGAATGTGTAAAAAACGCACTTTTTGTAAAAGAAATAGTCATGGGTGAGTCATACAGGCTTGGAATACTTTTCGACCACTCTGTGGCTTTCTTGAATGTTGTCTGGCACTGCCAGAGCACAACCAAGTCTCATTCCAGACTGTTCTCATTTGGTTCCATAAAAGTGGAGTAAGCTATCTAAATGCTGTCAAGAGTCGTGGCATCCCTCTCTACACTCAAAAATCACTTGAAACTCATCTCTTCCATGAACACCTCTTCCTCTAACATGCTGAACCAACAACTTACACTTTTCCACTTTCTTCATAGCTGCTTTCAATAAAAAATGAATTGATTTTAGTAGGGCTGGGCGAGTTCACTTTTTATCGCACATTAACGCAGGTTTTATTATTTATTTTATTTTGTAAAAGTCTGTTGCTCACAGGCTTTTATTTTGTAAAAGTCTGTTGCTGTCTGCTGCAGAACCGGAAAAGAAAGTAATCGGCGGATCCACCAAACAAGGAGAAGGGTACGGAACTTTTACTCGTTTTCATTTTAAAGTTCTTCCAGACGGCGGAGTCGACAGAACCAAAGTCATCTGTAAACACTGCCAAGTTGAATTGTCTTCTCACCGTAGTAGTTCCAGTCTAAAATATCACTTAAAGGCAAAACACACAATTGATGCTAGCAAGTCATTCAAGGAAACAGACAGTGGAGCGAGGCTTCTACATAAAAACTACATAAAAATGCTGATGTTAAAAGTGTGTTTGCACAACAAATGTTATGGCACTTTCATTCATATGGCAGCACATTTAGAATAAAACTAAATGCTAAAAGCTATACACTACTTTTGGATTTTGCATTCAAATGCGATTAATCGTGATTAATCAGGGAAATCGTGATTAATTAGATTAAAAATTCAAAAAATGTAATCGTTGCCCAGCCCTAATTTTAGCATTTCATGTAGAGACCACTGACGGTTGAATGCTTACGTACTTCGTATGAAAGCGTCCGCTAAATAACTAAATGTAAATGAAAAAGAGCTAAAGTTTCAACGGTATGAGAAAAAACTTAAATTGAATATGTATTCTCCCTTTGGTCCACTTGCGAAGTGTGTGAAAAGCAGGAAGCGCTCAGCAGCTTCAGGGCACTCTTCTATCTAGTCAAGAGCAGTGTGGTATTAAAAGCTTAAAACGGCATGCCTCCAGCCCAAACATGGCCGCTGTCCAGATCTCAGCAGCTTCACAGCAGTACAGGCAATTTCCCCACACTGCAAGGGAAAGTGGCAGCAGCTCTTTCCACCTGCTACCCAGTGCCCACCTTAAGCCCGCCGCCCACGGGGGCTCGATTGCCGTCTTTAAAGTACTTCCCCTCCGTAATCACAGAGAAGAAATGTACTTTAGTCCCCACTGCTCTACAGTGTGTTGAGTGAGCTGGGTACATTTAAAAACAGAGAATGAAGAATGAGAATGAACTTCATTCCCTGATGGCCCCTGTGGCATCCCCAGCTTGGACAATGACTAAATGGATGGTAACAGACAAAGATTGATGACTGTGGGTAAAGAGGCACAAGTGGCCTCGCGTCCCACAGTGCCCATCACGCCCACGCAAAAACTGTCAAATCTTAAGTTTGGACACCAGCCAGTCGGTTTGAGAAGGCTTTACTGCAGGCTGTGTTTGAATGGTTTCCTGCTTCTTTATTTATTCATTTCAAAAGGAGTAAGTGTGTGGGGGGATATATTTGGATTTGAAATGTCAGAGCTCCAATTTCTATCCACTTCATTAATCAAACTGCGAGGCTTGTACTGCTGCATCTATTCTACTTTCCACGGATCTTTTTTATTTATTTTACATCTGTCTTGTCAATTAAAGTTGCATTTAGTGGCTAATAAAAACACAACAGAATTACAACAAGAGAGAAGAATACATTTCCTTCCACTTTTACTGTTTTAAGTGTTGCACATCCGTAGAAAAGGGCGTTTCAGAAATTATTATCCCTGCCGACACCCTTTTAGAACACCTAAAAAAATAAAAAGGGTGTCACAGTGCTTTCTATTTAGGACATCTCCCACAGATGCAGAGAGTTTTCATCATAATCAGTATTAGATAATATGTTTTGCACAACATATGAAAAAGGAAATATGAAAAAAGTTTACATGAAGTTTATGCAACAGTCATATTCATACACACGCACGGTGGAATTTAAGCCCTTAAATAGATAAATAAAAAAAGCTAAACAAACAAACATAAATCTTCTGAATATGTCCATGCTATCAGCTGAGCAGACTCTTGCTGACTGCAGGATCGTTAAAGTATCACTGGCTGGATGCATTAATAATCTTTAAGGGCTGATTATGTGACTTCTTCATCTTCGAAATGGAATAGACTGTAAAACCTGGGACTCCTTAAAACTCAACACGTGTCACATCAAAGCTGTCATATCCTGAACGTCCGTGCATGTATGTGTGTGTGTGTGTGTGTGTGTGCGCGTACGCGGAGGATACAAGTAATGGTCCAGCTCCAGGGAGGGATGACCTCACCCTCTGCAAACCCCTTAAGGGTAAATGAGCTCGGTTGCTTGCTGGCGTGGTTCTGATAGGCCTCAAGGTTTGTTTATCAGTGGAAAATTTGATCCTAATACTTTGCAACCCCCCTCCTCTGTCTTCTATCTCACACACAAACATACAATATGAGCTGCACCTGTATGGAAATCAACTCCATGTATGTGTGTGTGTGTGTGTGTGTGTGTGTGTGTGTGTGTGTGTGTGTGTGTGTGAGTGTGTGTGTGCAAGCATCAGATTTGGTCGCCTCAGGCCAGAAAAACACTCACAAGCAAACACTCGCAAGCACACAGCTCACCTAAGGAGTACCATTTAAAATCTTATGAATACTAAACAGTTTCACACTGTGACCCCTTAGCACATTCTACACTCAGCAGAGTATCCTCATAGTTCAGTAAATTCTTTTTTTCCCCAAATCATTAACTTAATTTAACAACTTGGAATCTGAGCTTCTTTGTGATGCAATTATAACCACCATTGTACCATATACCACTGTCCGTGCAATGTTAAGGCTACTTGAGTGTTTTAAGATCAAATCGACCTCTGCACAATCTTACAGCGTTGTATCTTTCATTGAGAGGTTGCTACAAGAAGTTGTAGATAATTTTGGCATTTGGAAGTTGTAGCCAATGATAATTTAGGTCAGCTAGGCTTTGCACCAAGTTTTTTTTTTTGGTCTACGGGCTCTTACACACGGTACACACCAAACCTACGTGAAGAACCAGCAGCGACAAGAGAACCCCTGTTGGGTCTCCTTGTGTCGCCAGAGTCTGAACAACCAGAACGGCACATCAACACATGGCACAGACCATTTCCAACTGCCAGCCAGGCAATATGCACCTGCGCCAAAAGATATGGCAAGGCAGCGGAGAAGGCGGCGGTAGTACGCATGTTACTCAATGAGGCAGTGTGTAGGACAGAGGGCCTCCCCTCAGATAAAGCTAAGAATAAGATGCTCCATTTCCAATTTAGCTCCGTCCCTAGAAGCTTATGGGACGCTCATGATTATTTTCCTGGAGTTCAGAGACACAGCTGCAGTTCAACTTGTGTTAAGACAGGACAAGACACTTCAAAAATAGGTCTTCTCCAAAGGCAATTACTAGTTTCCAAATTAGGAAAACTCGTCTATATTTTTTAAAAGTGATTCAATCACTGATAAAAATAAAAGTCCTCGCCAGCTGTTAGCTTTCAGTGGTCTTTACCGCCTCCCTTCTCGTGCATTCATTCGCTACACAGAACAGCCAATCAGACCGAGCCCTGTCCTTGACAGCCACAATGGGAATGCAAGTTTAATCGCCTGAAAAAAGATGCAGACAGAGTGCACACTGAAAAATACAAGAGACACAGATGTTCACAGATGCTACAGAAGTGCAAACACATATAATTACAGGTGGATTTCTTTTTTCAAATTGTAAATCAATCGAACTGTCTACTGTCAAAAAGAAAAAAAAAGGGGGGTTAGAGTGGTCATGCCATCTGTGGATGGACCAGGGAATATGGCAAATATTTAGAATTTCTTACCCTGGATTTGAAAGCCAGTAGAATCTTAGGTAGAAAGAGGACAAAGCACTTCAGTCCGATGGTGACGTACTTAAGTATGAAGTCAGTGATTCCCACCGCCCAGATCAGATCAAAGAAGTCAAAGCTGTTGAGGTTGGGCTTTGCAAATATGAGACTAGAAGAAAAACAAAGCATCAAGCTAGATGACTCGTTCCTGGGAGAACTCTGGTGTCTCCACTTTGTACGGTAGAATGACAGACAACAGTAAAGACCATGTTGAATATAATATAAGAAACTCTGGAAACAAAACAATACAATAAATAAAATACTCACAGGACATGACTAGACAAAAACTGCAACACTCCCTAAAGGAAATGGAAGTGAAAATAAAGTGACTTGCACAACAAAACAAAATGAATGAAATAACCTAAAGAGAACACAAATAAAAAACATAGGATGGTGAGCACACAGCCACAAAAAAAAAGACATCCTGCAAATAGAACTACCTGTTGTGCAGCTCCTCGTGACTAAATGTGTAGTAGATGTACATGACGTTCCCTCCGAGGAACATGATGATCCACAGAGCAACGAATACAGAACGTTCCTCCTGGTAGAGCACAAAGAAAACAAAATGAGTGACTTAAACAACATGTCTTCACATTTCTTCACCTTTAAAACTACATCCCAACCCTTTAATTGACAGTAATGCTGCAAACTAGTGGAATTTGCTGTGTATTATTGGCTTGTTTGACTATTTTTTTTATGTGTATATGCACAAGCTCTTTGCTATGGGGATCAAATATTTAGTGAGATTTAGTGGAATTTTCATCTCTGACCTACTCACAATATTCAGTTACATTTCAATAACAAAGCTGTGGAAACAATATTTTTCTTAAGTGTCAATAAATTGCCCAAAAAGTCAATAAATTGCCCAAAATATCCACAAATAATGATGAATTCATTGACCTGACATGTGGTTTTGTGTTACAGAGCTCCACCGTTATACACCATTGCAGTCAGTAGTACTGAAATCTCTCCTATTAACAAGAAACTGAAGCCGATGTAAATACATGCGCACACTAGTCGATCAAATGTGTATCAATCCATGATTAAAAACAGCCCCCCCCCAAAGAAAAAAAAACAACTTTTAAGTTGCATCTGTTGAAGAGAAAAGATAAAGGAAGTCGAGGGATTTCGGGACACTATCCAAGTCTTCTGCGAACCAACAGGACACATAAGGGTTAAGAAAGGTGGAAATGCCTGAGACACGTTATTGGTTTTGGGTCTTTCATGGGCTTTGTGGCCTTCAAGATCATACATAACGAGTCCTGCTTTATTCTTCATTAGAGGCATGAAAGACTGTGCCTGAATTTAATCTAACATTTATATTATTCTTGTTTTGTTTAGTTGTTTTTTTTTTGTTTTTTTACCCGCAATGACACATGGTGCCTAAACGTGGAGTTTGCATAGGCAAATGTGCTGGCCATCCCCACACCCACAGCGATACCTGCAGATGAGAAGGGCAACAACATCACTAAACAAGACCTCATGCTGATATGGATCATTTCTTCTTCTTCTTTTTTTAAATATTGTAGCGTTAGACAAGCTAGGATACCTAGTTTATGCTGAAAGCAGACTTTAGCCAGCAGAATGAGGATGAAGGGAAAGCCTCTCTGCAGCCAGGTAACCACTGCTTTGAGCTCAGAGAGAGCTGGGGCCGGGGTGGACTGCTCATCCTGGGCTTCTTCCCTGGAGCCGTGCCTCTCAGAGCCAGCCGCTGTCGTGGCCTGCTGGAGGAGGGAGGATGTCCTATGCTGCAAGGGCTGGTGGTGGAAGTGGTGGTGGTGGTGGTGGTGCTGGGGCGGCCGGGGGAGAAAAGGTCCACCCTCTGTGCGATGGGGCCCCCCTTCTTCTCTGGAGGATGCAGTCATCTGGATAAAAACTTCAGGCGGAGAGCCCAAGACTAAGCCGGCTGCTTGGAACTGAGCAGAGGAGACGGAGCTGGAGGGGACACCCACCAGGCCTGAGAAGATCTGCTGGGGTGAAGTGGACGAGTCAGGCTTCAGGCAGTCAAACACACCACCCTCATCCAGGCTGCTCTCAGATCCCAGAGTTTGGCTTCGGCTCCTGAATGCGAACAAATACAGGTTTTAAAAAAAAAAAAGGGATAAAGAAATATAACTATGCTTTGTTTTTCTGGCGCTGTATAGCATATTATTTCAGTATATAAAATGTGAATGTCAGGATGTGTATATTTTACAAGATAATGTCAATAGGAAGAAGAAAAGTTTGTCTCTTTTAAAGTTATTTGGACTTGTTTCTGTTTGACATCTCATTTCAAAAAGTGATCCTAACTCCACTTGTGATTTCATTCATGAGATTTCGTTCATGTCAGTATCATGTCAGTATTAAAGGCGTTGGAGATCAGCTTCCAGGTCTGCTTTGTTGCTTTGCAATTTAGAACAAATGCTCACTTAACTGCAGAAACAAATGAGTTAAAAATTTAATAAAACTACTTTGTCTAATGTTAACGTTTATCAAATGAAAATTACAAAAGAGAGGTTTCATGTTTACTGTGTGAGCTGCCTTTTGGGGGAATAAAGTAAAAGTCTAACTAAGCAACAGACCAGGAAGTCCAACATCCTGTGAAAGTTTCCTGTATTTACCTTTTTTTTCCGAAAAAGTTAAAAACCTGAAATTCCAAGTTGCCAGTTGAAGGCAGCGCTACTCTCTGATTTTGTCACACGGTTTTCCCCGAGGCAAACTACAGCTCAGCTTTGCAAGTCGCTACATTTCGTTCAAAATTTCAATACACAGTTCACACGACCTGAACACTGGACAGTGATGGAAGCTCTGCACCGTGCTGGCACGATTTGGGTCTACTTGAGCCTTTAGAAGGAAGGCGTCACAGTTGATCAATTCAAAGTTCCTCTGAAGTATTACCTTTTTAGGCAGCGGTAAAATCTTTCTATCAAGATGGGAGTTTTACACTAACGGCTCATCGGTCAAAAGGGCTAACTGAACGAACTGATGAGTGTGAAACTGATGTAAGAAATATGCTGAGGCCTTTCTGGTCACCATATCTTAACCTAGTTGAACAACTGTGGGAAATGTTGGACCACCTTCATCAAAACACCAGATGAGGGAATATATTTTTGAAGAATTGTGTCACTTTACTGCAGCAAAGGCAGTATATTAGAATCAAACTCCATAATGCACTTTAAGTTGCAGGCTGGGAAAGCAATTTGTGCAGTGTGACAGTATTGAATTTTTGAAATTGCGTTGCACCACAGACAAAAATATTTGAAAAAAATCAAGCCATCACAAAAAAATAAATAAATAAAGATTCCCTGTGGACATTCATTCCACTACAGTAAACGATAGCTGATCTTGCTAATGCAAGAAGAGATGCTGATGCTGAGATCAGAATGCAGCAAGGCCATTCCAAGCCGCCTGTAATGCCACTGTAGGTACAGAAATCTTATTGTGCTTCAAGTGCAACCAAGAGGTCTGATTCCGCCCTCCCCAACAAAAATAAAACAAGCCAAACACTGCGTACAAATGGAGGGTGCACATGTATTTGGATTCCCAATTAATTCAAACACCCCACAAACAGAAGAGATCGCAAAGCAGCTTTCTGAGAGCACCTTTCAGAGGGCATGCCATCCGTGTTGCTGCTGTGTCTCCTCTGCATGGCATCACCACATGGTCCAACCCTGCAAACGTACATCAACATCACCGTTCTGACTGTGACCTCTTATCTGCTGCGGTTCCGCTTAATGCGTTTAATGTTTTCAACTGTATTTTGCACAACAACATGGTGGCATTACCTGTGTTAGTTCAGTGAATCCCCCTTCCGCTCTTGTCATAATTAGCATAAAACTAGGTCGGTTGATGTTGCTGCTCCGATGCTCCGCAGGAAAAACTTCCTGTATGACGTCAGGGAGGGCGCCTTCGACCAATCAGCGTCCTCCTCCCCAACAGACCACATCCGTGTTGGAAATTTTAGTTTGTTTAGTGGTGGTGGATGTCAGATTTCGCTGGAAAAAAACAACACCGTTGCTTTTTGTTTGACATTTGTTTTGTTGTTGGACGAAACGTTTTCGTCAGTAGAGACTAAACTGCGTCATTGGGCAGTTTTTTTTCTTGGATTTTGACATTAATTTCATAAATAGTGCCTAGAGAAAGCTAATGTTATCAGGAGCTAGCTAGCTAGCAGGTCAACAAGGCAGGTTTATTTTCGTTGAAACTCCGTTAGCTTTCGTCCCCACCTTCAAACAGAGCTAAATTACAACATAACTCCTGCACACAACTCTACGCGAATATATTATCAGTTTAAAAGAAGCGTCAATAACTTGAAAGCGCAACATGGGTTAGCTAAGAATGCTGTTGAATATTTATTAGTTGTATTCTGACATCAGGTCAGCAGGCAGCTCTAGTTAGTTTTTCATGTTGTTTGATGAGCATCATCGGGTTGTCGCACATCTCTTCATATCAGTGACAGTTAGGAAATAGTCAGGGAATTGGTACCCGAGGAGGTTGGATTCTTTGGACTGTCACAGTTCCCAAAGAAATCCATGCTATGATGGTGCTACGGAGGTTACTAAGAAAGCGCTGGGTGCTGGGGGTCGTCTTCGGTCTGTCTCTCATCTACTTTCTCACCAGCACACTCAAACAGGTACTCAAACTTTCACTACACCAGAACAAATGGGTTTTATCTTATGGACATGATCCTTTGGGGATATGTTGTTTTGGCTAAGGAAATATAAACGGGGACGACGGGAGACATATTTTCCAAGGTCATCACAAATAATCTGTAATGTGGTGTTCCTTTAACGAAACCCACCTGATTATTTTCTGTTGTCTTGATTCACACAAGAAATCAGCATGTCGATGAAGTGGCTCGTTGACGGTGTTGGTAATATGGTTAAAAAAATGAACTGCCAACTGTAGTTTAACTTTAGACCAGACCAACACGTGGTGATTACTTTAAAGCTGGTTCCTGTTGACTTTAGATGTGTAGCGGACGTGGCTTATTTCTATTGATGTAGAATAGGAAAAAAAAAAATGCAACAAAGCTTGTCTCATGTCCATATCAATGTCCACATCCGTCTTATGGAATGTCTCAGAAACTGAATTAAAACTAAACTTAAGACATTTAGAATGAGGCTCCCGACTGATGTGATTGGTTATTGAATACAGCTGCAGCACTTTCAGAAGCAGATACACAAAATACACAATCTTCCAATCTATTGGTACTTTAATTAGCCGGTAGTTATATTGATAAGTCTATTGATTTATTCATTCACATAATTGACATTCTCTCTTTTATTCATCTAGCTTTCCTTCTTGCTTTGGCTTCTCAGCCTTCAAAGTGTCTTACTCTGACTGGTCAGCTGATACCATCCCCACCTGTTTTACATAGACGCACATATCCAGACTCAGAAAACCTGAGTCCAACCTTAAAAAAGACAACTGACCAATAACAATCAGACAGTTTGCTGCTAACTTTGATCTTACTGCTGATGTGATGTGGGCGGGTCACAATAACACAGCTACCTTAACATGTGTAAAGTTTACATTATACAATTACCTTGGTTTTTAGCACAAACGTGGTAGAAAACATATTAATTCTATAGCCTTATTCTTAAATGGGCTCTAGCTTATTGGCACATAACAGATGTGCTTGTTAACCAGCTGCTATTCCTCTCTGGTAATTCACACATAGGGGGGTCAGCGCCAGCAAGTTCTGCTTCAAATTTCAATTCTTTACCACTCGAAAAGGGTTTCTAGTTAAGACATGCCACACCAAATTTGCTGTTGTTTAGCCGTTCTGCTAAGTGCGGTTTCTTTTTGGGATGGGATGGCGGTAAAAGGTAATGTTAGCTTGACAAGACCTTCAATTATATGTGTAATTAGTGGGTTTTTTTCTTGCTTCTTCTTCCTCACACTTACGTAGTATGTAGTGACAGGAAAATCCTCTCCACCTATTAAGTTTATCAGCAGATGGTTTAAACTTGAACTTTGTTTTGTGCAAAGAGCACCGTTATTTTCCAACATTTGAGTGACTGCATCTTGATGAGGATCTATTGATCTCACTGATTAATTTGCAAATCCAAACACACCCACAACGCAGATAGAAATGAAAAATAGCCAAGCCTGATCATTTTTGATGTGGTGATTTGAAACATTTTGAGCAAAAAACATGGCAGTCAAAAGCGTTAATCTTGCTATCTTTTATATTTGAAACGAAATTGAAGTTTTTGTCAAAGATATTCAGTTAAACATTTTAGAAAGTCATCTTCACTTCTTCATTCTGTCAAAAGTTCTGAACTCCCCCGGCCGTCTGTGTTGTTTTCCTTTTCTCGTGTGAACTTTGGTAGGAGGAGCGAACCATACGAGACCGCACGCTCTTGGAGGTTAAAGACCCAGACCATCGCATCCCGTGGAAAGTCCGTTTTAACCTGGGCAACAGCAGCCGACAGATAACTCAATGCAGAAACTCCATCCAGGGCAAGACGCTGCTCACAGACGAACTTGGTGAGTGATGTGGTCAGTTCCCACAGCAATGCAGCGATAACAAAACAGCCCCACGAGATAGGTTACAGCTGTGTCAGTGATCATCCGTGTTGATATTTCACAGGTTACGTTTGTGAGCGAAAAGACTTGCTGGTTAACGGTTGCTGCAACGTCAACGCTCCCAGCAGCAGACAGTACATTTGTAAAAGCTGCCTTGCCAATGGCTGCTGCAGCATCTATGAATACTGCGTGTCCTGCTGCCTCCAGCCTGATAAGGTAATCCGTTTTAACCGTCATTAGAAAAGACTCAACCGTTTGCATGCACACATTTTAACAGATGTTCACAAAATGAAAGAGTTCTAATAGATATGCATTTTATCTGGGATCTTCTTGACTGTCTTTTTGATCTTTGTACTCTTGCTCAGCAACCTCTCCTTGAGCGCTTCCTGAATCGTGCAGCTGAAGGTTTCCAGAATCTTTTCACTGCAGTGGAGGATCACTTTGAGTTGTGCCTGGCTAAGTGTAGGACCTCTTCACAAGTACGTCATGAGTTAAACAGAAAGATAAGAATATGCAAATGTGACCCATAAGCTCTCCCAACCTAATTTCTAACTATAGATTTTATCGTAGCCTTTATGAAACAAAACACAAATTGTGAAAGTGGTTTTCCTACTGATAGAGAATCAAACTTATGACCTATCTCTTATAGGTTAGTTAATATTTTGCTGCTGTAAGCAGCTTTGGAAGCAAGATAGGAGACACGCAACTGTCTCATGAATTTCCTACCTAAGAAAAAAAAACTGTCTGCAGCAAATTTCAGCTGATAAAATCACAAATGACTTCTTCCAAAATCAAATAAATCTTCGCATTCATTCTACACTGGCTTTGTACTTTGCTCTGCATTGCATGAAATACTTACAAAAAAAAATAATTACTTTTTAGGTTGAAAAGGATTACACGGTTTAATTTTGAGAATAGCTTGGTTATAGCTACCAAAAAAAAAAAGAACATATATATATGTCAAGTTTTCTCTCTTTCACAGAGTGTCCAACATGAGAACACCTACAGAAATCCTCAGGCAAAGTACTGCTATGGCGAGAGTCCTCCAGAGCTCCTTCCTGTATGAGTCGGACTTACGTCCGTGTTTTAAGAAGAGCAGAAAGAGGAGTGGGTCGGTAAAGTCTTACTGTTTGGACACCTAACGGCTTGGAGAAGAGACGCGACGACTGAATTGCTGCCACAGACAACTCTGCGTTGTTGTGGCGAAGCATTGCCGATACTCACAACCTCCAGCCTCAAAAAAGGACAAATATTGTTTTTTTTATTATTTACACTTCATAAGTGCATAGAACGCTTCCTACATTCATCCATGATGATCACCAGGTCTATCACACAGGCAGCTGATCCATCGGGAGTTGCTTCAAGCAAGGTCATGTCATAAAACAGGCTTCATTTTTTTAAAGAGCTGTTCTAAGAATATAAAGCGGCATCGAATGTCTCATTACTTGTTAATAGTGCATGCATTTGAAATCACTATTTAATAAAAGTGACTGTGAAACTAAAGAGGTCGTGGTTTGTTACTGAATGGTGACTTCAGGGTTTTCTTATAGAGTTCCCTTCATATCTTTCAGTTTCTGTGATGCAGGAATTTTAAAGATTTAATGTACAAGAGAAAAAGAAAGCCAACGTAAGACGAGTAATCTTGAAATAAGCCACAGTTTTATTTAAGAAAAACATACCAGATATTATCAGACCATGATAAACAAATTTGAAGTTGAAGAAATCTTGTTAACTTTTAACCTTTTGAAGACTCATTTTGAAGGTCACACAGAACAATGAATGAAAAGGACTACTAACCTATCACCTAACTTAACCAGGGCGAGAGTGGCATTAATCTTGTTTTCACAGTGTTGTTTGATTGCATTTCTTTGATGGGAGCCTGATAGACTTCTCCGTCTCATTGTACGCCGTCCATCTGGCTGCAAATTTCACAGTGAACTACATTGATTAGAGTCTAAAGTGGCGACTCACAGAAGGCAACTCTTATCAGCCTCTTGTCCTGCCTCAGGCAGTGTAGCCCGCTCACAAGGGATAGGTGTCCAGAGCAAAACAATTAATCACTGTGAAGGCTGAGAAAACAAACCGTTATAATTAGGAAATTAATTTGTTTCCTTGGCAAGTTGATTAATTACCATCACATGGGGACATGTCAATTCTTCAGGCTTATCGAGTTTAATAAAACAAAGCCATTTCTGAAAAAGCTTTAAAGTAGCATTGGTAAAACTTAGCACATTTCAGTGATATGACTGATGCTAACGACACCTGTGAAATTAACAATTATTCTCAAATTGCAGCTAGTTAGCATAAATACTGGAAATGTATGAAGGTATTCTGGCAGACAAGCACCCCTTTTATTCCAAGTGACACTTTAAAATCTGGGTTTTTTTTAGATCTTTTGGGAGATGAACATGGTTGCTGTAAGACGTAATTTCCTCTTTTCAGTTATGCTAAGCTAATTGGTTGCTATATCTAAGAGATTGAAATAAGCTATGGCAGCACTTAATGCACAGCCGAGAGTGGTATCAATTATCTCATCCAACACCACCAAGAAAAGTGATTAGAAGCTTGTGAAAATGTTAATTTATACCTTTACTCTAAGCTAACAGTTTGCTGTAAAAACAAGCTAGTCTACTTTAGGAAGTTCATTCAGGTGACATACTTGCATTAACTTGATTTATTCATAATCCTACTGAGTAAAAAGAGACTAAGTGTAAAGATTCCAAATTCATAGCTGCATCAGAATAATTTTCCCATATTGGAAATCATAAGTGATGACCACTTCCACTGAAGTAGTCCAGATAAATTGCCTTTGGAGTTTTAAGTTTTATCTTTTTTACCTTTGATTGCTGGGATTCAACCTTATGCTGCAGCCAGTCCAGATATTCCCTAGCTGACTTTAACAGAGTGTGACCCCACTGTTTCCTCTCAAACATATACTTGGGCATCTTGGGTGGGGATGGTTTGGTGCTGCATTCTCCTCCAAGATTACTTTTCACACATGCTGCAAGCATGTTGACCCTGGAAATAGTGTCCGCGAGAATCTCATGAAGAGAATCAACTTTGGGATTCAGGTTGCTTTTTTGGTCATGTAAAATGTTCTGCAGGCCTTGAGACATGAAGAGGAGGCTGCACTGGACTTTTGGCCCAAGGAGAGGAGTGTTTTCGTGGACCTCCAGTTCAGGGAAGCCCGGGAACCAAGTGCCGAGGTGCTTCCCATTGGATTTGTCCTGGCAGAGAGGGCGAACGGCAACATTTGTAAAAATTTGGTTTGATCTTTACAAATGCCAAGTCTGCAAACGCACTGCATCTCTTATACTTTGTCCCAGCAGAAGTATTGGCATGGATCTGTACTGAAACCACAACAAGAAACCTTGCACTTTTTAATTGGATAAAGGATGCCATGCCAAGTGCATCGTGCACCAAAAGGCTTATTCTACAAATTAGGGTAAAAATTCAACTTAAATCTCATGTCATCTGGCATATATGCGGTTCAGCTGCATGAAATTATACAAGATCTTTAATATAACAGGGATAGAATTTGCCTCACCTTCATCAACCAAGACATTAAAATGCTGTTTTTAGATTGAAAGCGACCATCCTGCATAAAGCATTCCTGCATTTTCCGATATTGTAAATATAAAACTTCTATGTTAATATCTGTTCATGTACACTTGAATCTAAATGCAGATATCAAACTTAAAGGCTGAGTTTCAAAGACATGGATTAAACCGAGAACCGGACTATCTATTCATTAATTCCTGCAAACTTTCAGTACGGTACAGTGCAGCGTCTTAGAAAGTCTGAATACCCTTTACATAAATGACTGCACGTCGACATAGTGAGTAGTCACTTTACAAAAAAACAGCTTTAAAAGGATACTTTTTTTCTGCTCAATTTGTTTCATCGCTGAAGCTAATACTCTAAGGAGGAAACTCCAGGGCGATAAAGATGCCCGTGCAATGTGCTACTTGAAGACATGTGCAGAGAGAAACACCAATCTGTTACTTACAAAACTTGTCAAGCTCGCTTCAACCAAGCTTTTGGTGAGGGCTGTCAGTTCTTTCAGCTTGCACGATTCCCTGGCACCATGTTTATGCTGTCCAGATCCTGCAGCTGAGCCTTGCATCAGTATCACCATCCAGACATACAACACTCTACAACCTGCAAAAGCAAGCACACAATCAGCATTTTAAATCCATTACAATCATTTGACCTTTGAAAAGTATGTTAAAAACTTAGCTTTTTAATACACACTGATAAATGAAGAGTTTGGGCTCAAAGTATACTGTACCTGCTGTGAGTTTCATTATTACTCTGCTCAAAGTTTAATGACAGATTCCAGCAGTAATGTGTTATCGCAGTCACACAAGCTCATATGTATATTTGTACGAGGTGCACGCAAGATGTACTGACGATAAACCTCTATCTCCATCTTAGCCATATCCTTTGGTTAAAAAAAAAAAGAAAAGCGGTAAACCAATCAACGCAGGGTGTCTCATCGGGTCAGCACCTTGTAGTTCTTTTTTTTTTTTTGTCACTTCCTCTAAAAGAAATACAGCAAATTACTGATTAGGGTGATGTGTAAATGACACAACTGTCGCATATTTAACTTGAGATGAACTCTTAAAAGAATTTAAATAATTTTTACTTTGTACTAAAAAAACTAAAAGTTGTGTAAATGATCAACTTTTAATGTCTTAATGTACGTCTGTTGTCTATCAGGTACTTTTGTGATGACATATTTATGCTATCTTTGATTCATTCCCCCTTTGATCCGTCACACTTCCTGTGCGTCTACAAACTAACCACAGCTCAGCACTATCTTTTCAAAGGAATCCGGTTCAGTCCAGTTTAACCTTCTGATGATCTTTTCCTTTTTCCAAAAAGTGGGTAGGACTGATCACAAGTTGTTTCATGCTCAACGTCACACGTGAATAAAAGTTGAGTTTTTTATTGAAATGCACTGAAAAGCTTTCATCTGTCAGCCAGACTTCACAAAAGCTGAGGCCTAGGTTACAGTCACTTCGTGCAGAAAACACTTGACAAAGGCTCCCACACAAAGAGTCGTGGGCTTTTGATAACAAAAGCTGTATTGTTTAAAACACAAAAAGGTACAGCATGGGTCAATAATAAAGAAAAAACAGGTCAGTTAAGTTGAGTGTAAGTATAAATAAAGAATAAATAAAGTACAAATAAAACTTCCTGCCTCTTTGAGGATGCAGCAAGGTGTTCTTGCAGTCTCACCTAACTGGAACATACCACCTTCTTAGGTTAGTACAGGGAGGTCAAAACATATGAGAAACCCAAATATACAAAATAACAAACAAAATACTGATTTGTAAAAAAATTAAAAAACACATTTTTAAAATATTTTCTCTACCCACACATCCAAAAGTAAAACAGCTTCAACAGAATGTGAGATATAGTAGAAACATTAAACCCACCCTCCCACATTTTGACAGTATCCAATTCTTCACTGTAATTGACCCGGTCTTGCAAACCTGTTTTCACTCATCTCTGATTGACATTGCAGGACAATAAATAGGACAAAGGTAGAACTGCATAACTCTCCCTGGTTAACGTCAGCTGACACATTAATTACCGATCAATAAATAACTTTAACTAAAACAGTGACAACGTGCAAAGAAAAAAAACAAAAAAACATTTAAAGTTGGGGAACCGTTACAAAGTAAAAATGGAGAGGAGGCTGCCGTTTTCCCAAAGCTGCCTCCCCTTTTTGTACAGTACTGCGCAAAAGCCTTAAGCCACGCCTCTTTTGCTTGAGGCAGACTGTCCTCTGACCTTTTAAAGTGGTCCTGAGCAATAGGTTTTCAGCCTTTCTTCAAACTTTGGCTCTTTTTTCACTTGTATTTGGTCCAGTCCTTTTACCGGACCACAGGGTCACAAGGTTTTGCTTGTTAAGCCTCTTTATACTGACCTGTGAATTTGTCAAGCACAAAAAAAGTTTGTTACAATTGTACAATTTATTTTTTTTTTGTTTGCCTTGTAAGCTGTATTTCCAAAATATATTTGCATGTTTCATGATACAATTGTACCTATTTCCCATTTTCCTGGCAAATAGAATTGGCTTCAGATGTTTTTGCACTGTATTGTATCCTATTATCTTTTCCTGTAACATACTTTGCTTTCACAATAAGTGGAAGCAAAGCAAAGCAAAGTAAAGTGCAATAATAATAATAATGATAACTACAACAATAAGGAAATATATTAACGTCTGATAAATATGATATGATGAAAATAAATAATTCTCGCTCAAGCCACATCACAGGCTGCAGACAGCATGTTCATTTACAGTTCTGAAAAATAAATATCAATACATAAAAACTAAACAGAGAAGTACATAAATAAAAAATATTATCTAAAGCATGATATGCTAAATCCTACGAAATGTATCATTTAAGAATATGAGTGGTTTTTAATGTTGCCATGGTGGAGGGCAGTACAAATAAGGTTGTAGAGAGTACATATGGTATCTCTAAATGTGGAGAAAGAACTCATCAACAGGGTTCGAAGGAAGGTCCTGAGAAGACTTGGGTATAAAACGCTGTCTATGATGTCTTAATATAAAAACCATTAAAGCTTATGTCAGTGATGCCAAAGGTTTCAGTCAATTTAGGAAAGCTAGCAAAAAAAGACCATTTCAGACCTGTTTTGTGCCTGAAATTGGGATAGAAGAGGCAAGACACAAAGTGGGCCCCTAAAAGAGCAGATTGTTGGGAACCTCCATTCTTGTCCAAGTAAGACAAGCAAAATTACAAGGATAACGCTTCCAGTTCAGTAAATATTAGCTGCCCAGTGCTGCAGGTAGAACAGAGCTAAGCCCCCACCTGCTTGGGTATTTGAAGAAATATTTCCCCTAACCTACGATGTTTGCCGCTCCAAATATTAGGTTTAATCATGGAATAAAGTGCCGTAAAGTGGGTTTGGGAATACGAATTGGGACACACCGGAAAAGATAAAGGGATTT
The DNA here is from genome assembly GCF_027942865.1 of Odontesthes bonariensis. Lineage (NCBI taxonomy): Eukaryota > Metazoa > Chordata > Actinopteri > Atheriniformes > Atherinopsidae > Odontesthes > Odontesthes bonariensis. The sequence continues at coordinate 12,032,726 of NC_134511.1, read as the reverse complement.
TGGAGAGGAAACAAACAAAAAAAAAAAAATATATATGAATGCATGCAAAATACATTTTTCAAAAATACATTATGATATCTTGTGGAAATAAGAAAGACAGTCTGCCTTACACTGCTTCACATAAACCCACACGGAGCTGACTTAACTATGGACAGTGGCAGAGAGATGAGTTGAGAGACGAGTTTATGCCGTGAGAACTGTTCAAGCCGACACCTATTTGTATTGGCCAATGAAAAGGGGGTGGAACATGGGCTGAGCATGTCAAAAGTGCAGATTAGTAATGTCATTGTTTCCAGGGAATTTTTCTTCAGTTTTCACTTTTCATTTTCAAGAGGAATACCTGGAGCTCTGCAATTTGAGAAGGTTTGAGTCCTCAGATATAGTTTGGCCATGACGTCCGTGAATTCAGCCCGCTGCTGCAGGACATGCGCTGTTTTTCTTGTGAAATCTGAGCTTGTGGCCAAGGTGCTCCAGCTCACCCAATTTAAGAGCCTCCATCATTATCGAGCCCTTAATCCAGCATAGATGAAAGTGTCCAGTACAGTGTCCAGTACAAGAAGCTGTGTAAAGTACCCTCAACTGACTCCTGTAAACTCATCATGCAAATGTGAACTCTGCCGTTAATGCTGGCACTCCAACTGAAAATCTTAAGTCAGACTTAAGCTTTCTCAAGTGCCCCAGAAGACATTTCAGTGCATGTTGTCATACACTGCCTTTGCCTCCCTCTGTACCTGCAGCACTTGTGTCAGCCAGTCCCTCAACATGACTGAAACACCCCATCCATAGACTTTCTTTTCATAGCAGTACTCATAGGGCAGCTGTAGTGGGGCTGGTGTTGTTGGCTTATCGATTTCTAGGTCGATGCATTTGAGAATCTTCTCTGTTAATAGCAAACGATGATTATCGAGCGTTTCCCTGATGTTTGCCAAGAGCGTCAAAATGAATTTTTGATCATCAGAGCAATGTTTCAGAAATTCTTCGACGCGCAGAATATGCAAGTGGAAGAGCATGTTCTTGGCATAGATGTCCTGCAATTTCTCAGAAAGACTGATACCAGTGACTGTGGAGTCTGGAACGCCATCGGGCATCGCATCGTCATACTCAATCTGTGAAGAAAAAAAGGGTACTGAATGAGTGTGGGAGGAAGACAGAAATGGTAAGATTCATTCAAACAAAAGAACAAGAGCAGGTATTTCAGAGTAAGCGGTGAGTAAGAATCAGGATATTATATTCAAAGGAGAGATATTCACTGCACTGTAACTGATGAAACCCTTTCATGAAATCAAATGTTGCTTCTGTATCTCGGTATGGTCTGCATGGTTTAGCATTGGCCATTTAAAGGACCTGTCTTTAAAGCTGGCCTTGCTGGTGGTAGAATCTGCCTCTTCTAAGGTGAAGTAAATCAGGAGTCAGACATTTTTAATAAGGGTAGTCAGACTGAGCCCATTGCTCTCATTGGGATAGGGCAGAAACCAATGTGTCATTATTGTGTGGCCCATACAGCACGTGTAGCCATAGGGTATATAGTCAGTTATTTTGGTCGTATTCCAACAAGGAATCTCCTTTTTTTTGTGAGACGAAAGTGCTAACCACCACTCCACCATGCAGCCCTGCAATCTTGATATGTCAATTAAAATCAGGGGCAGTTTCAAATATTTTGCTTTCTGAATTGCTGACAAAAGGACTCAGTCTCAGTTCTAGACTGTTCTTATTTGTGGTTGCTGTCAAAGCTTCGACCAGGATTCCTTGCTGCACATAAAAGATGTGTGATTAGCAAGTACAAACACATAACTGTTGTCAGAGATGGCCCGCTTCAATGACACACAGTTACAGGAAATATGATGTACACACCAACTATGACTGATCGTCTAAAAATGTGTCATAACGCATGGGTCCTTTTTTTAGCATTTCTTGACAGAGCAATATTACGTTTCTTACTAAGCAGCTGCTTAAGGATAGCTTCGATCAGTGAGTTCTGAAAAATACAACTTTCAGGCTTTGGAGTAAAACAATCAGAGGGGAAGCACTCGCTGATGTTGGCCCCAAAACATATCAGCAACACCATTACAAAGGGTGATACAGAGGCATTTACCTTTATAAAAGTCTGACGTTAAAAGGAACAACAGGTGTCCCTAGGTAGTTTAGGACCAATGTTGCTGCAGCTACAAAAACTGTACTTGTTGCAAAAATATCCCATAAAATCTTGTACATTGTTACAGTATATACAAACTACACACCGAGCACAGGAAGTGCTATCATCCCAGAGCCACGCGGTGGTACTTACATATTTTTCAAGAATCTGATTTGCTTCGTGTAACATCACATCTGCGAGAGACTCAAACCTCTCAAATTCGTGGTCACAGACGATATGAGTCGGCGCTGGAAGCACGGGATTCCACTGAGCCATGAGGAGTATGATGACGAGTTCTAAGAGAAAAAACAAGATAGATACTTGGGACTCAAGAAATTCAGCAGGATTAAACATGTAGCGATGCGTTAATGATGCCTCTGAGCACTGCTTGTTTGCTTAATCCATCTATACACTGGCTGAAAATGAAGTCTCCCATCGTTGACATTGAAGGGTTATAGTTAATATATATAGGATAGCATTTCACTACAAAGTCTTGTAAAAAAAAAAAAAAAAAAAAAAGTAAATAAAAAAAAAAATAGGTGAAAAACCAAAGAGAGTTGGCAAATTTAGTATCAAAGGATTTTGAATAGAGAATAAAAAGATACACACCATAGTGCCATAGAGATCCACTGCGTTCACTATTCATAGTGACAGTAGTATGTGATCCGATAAGCGCAAGGTGTCATTTGGCAGTGGAGATGCCGGCAGATGTGTATATATAATATGAACCTAAAGTGAACGGTCATCTGCACCCACCCACATTGACACAATGAACAACAAAATTCCATGATGACATCCTTCAAAGTATCCTGTAATGACAGAGCGCCGCTTTACAAAGAATTTTTAACAGGAGGTGTGAGTAAATTCTTTGATAATTCAGAGATAACATAAGAAATTTTTGTTTCCTTTTATCGGGGGAGGACAAGATTCACTCATACCTTGAATGTCAGACAATTAGTTTGTCAGTGCGGATTTTTCCGCTTTTTCTAGTGGAAAATCAAGTCACCAACACAGGTATTTTTATTTTTATTTTTTTTCCAAAAACAAAATTACGATATCAGAGAACCCCGTTTGAATCGGTTTCTCAATCAGTAGGTTGTATAAAGAGTGTACGGTGTTGTCAAGTATGTTGTGAAGCCCATCAGCCTTACAGTCATTGAATTCAAAACTGCAAACAGACTTCCACTTACCTTTCTGACAGCAGATTTACAGACTTTGTGATCTCCCTTCCTGGCGTCTCGGGCCCTTCTTCTTAGTTTTAACTCGAACATGGACAATCATCAGCTCTGTGCACGTAAATAAATCAATGAGAGTAAAACGATTCAACCGTTGGTTCAATTGAAGAGAAGTTTTAATGCAATTTGTTGGTTTCCTTAGCTATTGTTACTGGATTATATCAGGCTGGAATTTGAGAGCATCTTAACCACTTTAGGGGTATCACTGAGCCCGTTAACCTTCTTTGTCTTCTTCAGATTAAGACTTGTCCAGCTCTTCCTCCATTTAAAGATCAAAATGAGAGGAACAACGTTACTAAGGGGGTTCACTCATCACAGTAAACACAGTTTAACCATCACATTTACTCACTTCTCATTAAAACCAGCTGAATCACTGAGGAATATGTGACAGGGTTCCACCTGTCATGAGATAGTCAGCATTTGCGAAAGCTTGTGGCTGTGTATGTATATGACACTGTCCTTCATTGAAGAAATCGAATATGCTAAGGAAAAAGAAAAAGCAGCCGTGGCATTTTTCAAGGTTTTATACATTTTTTTTATTGAATGAAGTAGCACAAAAATAACAAATGTTTACAGAATGCTTCAAATTGTATAAAATATACTTGTACCCAATGAAACATCTATGCAACTAAATGAAAAGTTTGCTGTGCAAATAACAAAAAACTAAGACGTAGTGTTATTGACCTTGGATAACGCTCCGGTTAGAAAATGCTGACCTCTTAAAAAAGAAAGTTTTAAATCGACAAGAGTCTAAACGTTTTGCTCAAAAACAAATATGAGGGAATCATTCTGAGATTAATGTTCTCACACGCCTCAGATTTCAAGCCACACACACACTTCAGTTTCACAGAATGGTTATTAGAAAAGTATAAAAATGAAAATAAAATAACATGGCCTCTCTTACTGGATTAAAAAAAAGAAAAGTCACTCAAACGCGGACAGTTTGTGGCTTAAATAATGAGACTAATGCTGGAATTCCTTTTAATATTTCTCAGAAAAAAAAAAAAACATAAGATACAACAGTGCTCTTTGCTTCTGCATGTGAAAAAAAAAAAAAGAGAAAGTACACCGTAAGGTTCTATCACATGGACAATAACGCACGACATATTAAACAGTTTCATTATTTCTTCAACCAAAGCAGAGTGTGGAAAACCTGTGACCACCCCTGCTGCTTTCCACAGGAATTAAGAGGGCGTTCTACAGTGAGAAAGATTATTTACGAGCAGAAAACAATCTAAAGTCAATCAAATGCAAGGTATTGCTGCTAGGGATGGTTCTATGAGTGGCCGAACGGTAGTTCTCTTATTTCAGGACCTCTTATATATCTCGATAAGTAAAACTTTGAATTGACAGAAGGTGTACTTTCTTCACACCTGTACATTTCTCCTTAAAAAACAAACAAACAAACAAACAAAGCCTTTCATTCAACCTTAATCCAAGTTGAGTCGCCCACTTTTTATCGTCATCAGTTTGTGGAAATCTTAAAATAACCCTAAGAATAACTTCTAAAGTCTCTCTTTTGTCATGGCTGGGCCAGGTGCTGGCATTCATCACACCAAAAACACTCAAGACGTCAACTTTAGTGAAGAAAACTTTCAAAAATCTTAATTTATTTTGCCTTCAGTACGCTTCCCTTCTACCAGAACACACCGCTGCATTCTGTTCCTCCGGTGATCAAATCATTGCAATGACTCGCTTGGTGCTGGATCACATGAATAGTCAGGGTGGCTGACTGATGCAACATGTTACTCTCAAACAATGAAGGAGAAACAAAAAGTTGAATGTGCATTTTTTTCCTTTTAACAAAAAAAAAAAAAAAAAAAAAAAAAAATTGATTCGCAGCATTAGTCTCACTGTTTAAGCCCACGCCGCATGCTATGACAACATTACCAGAAGTCTAAACTTGGGATGCGAGGGTGTCGTGCTGTGGGCGGCAAAAAGTCGTATAAATGGACTTTGCGTCATACATCACTGATGCAGTCTATCATATATGTTTATGCCAGACCTCCCGCTTGGAAATTTGAATGGGACAATGGGTTCCTTGTCTGGATGTGTGCTTAGGGGTGCACTGTGATGTGCACGTGTGTGCTTGTGGACCCTCTGGGACTCCGCATGTCCCGCCTTGTACGGGAGACAGGAGGCCTCGTAGACATACTGTGTACACAACACAGGAAAGCGCTTCTGGTGTTAATGGCAAATTCGTCATAGTTAATACTGCTGCTGATGCAGTGCTAATCTAGGCACAGAGTTAGCCTGCTTTCCTAACAGCTCGCTACCCCCGTCCAGGTGGTAACGGTGCAACAGAAGACAACGGGCCCGGATCATCAAGCTCGGACCCTACTTCAGAAATCAGTTAGTGGCTGCTTCTTTCCTCTGGTGCTGGAGCATGTCCATCACGTTCACTATGTCCTCCTCAGGGACCTAAAAAAGTAGGAGAGGAACGTTAGCAAAGGTAAATCCAACATTTGAGCGTCAACAGCGTATAAAACATAAAGTGAACACTGTAGACATCATTAACTAGAACACCAGTACAATTCTTTTGGATTTTGTGGCCTCTTAATTTACAGGAATCAAGTCACCACTCCTTTAACTTCACATCGCAAACTATTTAGAGGCAGCCAGTTTGTCATGCTTTGTCAGAAGCTCTGCTCGTTGATCGAATTAGACCATCATGCAGTGGGATCTGGAACCAGGAACTAAGGGAGTCTGCTAACATAAGCTCGCGCTAACATTAGCTCGTGCTAACTTTAGCTCGTGCAAAAATTTGCAGGTCCTAATGCAATTTTCTTACCAGCTGAGAATACCTGGTGAGCAAATAATACTGCTCAGAGTTCGCAACCATTAAGTGGTCAGTGTCTGTCTCTGCCTGAGACGCACGACTCAAGTCATTATTAGTAAAATATGTACAGGAACTATATTGGAAACTTAAAGGGGAACTCCGGGGCATTTGAAGCGCAATCCCATTGCTAGAGGTTGTCAAATACTGACAGTAGGACAGCATGTCACTTACCTCTTGTCGGTAGGCGCGCGCATGTGAAAGCCCAAAAGAGTCAATGGACGATACTCCCATATACAAAACAATTATCTTCTCTAGAAAAAAAACTGCGTTCAAGTATTTAAAACATTACAACAATATTGTTGTAATATATTGTTGTAATGTTTTAAATACTTGGAACGCAGTTTTTCTTTTTTTTTTTGCTGTTTATAAAGTTGTTTTGTAACGTCCCCATGCCAGTAATGTGAGAACCATGCATATGGTTTTGATGGTAAGGCTTGTGACTTTATTGTTGGATGGTTTATAAAGTGGTGTGACGTTTCTGCAGTGTGCAAGTTGTTGTTTTACGTGGAAAGGTTAGCACTTGCCCCTTAGCCAACACGTATTTGGCTAGCATGACAGGCTGCGCAAACAGCGCAATCTCCGCACAGGGAGCGCTGATTTGCACCAGTCTGTGTCCTACTGTCAGTATTTGACAACCTCTAGCAATGGGATTGCGCTTCAAATGCCCCGGAGTTCCCCTTTAAGTTGTTCAGTCTAAACAGTAAACATCTTACAAACCCCAATTCCAATTAAGTTGGGAAATTGTGTAAAACGTAAATAAAAACAGATTACAAAGATTTGATATTCATTCAATATTCAATTAAATACACTGCAAAAAAACTATATTTAATGTTCAAACTGTTAAACTTTATTGTTTCTTGCAAATATTCACTCATTTTGAATTTGATGCCTGTGACATGTTCCAACACATGACTGGGAAAGTTGAGGAACATTCTCCAAAGTCTCAGTGGTTTACAGGTGAGGATGGGGCGATATTCACCTTACTGTGAACCACTGCATCAGCAAATGGTTCAACAGTTTAAGAACAACATTTATCAACGGACAATTGCAATTGAATCATTTCGGAGAAATTTCTGCAAGTAAGGCCAAAAGCCAACATTGAATGCCCGTGACCTTCGACCCCTCAGGCGGCGCTGCATCTAAAACAGACCTTCTGATATTACCACGTGGGCTCAGGAACTCTTTGGAAAACCATTGCCAGTTAACACAGTTCGGCGCCACATTTGCAAGTTAAAACTCCATTTGCCATGTAAAGCGAAAGTCATACATCAACAACAACCAGAAACGCTGCCAGTTACTCCGTACCCAGGCTCATTTGAAATGGACTGACGCAAAGTGGAAAAGTGTGCGGTGGTCCGACGAGTCATTGTTTCAAATTGTTTTTGGAAGTCATGTCCTCTGGGCTAAAGAGGAGAAGGAGCATTAAGATTGATATCTGCGCAGTGTTCAAAAGCCAGAATCTGGGATGCTATGGGGTTGTGTTAAGCCTTGTTTCCACTGTCAGTAGCCTACCGTTCGGATCACTTCGTATCGGTACGGGTTGGGTCGCTTTGGGGTCAGCTTTGCGTTCCCACTGTACAAAAGGGGGCCCTCAGGGGTGGGCGGAGTGCGTGCCGAAGCGTCAGTACATCAATCGCTCCGAAGCTTCTTCAGCTTAATGCGAAACTGGCTCGTGGTCCAGTTGAAACCACTCACGACATTTTTGCGGCAATCAGCTGGAAAACTTTTTCGTTTCGTACAGCGCAATCGAGCTCCCGCTGCACAGCCTCTTCACCAACAACGGAGAGCAGAGCCTGCACCTCAGCACTCCAGGCTCCTCCCCAAGGGAACCGGTCCTGTGTGCTAGGTACTCCAAGCAGAAGGGTTACAAAAAAGCTAACGGGTACCAAGGGATCGGTATGCTTTCGTGGTAATGGAAACACTGAAATAAGCGAACCGTTCTGAACCGACCCGTACCAGACTGCATAGTGAAAACGGGGCTTTAGTCACGTGGCATCAGCAACTCGCACATCTGTGAAGGCACCATTACTGCTGAAAGGTTTATACAGATTCTGGAGCAACATATGCTCCCATACAAGCAACGTCTTTGTCAGGGACGTCCCTGCTTATTTCAGCAAGACCACGCCGATCCACATTCTGTATGTGTTACAACAGCGTGGCTTCACTGAAAAGATGTGGCGCATTATGAAGCGCAAAATACGACAACGGAGACTGCTGAGCGACTGAAGTCGTACGTCAATCAAGAATGGGAACAAATTCCACCTACAAAGCTTCAACAATTCGTGTCCTCAGTTCCTCAACGCTTATCCAGTGTTGTTAAAGGGAAAGGTGATGTAACACAGTGGTAAGCATGCCCCTGTCCCAGCTTTTCTGGACCGTGCTGCAGGCATCCAATTCAAAATGAGTGAATATTTGCAAAAAAACAATAACGTTCATCCGTTTGAACATGAAATATTGTGTCTTTGTAGGGCATTTAATTGAATATAGGTTGAAAAGGATTTGCAAATAATTGTATTCTGCTTTTATTTACATTTAGACAATGTCCCAACCTCATTGGAATTGGGGTTTGTAGTAGTAAGCGGTAATGCAGCTTGCTCTTTAAATCTTTGCACACAACATTAATGGGTTCACCATGGCTCTGAAAACAGTTACCAACAGTTGTGTTTTGATATTTAGTGGTAATATTAAGTATAGTTACAGCTGCATGTAGGTAGGTGGAGTGCAATAAAAAGAAATTCCAAAACCTTCAGCAAAGGATACATCGTTGTATCCTCGCTTAAAGATCCTCCAATAAGCCTCCTCTATTCTCTGGGTGATTTTTAAGACTTGAGATATAATTCACAACATTTTGCTGTGAATGATTTCCAGATCATAAGCAGAAGGGGCAGAGGAGCAAGGACACAAGGAGACTGAAATTTTGTCCGTTTGCTGATGCGCAGGTAGCTTAAACGGTAAAAATGAGACAAAAAGTGTGGAGTATTACAGGCAAAGGAGGAGACGGCGGTGAGCTTGGTAAGATCCAAATCAGGGATCACACTAGCTCGAACAAAAAGCTGCCTTAAGTTTCAAAATCTCTCTTCAAAAACAAAAGTAATTCTTCTTTAATACTGACTGGAGTTCCCCTAACACTATTAAAAGGGAAAATGATTCAGACCAATTCACCTAAACATGAGCCAGAGGGTAACCTCCCATCATCCCACGTCTACGCGTTATTTCACGAGGTTGCAGGTTTTGGTAGTTTGTGCGTTCGAACTTAGGAATGTCGTTATCTTTGTCATTGCAGCTATTTAATCTGGTGGTTGTCACCTGACAGAATTCATAGCTTCCATTTTTTCCCCTCATTCTGTTTTTACAAAATAAAATTGACTGCGTGATCTTATCAATAAAATTATGCTCAAACATAAAAGATGTTGCACAGTGCCGTGAAGTGGATATTCAGATACTGAATGGTGAATCAAAAGCATTTGGAACTGAATAGGAGATTTGTATCAGAAGTGTACTTTCTTTCACACTTTTTTTTCCTTTTGTAAAAGCTCCCCTTTTCGAAGTTGTCATTTGGTTTTAAACGTTGCCCTTCCCCCGCGATTTCCGCCTTTGGGTAAAGCAGAGATAATCTTCCCCGATTGCACCAAGCTGACTCTCATGAATTTCTGAATTTCTCAGAAATGTGAAAGTCAAAATCAACTATTGCATCACTACTCGCAGCCAGTATCTTGTTTTCCAAATGTAACCAAAACAATAGAAATTATTCATTTTAGACCCATTTATTGTTGACGAGGTCTTGATGAGTGAATCCCATGACACTGACAAAGAGCAATGAGTTTCTCAGATGCGACTCTTTGTGGTAATATTCAGCTCGGTGACACATGAAGAACATAAGAAAGCCATTAAAGGGAGTTACGTACTCATATGGACACCTTTGACACAGTCAAAGGGTGTGACCTGAAAAGAATCAGTGAATTCACATAGAATACCAAAAGACAGCAGATTGATAAAATTCCCATTTACTCATCCTTCCCTCACTTTGACTAAAATGCTAGTTATTCAACCATGTATTATACGCTTAATGTGCAAACGTCTCACACAGGATCATTGAGTTAATGTGGAGGACATGTCCACTTTCCTTATAAGGAAATGTTAAGGGTTTGAAAATGATAACTGGAAACATAGCTAAAAGCAGAGGTGGATCACATGTTAAAGTAGGTTGGGTGTAAATCTTAGGTTGGCAGTTTGTGCATCTTACAAGCCGTAAGTAAGTGCGGTAAGTTAGGTACCTAGATAAATGGGAAGACAATTTAGAAAACAAATAAGTGCGTAAGGAGCTAGGATGAAAAAGGTGATGTCCTAGGAGGGTGGATAAGGGTAGTGTTTCCTGAAGAGATGGGTTTTCAGCCTTGTGCAACATTGTGCAACATTTGAGTTGAAAGGTATTGGCCGCAGTCAGTTGAGATGACCGACTGGATGTTTAAGGTCCCTTAACAACTTTAAAGAAAACTTTAAGGATCACAGACTTGCAAACATGAGCGTGCAGTCATCTGAGAAGTAGAGTACATCCTCTTTCAATTCCATGTTTTACTCACCAGGACCTAATAGAATCTGGTCATCTGGTCCTCACCAGGTCATGAAGTTTGGCAATTACAACTTCAGATGAACAAGGCGTGACATATCACACCATTCATTAGTCATTATTCCCACGGAAAGAGAAAGTTCCGCTTGTAGAACTACTTTAAGCTGCAATAACTGGAAGGAACAAGTTTCTGTATGATGTTATCACACATTGGGGAGGAATTTTGGCGCACTCTTCTTTTCAATGTTGCGCGTATGCACCGCTCTCTGAAGATCCCACCAGAAAGGTTCAGGATATGCCGTCTGGACTATAACTCGGTCATTGCAACACCTTGATTCTTTTCTTTTTATTGTCCCCAGACGTTCTGTTATAGATTTGCTGGGACCATTGTCCTGTTGCACGACCCGACTCATCAAAGCTTCGGTTCTTAATCAGATAGCCTCTCATTGAATTCGTTGTTGACTCAATGACTGTAACACGATCAGGTCATGTGGCTGCAAAACAAGCCCAACTCATCAGCCCTGCGCCACCAAGCACACTGGCATCGTTTTTGTTAAATAAATAATGATAAGTTGCATGCGGTTGTTCATTTGAGGTCGTATTGAACTAATTCTAAGACCTGGTGCCGACCAGATGATTCTTTATTATGTTCCGATATGTGTAAAACTTTGCAACTTGTGAAACTCGTGAAATTGTAGCTTTACAATTGAATTTGAATCACTTTATGAGATTCCGTGTCATTCTGTGAAGTTTCAGGGTGACCGCACACCAATAAAGCAGATAAACATTTCTTGGTAATTTTTAAGATAATACAGCTGACAGAAGTTACTTGTAATGTTACAGATGTGCCTGTGGCTGCTGAGTTAGCCTCGCAGAATTGTTGGACTCACCAGAGCATGGTCAAAGCTGAAGGTGCTTATGTAATAGGCAGAAATGTCACCGTCAGCGAGAGGCTGAGATATCTGGGCAACTATACCACATTCATCTAAAACAGAGAGAGAAAAAAAAGGGAGAGAAAATAGTGTCACAACAACACCAACTAATATCAAAACAGCAGATTTGCTTTAATTGAAAGGACATTTGGCCGCATGACAACATATCGGTATCGGCTTTTCATCATCACAGATAGACTTTGTTTCCTTTCAATAGTCTAAGGGGGAAAATAATCAAATCACATATCACAAAAATACATTTTTTGTCATGTTTATTGAAATATTAGTAGATGTCCAAGTCACCAAATGCAAGAATCAAGTGAAAACAACCAGCTGAAGACATTTTTATGCATATTTTAAAATGAAAAGGTTGATAGAAATGGATACATTTGAACAAATTTCTTCAACTTTGGGAAAATGGTTTTTATGCTTGCCTGAGGTCGTTTTTTAAGCTCCATTAAATAAATAAACCATCATCAGGGGAGACTATTTGTGAATAAGTCCCGATGCTGAGATCACGTTACTCCATTTTACTTGGGGGCCATGTTTACCACTCTGTAGCATCCGACTTCTTTTAGCATCATTCTGTAGACATCTGGGAACCGAGGAGCTCAGTGGCTGAACCTTTGGGAATTTGCCGTCCCCATCTTGTCAGATGTAGGATTCTAGCTGCTCAACAGGCGTAGGTCGTCTTCGTTGTGCTTTATGCTGCACATTATTAAGAAATTGCTCTATTACTGACACCGTTTTTTTGCAGACTGCTGATGCTATGCCCATATTCACATCTGAGAGACTTTGCCTCCTGAATTTGCTCTTTTTATCCCCGTCATGTTACTGACCTGTTGCCAGTTTAGTAACCTTTACTCACCCTGATTACTTGCAACACTTTTCTCCAGCCACAAGAGGAACTCGAACTGAAGCCAGCTGCACTGAGGACCTTTTTCCTTTTAGTGTCACTTACTTCCAGCCTTTTGTTGGTCCTGTGCTGCTGCCACCAATGTAATGAAATATTAAAAAGTCTGACTTCACAAATTTGACTGGTTTTCTTTGTCCGAATGTGAATTAAATATTGGTTTATGAGATTTGCAAATCACTGCATTCTGTTTCCACTTTTTTTTGCCTGATTCTCAACTATCACTACACAAAATGCATTAGAAATGCCACCCAAATTGCCACCTCATTATAGATAGATAGATACTTTATTAATCCCGAGGGAAATTCAAAGTATTTAGCAGGTACATAGATGCCCGAAGGCAGGTTAGCATCAACAGCAAACAAAAACAAAAGTTACTAACAACATACAGTAAGATGTAAGTGTATAAAAGAAAGAAATATAAAAATGTGCAATGTGCTCATGCATGTAAATATAAACTCTTTTTTGCCCCTGGCCATAAGACTGTATGACTTTATTGAGAAGAATTATTTCCTTCCATGACAGTAAATGGTAATGTTTGTTTTCTTTTCTTTTTTACAACTGAATGGAAACACAACTAATCACCGCCACTTCTACAGCACCCATGGTTATTAACATAATTATTATTATTAACAACAGCAGAGAGGGATGGGGAGGGGACCTTTACGTTGTACTTGTGTACTTTTTAAAGAATTTTTATTATTCTTTTGGGCTTTTATGCCTTTAATGGACAGGACAGTTCAAGAGAGACAGGAAGCAGGGGGCAGAGAGAGGGGGAAAGACATGCAGCAAAGAGCCGTCCAATGCGGGACTCGAACCGGGGCCAGCTGCAGCGAGGACTGTAGCCTCTGTACATGGGGCGTCTGATTAACCCACTACACCACCGACCACCCCAACTTGTATACTTTTTCAAGACAAGTCTACCATCTTCTTAAGGTTAAGACTTAAGATGCTGGCACTGTACCTGTTTCTTCTTAACAGAGGGTGACAGCAGTGAAACTCATTGAGAAGTTAGTGGGAGGATGATTATTAGCTTATTAATGAAAGGATTTTGTTTAGATTCGGAACATATTGGGTCTAGACTGAAGTGCTTGTAAAACATGAAATATTTCTGATTAATGACTTTTAGAATCCCAACATTTTTAAAAATAGGTCAGGCGTAACAGTGGTGGAGAAAGAGGGGAAGCGGCACGCAGCAAAGGCCGCTTGAACCTTAAACTTCGACCTGGGACGAATCCAATCTGCCCCTGCAGATGAGTTCTGGAGACTCACACACTCCACAAAAAAGTATTTAAAAGTAAGCAGCCTTACCAAAACCCAGTGGTTGTCCCCCTATACGGACCATTCTCCACAGTTCCCCGGAGGAGCTGGTGAACAGAAGATCAGCTGGAAATCTATAGGACAAAGATAGAACTTTCATTTCAACCAAGTGCAAAAATACACCCAACAACTACAGAAATGGAAACGGGAATAATGTATCTTGTAGCAACCGTCAGATCAAACATAAGGACTTCAGGAAGCTGCATCTAGGAAATATCAATCAGTGGAAAGGAAACCAATAATGTACTGTAATCACAACCTCTAAAGCAGCTTTTGCTGCATTTGGTGTCAGTGGATGCTGCCCTCTTTAACTGTTTGTGCCACCCTCATTTTAGATCGCGAAATATACGGTCCTTATCATTAAGGTTGTAGGGATATTTGCAATAGAAATGCAGAATCCTCACTGTCTCTGAGCCTCAGTGTCCATCACCAACGAAATGTATCCATCGATGAGAGAGAAGGAGAAGAACTTGATGCAGTCCAAGTCTTTGCTTGGAGAGGACTCGGTGTCTTCTTTAGGACTGATAAGAAAAGGCACATTCAGCGTCAGCAGAGACACGAAGCAGAACAATTTGTTCTAGAAGAGTGATGCAACTTTTATTACAACATGCAGAGTCAGTTACACAACAATAATAATTCTCTGAGGCGAGGCAAAAACTGATCGTCATAAAGAAAACTTTTTTTCTTTATTCTCACTAGTCACAGAAAAAATTATTAAGCATTTTTTCATGACTTTCTTCATTCTTTTAAAAAAAAAAAAAAAAAAAATGTATAGACCGAACATGAATAGAAAAAAACATGGTCATGTTTATCTCAGTCCTAGCAATTAGACGCTCATTCTTACAGTAATGCACATTAAAAGCAAACTAAACCCCTCAAAGCAATGATAGGAAGTGCTTTGGAAAACAAATGAAAGTAAATCTGAAAAAAAAACACATTTGAAAAATAATGTGCAAAATACCCAAAGACAGAATTAAAAATAAAAGCAATGACAAAATAAAATATCAGTGACATAAAAACGGTGTTATTAAACTAAACCATTACTTTAAATATATGTGACAAATTCTGTTCCAAATTGTGAACAGTTCTCCAATGTTTACTTATGATCATGTGCTGCCATCTTGTGCCTCGGAGAGGTACTGCAGCGATGTGAACAAAGAGCATCTTACCTGCTGGAATAAAAGAGGACATCAATGAGCGTGGTGGCAATGGATGGCAGCGTGTCCGGGTCCAGAGACATGACACAGAACTGGTTCTGAGGGATCAGCACCGGGTGGACAGTGGGTTGGATGGCTGGAGGAACACAGACAAGAGTTCAACCTGAACCTAAATCCTACATCAAGGGGCACTGAGTGGTGTTTTACTATATTCCTCCACCTGCATCCTTTCATCTATTCTATTCTAAGATGATGACAGAACGTGGGCCTCTCACAGATACAAAGATATGAACAAATGTGAAAGACTTTTCCACATGTCCTGACCTCACTGTACAGGAAAATGTGGCTGTCTTGGCTTCGTTGTTAGGTGTGTATGGAACCAATCAACATACCCGTGATCCTGTAGGCATTAAGCATTTAGCAGAAGTGAAAAGGTGGAGTCAGTGTAGTGTGTGTTTTTCCATACCCCATCTAAGGGAACGCTTACTGGCTCAGAACCTTTACTCTTCAATCATTATGTTATTGAATGAAAATTATACAACAATGTTTTTTTTAATTCTCTAGCTTTTTAGTTCAAATCTAAACTCAAATTGTACTGTTTCAAAACGGCCGCTGGAGTTGGTTCCAAAGTGTCGGTTAAAGTTAACCGACCTGCTAATTTTGTTAGCGAGCAAACCGAATCATTTACCAGCCGCAGATTTAACGGATCAAACATGCTGTGGCGCGATTTAATCAATTTCTGTACCAGCGAGGCTTGCCTATTCATGCACTGTTTGGCTCAAAAGAATGTGCACACTACACTCACAGCTAAACAAAAGAGAAAATATGAAGCTCCATGTCATGGTGGAACTCTAAACAACTCCAAACTTGTCCTTCACATGACAGCTATTTATAAAAACAAAGCAAAATCATGTTTCAGACAACTGAAATGTGTCGCAGCAGGTCAAGTCGCTCATTTTTCAAATGTCAAAAAATAGTCTAAACACAGAAGGCGTCGATTAATCTTTTTTAAAAATTGTTTGGTTTGAGTTGAAGCTGTTTACGTAAACAGCTTGATTTAAATAGAACAGGATGTTGAATGTTTTACACATTTTACACATTTGTAGAGCAGAAGGGCCTCCTCTTAAGAAGGAATATAATTATCCGATGTCATTTAAAACTTTCTATGAGTTGCTGTGCAGAGTATTTTGGTTTATTTGTTGGTGAATGAATAAAAGATACCCATTTTTTCTACAGAGACCCTGAAGGTGGAGCTAGACGCTCTTATCTCAACTCCCTGCTCTGACACTAACCTGATAAGTGACCGAGTGCTAAGAGAATGCATACTGAACAGGATCGTGACCTGCACCTTCTTTGCCGTTCTTTTGGAGGCCGTTGGAAACATCCTGACAGCTCACAGGGACCGACTCTCCTTCCACCTCCCTGTAAATGTTGAACTCCTCCTCCAGAGTGCTGACCACCACAGACAGATCTTTCTCTCTCACCTGTACAACACAAATGTGGAACATAAACATCAAAGGTTTAGCGCTCCGGGAACTATATCTAAACTTTTCGAACACTTTGAGGAATATTTTTTTAGTTCAGCCAGCCTGTCAACCATTAATATACATGCTGACACGAACGTCTGTCAAGTTGTTATGCATTTTTGCCCACTTCACATAATACATAAACTAACGTTTTACTATCCTCAGCTCTGCTGGGAATTAAGTGCTTAACTGCAAAATTGGTGAGTGAACAAAATGCTCACATCGTGCTTCCTTTGTCTGGCAGAGATCTGTAGACAATAGGCTTCACTGCACCGTTATAGGGTTAATCAAATAGTTTGAAATTATATACTGAATAGCTTTGAGTACTTTAGTCAGTATGACAGAACATATGCGAAAACTGATTGGTCTGGAGTGGATTTTTTATTTTTTTTTAAAGTTCCAACGATTTCAATAGGGTGGCACCCACCAGGATGAAGTCCGTCTGATAAGTGGAGAGCATGAAGACAGAGACGTGCTGCAGGGCAAGGGGGGCGATGACCGACTTGGCGATCTTGGTCACACCGACGACCTGCGAGCTGCTGGAGATGTTGCCGTTGGAGACCACGTTGAGTGGCAGCCAGATGGAGCTCTCAACCTGAAGGTGTTCTGAGGGCTGCAGCTCTGAGTGACACCAAAGGAGAAAAGTTGGTCAGCGAGTCTGTCCAGAGAATTATAGTTGGTTGTAGTCATTATGCTCATATCTAACAGCAGATGTTTTTGCATACCTTTGGTTGATGTAATTGTATAGCTATTTAAATGCTTTTGATCAGAAACTGTGTAAAAAAAAAAAAAAAAAAAAAAAAATATATATATATATATATATATATATATATATATATCAATATAGCCCTCCTATCCCAAAAAATGAAGCTGAAGGAGCAGCGGCTTAAACCTGCATTCTATTATATGGACAGCAGGTGGCGACTTATGTGGTCACATAAAGAGTCCAGTTTCTCTTGAGAAGCCTTTTGGGAAAGTATTCTCAATCTCACTTGAACTGCGACTTCATTTCACATTTTTTCCAACAAGCTCAAGGTCTTAAGTGTAACATTCATGTCTTATTTAACAGAAACAATTGTGCACATTGTCCATTTTACTCTATAAACCATTATTTTAAAAGCCTGTACATACTACAATGTAATCGGCAAGTGAGTGAGTGGATTCCACCATCATCAGTGAGATGCATCACTTGCTTGTGACAAGACACCAAGATGGCCCAAACTCTGGAGTAGTATGTTGGTAATGAGACTCCCAAACCAGTGAATGACATCACAGCAGCTACATCCATCTATGAGATGTAATTGATGCTTTTGATGTTTTACTTAACTTCTAAAGTTGCTGCGTAATGTCATCTGTGGCTAAGGAAGACCTTTCTGAAGTCTGAGCAATGTTAGGATCAAGATTAAGATGAAAACGCTTAAAAGGCCAGAAAGACCATGAAATATGCTACTGAGCTCCATTATGTGAGGTTACATGAGGTGCTTCTAGTTGAACCAGAGAAAAGGCTTTTTAAAAAGTCACAGTTTATACAGTACATCAGCCTTTCCCCAACCATTTCTATATTCATTTTCTAATCTGTTCAACCTTTATGGACACGCAGTACTGAAAAACTAACACACATCTTTACTTTTAAGTCCTAAATGTTAGCAAAATGACTGGTTACAGGGTAAATTTATCTCATCCATTTACGTTCCCAAAAAAAGCTATTTTTAACAAAATAAACCACTCGTGTATCATGATGGAGCACCTGAGACACTATTAAGAAAACAAATGGACGTTCCAGTAAGTGGAGCTCATGCTGCAGATAGAAATCGGCCAAAATCGTGTGATGACTTCAGTATCTTTGGTTCATTGGAAACAACGGGTAAACATTAGAGGATTGAAAAATACACCCATTTCAAACACCGCTGTGAGCACTCTTATCAAAACCACAGGGTTGCAAATGGACACACATGTCCTTCAAAATCAAACAGAAGGCGTTAAAATTGTTCGGTCCAGGGAGAAAGAACATCACTCCCCCAAATGCAGTAAAACTGGAGCAGTGAAGAACAGCTGCAGTGATGTCATGCAACCATCACTTCAACGGCCATTACAATAAAAACTTATTTAAGGGTTTACCGGTGGTTTATCTCATGTTTTTATTAGGGTTGGGCGAGTTAACTCATTATTATCGCGTTAACTCGTTAACTATCTTTTTTGGACTTTTGTGCCTTTAATGGATAGGAAAGTTCAGAGAGACAGAAATCAGGGGGCAGAGAGAAGGAGAACGACATGCAGCACAGGGCCGTCCGATGCGGGACTCGAACCGGGGCCAGCTACAGCGAGGACTATAGCCTCTCGTAAATGGGGCGCCTGCTCAACCCACTACGCCACGGACCACCCCTGTTTTATCATTTATTTTATTATTGTAAAAGTCTGTTGCTCACAGGCTTTTATTTTGTAAAAGTCTGTTGCTCACGGGCTTTCATTTTGTAAAAGTCTGTTGCTGTCTGCTGAGGAACTGGAAAAGAAAGTAATCGGTGGATCCACCAAACATGGAGAAGGGTACGGAACTTTTACTCGCCCACTTTCATTTTAAAGTTCTTCCAGACGGCGGAGTCGACAGAACCAAAGTCATCTGTAAACACTGCCATGTTGAATTGTCTTTTCACCGTAGTAGGTCTAAAATATCACTTAAAGGCAAAACACACAATTGATGCTAGCAAATCATTCAACGAAACAGACAGTGGAGCGAGGCTTCTACATAAAAACTACATAAAAATGCTGATGTTAAAAGTGTGTTTGAACAACAAATGTTATGGCACTTTCATTCATATGGCAGCACATTTAAAATAAAACTAAATGTTAAAAGCTATCCACTACTTTTGAATTAATTTTTGGATTTTGCGTACAAATGCGATTAATCGTGATTAATTAATTAGAAAAATTTTAATTGTTGCCCAGCCCTAGTTTTTATATTACCAATATTGGGCCTTCTTGAGGCTCTAAACTATGAGGCAACTTTAAGTAACTACTTCCTGTTTTTGCTGTAAATGTAATGTACAGACTCCCTCTCTCCCAACTGCAGTCTCTTTCTCTGCCTCCTTTGCCATAGACCTAAAACACCTCTGCTATTTATACTGAAAAGTGCCACAAGTGTGTATTATTCCCGGGAGAGGTCAACACCACCAAAAGAAGGAAGGATATAAAGTGAAACACCATATCACATTTATTCTCTCACTTACTTTAAGAAGGTGGAAGGGAGGAGTCAAAGTTCAAACAGGGTCACCCCTCAGCCTGTACAAGCTGAAACATAACAAATCTCTGGAGATATATATTTGTAGAGAACACTACCTTTAAACAGGTCTTTTCAAAAAGGGAACCAGTAGCTGAAAGGAAACGATTTGGAGAACCCCCAACTTAGAGCAAGAGAAGACAAAAACCTTTTACTTCATGAAGGACATTAACATGGTATTGATCAAAGATAAAAGACTTTCAAAAACAGAGAGCACCACTGAAAACTGCCATTCATTTCATAAGATGCATCTGCTTTTTTAAGTTCAGAAAACCTCCAGAGGCGGCACACAACTTTGGTCTTTTGTTTAGTGAGAAGAATATTAATGAGACATGCATCACAAATGGTGTCCAACAGTGAATGCCTTTCTTTTTCCTCTCTTTTTCTCCTTCAAAAAAGGGCCTCAGTTTTGGCTGGCATAATTTGTCACAGAAAGGCCCTTGTGGCTTCACTATAAACCAGCTTTCGCTACTTAAAATAGACACTCAGAAGGAGAAAAAGGGAGACAGAGTAGCAGAGCGCCCGTAGGCAAAACATGCCTTTAACATCTGCGTCTGTGCAAAAGGATGGGTCAAAAGTCTCAAAAGTGGCAAAACACTGGGATAAGGCTTAAAGCAGAACTCCATAATAAAGTCCAGTCTGCCACTGGTTTAATATTCCTTCAAAAATCTATAAGAAATGTTGTGGCATAGATTTTCTACCTTCCAGAATAAGATGGATCTTTTAAATTAACATGTAATATTTAAGAAAGAAGCTAATGTTGGCTGAGACTGGGTGTCTGCTAAACCTTTATAGTTAAATTTTTTAATAGCTTTTCTTAAACAAACAGACATACAATAGCTATCCATCAAAAACCTTTTAAAGAAATCCCTCTTTGTTTAGTATGTTTAAATTTGAACTGTCAGGAGCTTCCCTAAATTGTAGTGCTGATCTTGCAAAACTGCATACCAACTAAATGTTACATAAATAGTACTTTAATACTCGATTTCCTGCTGTAACACTACAAAGACGAATATAAAAGTGTACACAAACTGGTGACAGCACATAGTATACCACTTGGTACTTAAGTGTGAGAAGGAATCATAGTGATGAATGATGTACATGCACAAGAGGGATTTACCTTTGAATCCTTCCTCGTCAAGGACGACTGTGTAGTTCTCGGGCGTTTCTGTCAGGCTAAAAAATTTACATCTGAAACAGGAGAAGAAATAAAAATTGAGAGAGGTGTGAAAACATGAAAAGATAGGTGAAAAGGAGGAAAGAAGAATAAGAAAAAAATAAGACTGTTATCCACTTGCAACCAACAAAGGGCTGATCAAATTCTTAAATGCACATCAGGTAGAGGATTGCATTTCATTTAGTATGGACAAGCCAAAAGCTCAACATTATGCCTGCATATCAACTGAATGTCGTCTGTCAAAAGCTGAAAAAAGGGCAGCAGGGGGAGTGAGAAACAAAAGTAAGAATAAGAAGGAGTTTGGCAGGGTATAAGAAAACAGAAAATAGCAACGCACATACATTTTCATGTATTACAAATGGGTTATGCATTACAAACTGATACATTTCTCCTGTTCAAAAGCCAAAGATATCTCTTACAAACATAACCAGCGAGACTTGAAAATAAATTATAAGGTGAATTGTGCGCGACTCGTCACCTTAACTTGCCCTCCATTCTGTTGTTCACTTGGATTTTAATAGAAACTTTAACATGAGAGCTGGAGCTCATCTTAACTGGCCTTTCCAGATTCAGGATTCTCACCTCGAGCTTTAAATATGCTCTTGGTTCAAAGTGAAACGACCCACAAAGTTTGGGCTGGAGCAGCCTTTTAACTTCACGGAGTATACAAATATATTCCAGAATGGTGCAGCCCTAGAGGCAGAGAACCTGCTGCTGCATTTCTGGACATTACTGTATCTTTCTTTGCATCTTCTCAAGATTTTCTAATGAGCTTTTATTGTGAAAACAGAGATTACTGAAGCATTTGTCTGTTCTGGTTTGGATGCTGTGCAGCTAGAAGGACTTCTGCTGGTAACTCTGGCAATTTTGCACATCCGTTATGAAGCATAACCATGGCAACAGAAAGTTATCAACCTGCGAGAGAGGCTAACTGAGCTTTTATTGTGAAAACAGAGATTCCTGAAGCATTCGTCTGTGCTGGTTTGGATGCTGTGCAGCTAGAAGGAGTTCTGCTGGCAACTCTGGCAATTTTTTACATCCGTTATGAAGCATAACCATGGCAACAGAAAGTTATCAACCTGTGAGAGAGGCCAACTGAGCTTTCCAAAGCCCAAGTAATGCCTGGAATAAGACCTCAAATCAAGAGGAGTTCAAATAAATTAAGAAAAGGGTGAATGAGGTTTAACCATTTCTTCCCTTGATCATCATGGGAAGTGTGAGATCCAACGGAGATCTACTGAGAGAGATCACCTGTGTTACCTTCCAATGCTGCATGTGTACTCATCAGCTAAGTTGTTGTCAAGCTACATGTACAAAAACACCCCAACCCACTGATGGTGACCTCTGAAGATTTCTATCATGCCTTTATCTCCGCTACCCTGTCTGAATGTTTGTCAGCTCATTCACATTCAATTTTGTTATCCATCGCTAGCAATAGCATATCTTTAATAATAACAAAACACTGCAGCAATATAACTTCCCTTCGGGGATTAGCAAAGTATTATTGCATTGAATTGAATATATGTTAATGCTCGGAGTAAATATGACAATGAACCACAGTACACCACAGTGGCAACAGCCTCCTCCAGCAGGGCAGTAATGTGTTCTCTCTACACCACTAAACCTGCTCATAAACAGCTCGAAGAACGGAACAGACGGCCTTAAAGGCGGGGTAGGGGATCTTTTTCTGGAACATTTTTTTACATATTGCTTGAAATACTCTTCACACCCCCATTGCAACCAATTGATTAAAAGTTTTGACACAAATATGAAAAGTTTTAGTGGCCTCTAGAACGTACAATCTAGGAAAAACAGTATCCAATCAT
Source organism: Odontesthes bonariensis (assembly GCF_027942865.1). NCBI lineage: Eukaryota > Metazoa > Chordata > Actinopteri > Atheriniformes > Atherinopsidae > Odontesthes > Odontesthes bonariensis. The sequence continues at coordinate 12,009,829 of NC_134511.1, read as the reverse complement.
TGTGAACGGACCGTTCACAATGATTGGATACTGATGCCGTCTATCAAACTGCAATCTGCTCCTCCCTCCCCCTCCTTCCCCCTCCTTCCCCCTGTGCGCGTACCCTGCTCCGTGAACGAAGCTTGGCAGGAAGCTAAACTAGAGCCAGCTTGGCTAGCACCTAGCATTATTAAACGTATAGTTATCATATACTAAATACTAAATACGGCAACGATCGATGCTTGCTGTCAGAACAGCGCTCGTGCACCTTCGTGCTCGTTCATGTACTCTAGAGGCGTGCCTTCGGGGGGAAAGTGAAGAAAAGGGTTGGGACTTTTTACCTGTGTACTTTCAAAATGCAGCTTCGCTGGACTCAAAATCCAGGATCTCCTACCCTACCTTTAAGTGTTGAGCTGGCGTCCTAACCTCCCCAAATCTTAATTAGCGAATACAGGATCTCTGGTTTGTGCAGGAGGAGGCTGCACCTGCCATCCCACAAGATGCAAAAGTTTAAAAAAGCAGCGCTACACACCATGAGACAATGCAACTACAAGTCCAAGGGTTGGAGCTGTTTTAGTGGGAAAAAGCAGACCTAAACGTTACCAAATATTTTAGCTCACTGGTATGGGGTTGATACAGTTTTGACCTTGGCCCTTGACTTTGGCATTATCATCAAATTCTTCCATGTTAGATGGTAGAAAAAGAGCTGACATCTTATGGACTGATGGGGGACAATACAAAATACTGTTTTGCAAGGCTTGCAGAAACAGTATTATTTATATATTTCCTTCAAACGGAAGTCCTGCATTTTCCTGTTTCATTTCACTGAAGACTCTACTTCCTCCAGCTCTACCCATCAGTCGGCTCAGGCTATTATAGCAGGAGCCCGAGCGAAACGCTTCAACTACTGACTCAGCGAAAAAGTAATCCCTGCTATGAAATGAGACAATCGCACCACTAAGAGACAGAGAAAACAATGTAACACTAACTGCCAGTTGCACTGTCAAGCTCAGCCAATCCATTGTGTTATAACACCCCTCTGGTTTCCTGCTGAACCCTCACCTTCCTCCGCTTGCAGTTTCCTGTAGATATAAGAGGTTAAGCAGCAATCATCGTGCAGTGATCATCGCTGGTATGACTTTGTACAAGAAAGCGAAGGTTGTGGCACCAAAGTGTTGACTGTTGTCGAGCAACCTGAAGGAAACCCATCTGTGAAACTGCGGTGCGCGTTCGGTTTCCTGCTTGTGAGGCACAGAAAAGACAGATAGATTTTCTTTTCCTTCACTACATACATACCTGGAGAAATTGTGATGTCTGTTGTTGTACAATTAAAATAAGAATATTCTTCCCATTACTGTTTTGAAAAGAATTTGCAAACATTTTGACATGCATCCCTTTTTAAACTCGATAGACCAAATATATTTTCCTGCTTGACAAATAAAGAGGTTTTAGAATCCTCCAACTGTCACCGAACTGCAAAAAAAAAATCATCTCCGGCTGCTTTTGAGCTTAAAAATGTTGAGCTTGCTTAACGTGTTATCCGACTTTGGAACTCGTATAGGTTTAGACAGATGGCAGTGTGGGCTAAATTGAGAGGTGACAGCAAATTTAAATTTAGGGGTCACTGAGCTCATCTTTAAATAGACTCTCCTTTAAAAAAAATTTTTTCCCGAGGTTAAGAAGTTCAAACTCAAGCTGTCCAGGAAGTAAAAAGCAGTTTTCACACCATGACTTAGACTCAGTCTCCTTATCTCCAAAACAATCACCAGTCCTCCCACTCCATACTTCAAAAAAGAAGTCACAATAACAGATGTTTTAACCTTTTATGGGCTTAATAAACAGCAGACTAATCAAACATTGTGGCAAGTGCGTATGTGTCCCTTTCTTTTTTTAGTTACTCGATTTTTTAAATTGTATGTCCTTCCATATCTCCCTAACTTCCTCTTTTCATTGGCCTTCAGTACTGTCTTCTATATAATGCCACTTAGTGTTGGAAGACGAAACAGCCTCCTTATTCTCAAAGACACAATACGTTTACATAAATAGTCAATTCAAGGTACGTCATTGGCCATTTAATTGGACTTGTCCCAGAATGCAAGAGCGGAAGAGAAATCGATAAAGCGATCAAAGTATGTCCGTCTCCACCACAGTAGGTGGTTATATGCCCCTCTCTGTTTGGAAGAACATCTTTTATTATGGTATACCCATTACGTCGCAGGCTAAAACAACTGGCAAACAGTTTAGCTGGTGCAAATCGGTACCCTGTCAAGCAGTTAGTTGGACAGCTTTAAAGCTCTGCAGATTTCATACGTGCTGCACGCTTTGGTTTCTTCTTCTCCTGTATACTGGCTTCTCTCGTTAATCCCTGCTGTCAAAGCCTGCTTCGTGAACTGTATGTTCACAGTGCCTAGGCCACTAACATGTTTACATGCATCTTAAAAGTCTGGTTTCAGTCAAAGCAACACAATAATTTGTTTTCTAATGTCATGTAAATGTACTGACATTTCCCATCAGTTAGAGTTGTAAAGGGATTTTGTCTCCAAGTATTTGGCAAGTTGCGATCATTTACACAGTTAATAATAACAAAAGTAAATTTTCCCAGTGTATATTTCTATGAGACTGCTTTTTTTTTTTAAAAAGCAGAGTCAATTTTGTAAGAATGAATTCCAGTATTTCTTGTATATAAATATATATATCAGAGAATAAATATTCCAATCCCACTTTTTACCAGAGTTGTGCGACCATAATATTTGCACAGAACTCTAATCTACTGTGTTTGTGCTGTCTTGCTGGTGGTAATGGGCTGGAAAAATAAGTTCCTTCTTCTTAAGTGGGAAGGAAAATAACCAGAACAGACGAGGAAGCAACAGGTAGCGAGGGAGCAGCCAAGTGGGGTAGATGGAAACCAAGCACACAAGACTCTGGACTTTGATCCAGCTGCACAAAACAACCGGGTCGCAGCGGCAGTTAAGCTGCTGCTGCTGGTGGGTGGGTGGGGGTGCAACTGATGTTCCAGCTGAGAAAACATGATAAGAAAACTGATGCAAAGTGTATGGAATGAGCCGCAATCTACATCATACCCAACAGAGGACGGCCAAGTTCTATGCTACCTTCACTACTTTAACATAAAGTTTAAAAAAAAGTATAAAATTTTTTTTAAAAAGTTGAGCGAGAGCCCCAATCTTCGAGATCACTGAAGCAGGCAAGTGGAAAACCCCCAAATGGGTTTCTGGCTCAGCTGAGGTATTGTTCCAGCCCATGCTCTTGTTAGTTAACCACCAAAGAGAAGAAAGGAGAACTGCATGAAGCCTGCAGGGCTACATCCACAATGTAGAAAGACAAACATACTGGCCTGACGCTGGCCTTTGATGATTCCCGCAACCATAAAGTCTGAACAGCAACTACAGACAATGCCAGGCTACAAACTAAATTTAGAGATGCAGATGCATGCGATTGGATTCTTTTTGTCCTTAGGTGTTTACAAGCGAGTAAGACTGTTTAAGGCTGATGCGGACCAGCAAACACAAACTCAATCAAAAGTCTTCACTTTTGAGAGCTGTTATATAACTTCAAAATGAGACAGACACAGCGAAAAGTGTAGTGAGTCGCAAACGCTGTACACCGTCGTGATAAAACCGATATCTTTAGACAAGTTAAAGATATTCCTCTGACTTCTTCTGTCATCCATCTGTGCCAAAACTCCAGTCGTAGTGATTGTTGAAGGAAAAATCTTCCATCTCAAACTGTAAAACCATTGCTGCTACAAGTGGTCAGCTCATTAAAATTCTTCTCAGAACTGCTGTCACATCGCTGTGTGCAAGGAGTTGTTCTTTAATGAATAGCAGAGGCCTGAGAGAGGGAGATGCCTAAAACTATGTGGGACAATCGGGCATGTTTCTGCTCCCGGATTGTTTTAAGCTGCAGTGAACTCAGTGTTGTCCACCACTCCTTTATGAATCACCTTAGTTAGTGAGTAAGGGAAAAACACAACAACAGAAAAAAGAACAGGAAAAACAAGGCAAAACACACAGTGCAGAATGATGATGTAACTGTAAGCATGAACAACAACTCTGTAGCAAAAAAAACAGACAGGCCTGTCAATGTTAGGACGTGAGGCCTGCGGGCTCTTTCTGGGCGGTTCAGGGCAAAGCCAGTTACGTTTACCCAGAATGAGTCAAAGAATTGCTACTACAGTGGAAAGGTTTACAGGGTGGTGGTGCAAGTTACTGTTTGGTGTGAAACTATGAGGGGAAACATGCACCGACAGAGCCAGCAAGGCCCGAATAGATACATTATGAGGTGTCGGACAGAGGAAGATGTGATTTTAATCTCACTTCTCAGTGTCAGGTGTCACATACTGTATACCCAGATGATCGTGCAGGTTGGTTACATGGCTGCTCTGTAGCTAATACAAATTGCAGGGCCATGATGATAAAGTCCCTCAGGATGACATAACAGCTTAACATCAGATATCATAAAGGCGGTGAGAGGAGGATAATCACCCCTTAGGTCTGCTGACATTCTTTGATGCTCAACACCAGAGCAGTAGTTGAGCCATTGCCTGGCCTCTATCATGGTTGCCAGAGGACAGCTGTTAGGCTCCTCTTCCAGCAATGCATAGGTGGGGCAGCCATAAGTGTAAACAATGACATTACACGAATAAGATGCTTCTGGGGCAAGTTAGACTGGTAGCAATGCCAATATAAGATGTTGAAAACTTGTTTCAAGTTTGTGCTAGAGAGCCACTGCAGTCTTTGTAAGCCCTTTGATCCAATGCTCAGAGGAAGCAATGTGCATTCGTGTAGATCTTTTACAGAACTGCAAAATAACGGCACACTAACGTGTGTTGGCTTAAGTCTTTGATGAAATACAGCAGGTTTCCGTGCACATTTAACCCATTTCCCGTGTTACGGAGTCAGAAAAGGTCCTGTAACAACGACATGCATTGCAGTTCACCATTCACGGGGGTAGAGCAAGGCATGTACTGACAAACAACCCAACAGCGGGCTCAGCAACCCAGCGAGCGAGGAGCCGCTGTGTCATTTATCCGTACTGGATTACCAGACTGATTCACAAGAGGATGAGTCTCCTTACCGTGTCCTGTTCCGGAGAAATATCAGTTTTATCAGGGGATGAGTAAAATTAACCAGCCCATTCTTGGCTATGCTGGTGACCCGCAGCCTGTGGTCCAGTATGTGCAAGTCCATATTGTTGCTAACGAGCAATGTCTCTCCCCTAGTCAGCACGCGGGCAGACACAACGCCTTCCTAGCTGAGCGCGCGCTACCATTTAATGTTAAACACCGGCTTGGGTGAGGAGCATTACCGACAGCTGTAAACCCCACGTCCTGCTGTGTTCGTCTCATTAGACGAAAAAACATTCGACGTAATCGTATTCCAACTCTGTTGAACTACTGTATATTCAAATGCATAGGATAGCCCCACGTTGACACGCCCCCTCGCCTTAAAGCTACAGGCTGCTTTAAATGTTAAATGTCTCGCATATCGCACGTGAGGTTTGAAGGGGCGGGAAGAACCGTGACTTCCGATTTAAGTTTTCAAAGTAAAGACCATTAATTGAAAATAACTGACACTTTTATTTGATTTATTTCAAACCAATTTGCTTACAACATAAATCACCACAGTCATGATCTATCCCCGAGTTCGGAATGGTGAAGCTGCTATTTTCAACATTTCTTTCAAACACTTTTAAAAGCACCATTTCCTGTTCAGACATGTCGCTGTATAACAATATAAATGGTCAAATATTAATGGGTAGTCCTGTGTGGTTTTTTTTAACAGTGTAAAAAGAGCTTTTCAATCTTGCAGCTAAATGGATTCAACATTTCTTAAAAACCTTGCCTGGGAGCGCAATTCAAAATATATGTTGATATTCAACACGGCAACAATCAAAGAAAAAGAACCATAACTGATACCAGCTTTGGGTTGACATGTTTTTCATTAATGACTTAATATACATCTATCGTTCTTCATCTCTTTTAACCAGTAAAACAGCCAACCTATGGCAGAAATAAGAATGTTTTCTCACACTAAAACTTCAGTACAGTCTAAGTTAGGAAATTTTAATGCAGGAATCATACAATTCAAATGTTTATTGTTTAATCACATGTGCAAATTAAACACTTCTGAATCAATAACTGATTTCTAAAATGAGAATATCTGACAATACTGCTGTCAACATTTTATTTGAGAATCATTACCATCTGCTTCTTGCAGGTACTTTACACATCTTACTCTAAAGGGTGGGGTTTTAATCAGCCAAATGGTCAGATATTTCAATAATTGTGGAGTACAATGAATGAGGTATGCCTTTAGCTTTTACAACATTTGTTGCACAGTTGCTGCTGTGAATTTTAGCGTGATCTCATTCAATGTGATTCATATCCAGTCACACAAATCTGGATGTACACTAATCCTTCGCTGTGGGAAAAAATAGACAGTAAAATATAATGATTCAAGGAGAAAAAAAAAAACAAAACACTAGGACACGCACTGAACCTAACTTCTCTCATCATGTAAATATTACTCCCTAGCATGATAGTACCCCCAGTATTATTCATTTTCCTGAGCACATATTTCTTTGTATTACATTTTTGACCTAAACATCTGCAAATGTAGGTATTTCAGTATCCCCAAAAATAAATGCACACAAACATTGCATCAGTATTGTTCATGACTGACTGGAGTGCGAATATAACGTCTGATATTGATGTAACACAGATCATCCAGCAGGGAAAAAATACTCTAATATCAGTAAGACAAATTTTGTCAGTGAGCTTTGGTCACTTTGGAGTTGCTTGCAGTTTCCGCCATTCTTCTCACTGTAATGGTGAACTCTTGGTGGGAATCATTATCCTAGACTCCAAATTTCTGATCAGAGGCACTGAGAAATGACAGAGAGACAAGTTACCAAATCTTCTACAACTTGGATTGGCTTGAATGAAACAAAAAAAATCTTAAAAAACATACAAATAAATGCAACTGCATTTGCAATGACGCCAGCGAAAGTCAAGTGAGACAACTGCATTGGTCAATGGTTTGACTTTAAATGTAGTGACCTATAGTCAGAAACATCAATCCATCTATTTACACCAGGCATGTCATCTTTATGAGTGATAATCCCTGACAAAAGGCTTTGATGGCTCTGAAACATGTTCCTCGATGTTTCTTTCTGAGCAAATATTGTAAAAGTTATTGCACTATAAACAGGGCAAAGCCTGTAAGACCACTTGAGCGTTGAAGCAATGCCACAGTGTATGTCTTTGAATGCACTATCACTGAGTCAACAAAGTTCCAGTCTAATAAATCACCTTTCAGATTTAGTTTATCCCTATGCTTACCTGTTTACTCTACTGCCATATCTGGCTGCTACTTCACAACCTCTTAAGGGTCCACTTGTGGGTTCTGTTCTCAATAATATGTGAAGTGGCTGTGGATTGGTCTGTTTCTATGCTGACAAATTTTGTTTAACATGCTTCATACAGCATGATGCCCCAGTTAATGGGACTGTGGATTCAAGCATAAAAGATTTCTGCCGCTTTTAATTCTGTATCTGTTGCCATAAACATTCAGGAAAGAGTTTTCAGCTATGTAATTAGGTGACAGCCATTTAAGGGAAACAGCTGGGTTTGAGTTTAAGCCTATCTTGATAGGATAAGAGGTAAACCTGGTCTTTTCAGGAGATTTCAGAACTACCACAGACACCATTAAACCATAATTACAGGAAAACATGTAAAAACTAACATTTATGTTATAATTCATGATCATCTCCTGTTGAAAGAAAAAAAAGTATGTATATATAAATCATGTCATCCTGCAGACTTCAGATACGTTTTTAACCGGAGCCACGACAATTCTGCGACTAACTCTTGTTTCACTGCATAAAATACTGTTGTCTGCATTCACTAGTTGCATAAAAAAAGAAAACTAATGAGTCAAAAAGTGGCTTGGCTAAGTGTTATATCTTTATTTGGGTGTATTTGTGTGGCTGGGCACTTCTGTCTTACCTGTATAATAGACATTTACATCCCACCCCTCCTTCTGCCAGGCAGAATTTCTCGTCTCCTCCCGGGACTGAAGGCTTTCATAAGCTATATTAAAAAAAAGATATACAGTGTAACACATTGCGTATGGTGAGGTGGATGCAGAAATAGATGTAGAAAAAAGTTCAGCTAAATGAGCAATGACCAGACATAAACAAAATGTTGTAACATTGTTTTATATTTTTACTTCTTATTTAAGTTTCTTATTACCTAAACTGTTGACTACAAGAGAGCACAAGAAATCCAATGTCTCTGGACTGTTGGTTTATGCACAAATGGCAAATAAAAAATCTTGAACCGTGAAAACAAGTTTGGTGATTTGAACACTTTTTAATTTAGTTATTGCTTTATCTTATATTCATCATATATTCTCCTGTTGTATTTATATTTTTACAGGTGATGCTTGTCACAAAACAAAGGGTTGTTCCTATAGAGACAGTGTCACTTGGTCGGCTTCATAGCATATTCCACCTTAACAAATGTATATTTGAAGCGTTTCATTTTTTTCTGCCTCGGTCAGTTTAATCTGAAAAGAAGTATTAACCCTCAACTTTGAATTACGACGGTCTATATATACTGTACATATCAATGTTTGAAGAAATATGTGTGGCAGGATAGCACCCATATAGCTTGATTATCAAAACTTAATATAAAGTGTCTTGGGCAGCTACTTGTAATTCAAATATCAATTGCGAGCCAAAAGCATTCACTCCTGGTCCAGAGTTGAGAGTAGCAACACCTATCCAGGTCAAGTGAACATGCAAGAGAAGAGGAGAATAATGAGGCTAAAAATCTATCAAAAAGTTGCCAAACCTGAAGTTTGCCAAAATCAGTCATTGGGTTCTTTCTAAAAGATGAAGAGCACACAGGAAGACTAAAACTTGGCAGGCAACCTGACTGACTGAGAGGAGCGAGGCTTGTGGATAACAAAAAACAAAATGTCACACTGTACATGTTTGTCAGCAATCAAGATAAGACTTCCTAAGACATTTTAAGGATGCCATTGTGCTTCAGAAATAGAAGGGGAAAAGAGTAAAGGTCATGGAGCACAGTTCTATTAATGAAACAGAAACCCAACTGAAAAAAGAAATGAATGGATTATGTTGTTTTTTTAAAAAGCTTGTGTGTGTGTGCATGACTACCAATGGAGCTGTCATGCTGTCATTTATTGATGATTTATCTGCAGACTGAAATAACAGGATGAATGCAGAGGTACACTAAACCATTCTTATTGCTCAGATTGTGAAAAGGCCTGCTAAAGCTTGTTCTTGCCCACCTCCCCAAATCCTTCAAAACAATATTCTTTACTGATTTAGAGTCTGCATTTACTTACCCCACAAGTGATGAACAACATACAGGTCCCCGATCTGTGTGAAGAACCCGCCCACTGCCTCGTCGTTCTCCTGTCTGTATTTGATTGCTCTCGCCCTGTTGTAAGACGTTATTCTCAGGATTACAATGCCCTCTGGAACGCCTCAAACACCTAATGCCTACACAAGCAAAAGTTCTGGCAGCTCATGTAATAGCAGATTTCAGAAAAAAAAATTAAGCCCATCTTACCAGCGGTTGCCCCATTCAATCATGGTTCCTGGCTGAAACACATGGCACAGGTCACACGTGGTTTAAAACTAAAATACGACACCACATACGGTAGTTCTATCATACCTTCATAAGAGATTATTGTTTTCAATACACACAACCTAAACAGCATAAGTGCCATTTGTGTTCTAATTGTGGTTTTTGTTGGGTTTAAACCAATAAGGGAAGTCTACGTGTAACATGAGCGGGCATGTAAGAAGAACTGGAATGTTGAACGCACTCAGATGTTTTTCATGACTGTGGTTTTACTTAACCCATTTTACTAATGTCACTCCTCAAATCAAAGAGTCCCTTCTAAATACATGGAAATCAAAATAGTGGAATGTGCTTGAGGATGAAAATACTAGGATTGTTCCAAATAGTCAACATCTTGGCATTAAAGGGATAGTTCGCCTCTTTTGACATGAAGCTGTATGACATCCCATATTAGCAATATCATTTATGAACATTGACTTACCCCCCGCTGCGTCCTGTGAGCCGAGTTCCAGCCTCGTTTTGGCGTTGACGAAGGTAGTCCGGCTAGTTTGTTAGGGTCCCAAAAATAAAGCTTCTTGCTTCTCAAAACAATATGCGTTCAAAAGAGTAATACATTTGCGTCACAAAATCGTTCAGCAAAAAAAGTCAGACCTCACAATCGCTTGGCGCTATTTCTCTCTCCCTTCGTATCACTACGGGCTGTGTAAACCGTGCAGACCGAAGTGCAGACCGAGCAGTCCCCTGCTTCCGAGCAGCAAACACCGTAACAGGTGCGGCTATCGCTAGGTGGCTGTACACATTGATATGAAGGGAGGCAAAAATAGCGCCAAGCAATTGTGAGAACGATTTTGTGATGCAAATGTATTACTCTTTATAACGCATATTGTTTTGAGAAGCAAGACGCTTTATTTTCGGGACCCTAGCAAACTAGCCGGACTACCTTCGTCAACGCCAAAACGAGGCTGGAACTCGGCTCACAGGACGCAGCAGGGGGTAAGAAAATGTTCATAAATGATATTGCTAATATGGGATGACACACAGCTTCATGTCAAAAGAGGCGAACTATCCCTTTAACGTGTCTTGTTAACTAAAATGAAGCATATGATCCTATCAGTGGGGGATCTTTAAGCCACATCACACATTGCTGACATGGCGAGATGTTCGGGACAATAAGCTGCTTCAAAAACTCCAAACAAAGTTATAAAAGTACATGAAATGGAAAATTAGTTCCAACCACCTATTACTGCTTATATTTAAATAGGAATGATCTGTTTAAGTATTAGATTTGAGAAGTTTTCCATCTCTTTAAAAGACAATGACAGTGTTGTTCATGTTGCTTTCTGAATGTACTGGATACACTAGTTCCCTTGTTCAGCTCATGTGGAACTTCAATGCAAATTTTAAGATTTTGTTGACATAGTTAACAGATAACAGGAAGGACTCAGTGATTGTGTAGCCTCTAATACAATGAAATGGACCGAGTGATGATGCAGGTAATGTAAATGTAATGTGCGTTATATGTAAGGATACCTTGAGGCTGTAGGAGCGCATTTCATAGATGTTTGGTCCTTGTCTCGGCAGGGGTTCATTCCAGAAACTGAACTCCAGAAGAAGCTGGTTACGCCTTGAAAGCAACATTTTTGCCCTCTCTTTCCTAAACTCCAAATACTCCTACAAAGGCACATTTTTTCAAAATGAAGAAAGGTGCGTTAAAGATAAAAATGATATGCCATAATGTGTTGTTCTAGAGCCAAAGTGAGAACTAGAACTCTGCAAAATTGGGGTAAAATTTAAACAGCTGTACGTTTTTAGAACAAACATAAGCTTAATGTGATCTCTGTATGGAAATACTATTCTGCGTTTTTTCACAAGTCAAATCAAAACAAAAACACCACATGCCCATTCAAAGACATGCTAATCCTAATGTTGTTTTCCACAGAGGTTAGATTAATTGAAAAAAAAAAAGTGGTGTTTTAATTATTGCTGTGTGTAAAAAAAAAAGGGAACAGATGTGGAAACATACCTTGTTCGTTCTCAGTTTCTGCAGGCATTCAGTCAAAGCTGGATAACCTCCTCTGTATCGCCACAGATGCACTGCCAAAACAGACCAGCAGATGTCACTGTAGCACCGTGGAGGGATCGATGCCACCCACACAACCGAGGCTTACAGAACCTCCGTCACTGTGTACTATCACTTCTTGTTGATACAAAATGCTCTTTATGTACACTGTAAATTATCATATGTAGAACGAGATATGTTGCTGGTGAGTCATCAGGAAGCGTCTGTGTGTCTACAGGCCTCTATTATGCACAGGCAAACAAATTAGAGCCACAGAGGAGCCACTTAGATTACATATTTGAGACAATGAGACACAAAAATGAACCTCCTCATACAGTATCTCGGATCAAGCAAAGATGACATTTTCATAATGTTTGTATTACACTCTTTATTAACTGTTGCACTGACGCTTACCAGCTTGATCCTGTTCTCCATACCAGGTATTCCAGCTTCCGACTAACTCGCATGGGTAATCTTGGTCGTGATGGAGACTGTTTTGCACTTCAGCCCTGAATTCGGTGTAAAAATAAATAAGCACAAACACACAAATACAAAGGGGATTCAGTGGAAGTGCTTTCAGTGATGATATGCTGTCATTTCAGCACAACAACCTACTAGAGGGCACTCAAGGAACACGGAGAGTAAAAATAAAAGTCCATCGTAAAAATCCTCGATCTAATGTCACCACATACTGAAATATTTCTTCTTACATCAACTTTACGCTCAGTTAATATTATGATCCCAAAAGAATATTATCATGATGGAGTAAAGTCATCCTTGTTAATGAGGGAGAAACCAACTCCTCAGATATTAGATAATTTACAATTATCAGACCATGATATTATACAGAAATACAGTGATTTGCAAGAGTTTGGGCACCTCAGTTAAAATCCCTGATACCCCAAACATCTGAGCAAAAATGGATGGATGCACTGAGAATTTCAAAGTTTAGAAAAAGAAAAGGACATGAAAACGAAGCTTTACCATGCTGCACAGTTAACGTATCATAATTCATGAACACTTCTTGTTGCCAGCAACAAAAGTATTTCAAGTTTTGTTTGGAGGATTTTCACTCATTCTCCCCAAAACAAAAAGGAACAAGATATTTTAGATTTTTCGACTGTCTTGACAGTAAGTTTGTTTGTTCAAATTTGGTTTTAATTTTGAATTGTACCTCAAACCACAAACACAAAGCAGGACTGATCCATGCCCAGTACTTAAAAACGTGTGTTCTTTTAATGAAACTCTGCCACCACTGGCTTTAAGGATAACAGACACATTCTAATGCAGTCCAACATGGGATTTGCCTTGCTATTAATCTTACAAACAGCCTTCTATGAAAGTTGCTTGGCCTCATCTTCTGTTTATGGTCATTTCATTGCTATCTCCTCATATCCTTCTCCTGCTTTGTGGGCATCTATTAATTAAATTTTTTTAGACTTAATCGGCTGCTAAGAGGAGCCCATGGCTGCAGATTGTTGGAGCAAGGTCTTATAAATCAGATTATTTATAACCTTGTGAAATTTACATCACCTGCCCTTTCCTAACAGTGACCATGGACAATCCGCAGCTTTAACAAGATAATTAAGGTCTGAAACCTTGGTACAAATTAGGCAGGAGTTCAGATCTTTTTGGATGTCCCTCTATAGCATCACCCTCCTTTTTTTTTCATGTATAAAAATGACATATTGATCTTGGTTAAAATGTTGAAAAAACAATATTTCATTTTAGTGTAACCTTATGCCTTAAGAGAATCTTTGATGAAGGAATTCACATGAACCTGGGTTGTTTTAAAATGCAGCGTTTAAAGAAACCCAATGAAAAATGCAACACACAGAAAACCTAACTGGTGCTATTGCAATGCTTTGAAGCAGAGAGCACACTTACTGCAGACTGTTGTATGCATCCAGGCACTCGGGTTTGACGTTGTGAACTTTGAAAAGAAAGAGACAGACTTATCAGAAATGGGTGTTTTCTTTTAAGATATGCAATCAAAATCTTCAACAAAGTAATTTCACACTCCAATTCAGCAAAGGTTTTATGTACAAAACTGATTCACTTGTGCAGTGTCACAGGCTGTGGATAACAAAACGATCCAATTCAAATCTCCGCTGTGTGATGTACGCCACATAAAAGATCAAAGTCCGGGAAGAATGATAGATTTCTCCACAAAAGACTGACACAGTTATCACATCAGACTGGAAAGAAAACCAGACGAATTGCTCTGATGTTTCAAAATGCTGTCGACTTAAACCATCAGACTGTTAAACTGACTGCTGCCTGTATGTTGTGCATGTGTAATAATAAGGTCATAGTGGTCAATATGGATTCAATTTAATCAACATTATCTATTCACCTTTTGTCTGCAGAGATAAATAGATGATAGACCATTGTGACAACTATAATACAATCTCAATATATCACACTCGTCGCTGGCCCTCTGAGACCCCACATTTAAAAACAAAAACCCTTTACATGTACATTAGTAAAAACATGTAGGCCTACACTGAATTTTATACAGGTTGCTGATCTCTTTCTTTGACAGCAGGTTGGAGTGAGCGTCTTTCCTGGCGTCGACTTTGTGCACAAATAAGGATCGGAACCAGCCTTTGTCACCGCTCTCTGAAAACCTCCTACACAGAAACGAGATGAAAGAAAGAAACAAAAGGCTCAGAGCACAACCATTAACCAGAGAAGTTGTCGATTTAAAGAGGAAAAGCGTCGAAACGATCTCGGAGATGTGCATGACATATGGGTTAAAAGATAGTCATGCTAATATCCTTTGATATGAAAAATATGCATACTTGATGAGTGAGTGGGTTGAGCACAGCAGCTAGTGTCTTCACCATTAAACTTCACTATTCACCCGCTCTGAAGTCGATAAAGGGGGGTACATCATTCATGTTACGAGACAGTGTAGAAATCCGAGGGGCTACAATCAGATTCCCAACATTAGTAACTGTAACTGTCTCATAAAGTCTGATAGTGGAGACTTAAATCTGTCATGTGCTCAAGCTGTACTTTCAGGGAATTGTTACTATCTTATCTACGGACATAGAAACTATACGAAATTAGAGCAAATCGACTTAAAATATTTGTTAACAAAATCAGACTGAACACGAGGGGCTGCCTCCCCGGCTCAGAAAACACGACGATTCATATCCCGCTTTAAAAAGAGCTCCCACCCTCAGCTAAATATCAAATTCAAGGACTTTTCTTCCTTTTTATAAACTCATCATTTCTAAACCCTTCTAAAGCTGCTTCAATTAACCTCAATTTCTGTTTTTCCACAGCATGTTAAGTGTCAGTCTCAGGCAGCATAAGTGGTATGTCCCCCGCTTGCGGATTAGGGAGCGATATGGTGCTGCTTAAAATGCTGTACTTTCAAAGCCATCTGTTAATTCACAACAAGTTTTTAAGGCCTGATGTTTTCCAAAATCCGAAAACTTTCAAGGTCAGTGGAATTCTTCTTTTAATAACCTCATGGGCCAGTGGCTTTAATTAGGAACTATGATTAAACATGAGTTTCCCATGGCACTCGGTTAAAAATAGCAACGTATAATAAGAAATAAAAAGCCTTCGAGGAAACCCATACAGATAGAGGCCCTAAAATGTTGTTTACTAGTGGTAGTGAGATGCAGTGTGTCTTTACAGTGCAAAGTTCAGGAGTCCTAGAAATGATTAAAGTACATTTGAAAACATGCCTTAGATAACATGTAAAGAATGATTAAATCCTTATATGGTTAAAACAAATGCAACAATGATTCAGCATTTGGATAGATATGCATAATAGAATAATCTAAAACTCATGGATTTACCCAGTTAATGAAATGCAGATTGAAAAAAAGGCTGTTAAAGCAGTTTATTTTCTTTCTTTCTTTTTTTAAAGCTATCCAAACGAACGTTAAGCAAAGAGAAGAATTTTTATCGTGTTTTTCATTTGGAAGATAGATGGTTGGACTGGCTGTCTTTAACTCTTTTTTTTTTCTCTCCACAAGTTCAGGTTTGGGCGAACAGACTTCAAAATCTGCTGCACACAGCAGCAACTCGTTTTAAAATGTTGTAATACGCCACAAAGTGAATATAACAAAGACAAGAAATCCAAATTTAGCCTACCTGGTGGCTTGGTGCAGATGGCTAGAATGCTTGTACAGCACATGTCCTGTCCTCCACACAGCACCGGTTGTCGCCATGTTCTTCTGTGACGTGAAACAGTTGCTTGACAGATAAAAGTTCCAGGCTGGTTAATGTTCACCTCACTGTCTGTGATGCAAACTGACAGGTGATTACACGGTGAAACCTGCAGATAGTTTGACCGCCAGAGATTAAAAGCATGCCTGACTGAGTGATGCAATCCATAATAATCTTGATTGAAGCTCTCAGTGATAATGATGGTTGAAAATAAACGCAAATCTAAATGGTTTACTAGAACCAGCAATCATGATTCAGTTACATTTTTTTGATTGTATTGCTGTGTTTCACCATAAATTTGTAAACTCATTACAATTTACCATCTCCAGTACTCTCACAATAATGCCAGCTTGAACATATGACAGGAGATAAAGTCGATCCTGTTAAACAGCAAAACACTAAGGGAAAGGATCGTTGCATGTCTGTGCGTGTCAAATATTCATTAACCTTTTATTTAGGAGCTGGTGTGACCCTGCTGTGCCTCAAAGCTACAAAAGCTTTGGTAGATGTTGATCAGTTCTGCTCATTGGCTTGGAGGAATTTTAGACAATTTATCCGTATGGCCTCAATTCTGGGATGCTGATGGGTTTCCTCGCATGTACTGCTCTTCTTAGCTCTCCTCATTTGGATTAGGTCAGAACATTAACAGCTAGTAGGGGCACATGTTTTCATAGTGGACAGTGGATATCTCCAGGCTCAATGAATGGAGGTGAGGAATTTATCACATAAAAGCAGGAAAAGTTGGGAGGCATTAAAAAGAAAAAAAACAACAAACCAACAAAAAGAGAGCATATGGATTCTTTTGTTTACTTTGATTTTTTTACATAACTGCTGACATTATTAACCCAATTTCCCATTTTGTCTCATTGACATAATTTCATTTGTTTGTGTACATCCATTTCTCAAACAGAAAAAAAGGCAAGCAATGAGGTATTAAAAAGCTGTTGTCAACAGGTGATTATAGTTATGAACTGGTACTAAAGCAGCATCGATGAAAGGCTGAGTCAGGGGAGCAAAATGGGACTTAGGGTATGCCCTGGATATCCATCCATCATCAGAGTCCATTACAGAGCTAACACAGAAACAAGCAAGAAAAATGGTCACACATGCTCACACTCACTCCTACGATCAATTTAGAATCCCCAAGCAGCCTTACGTGCACGTTTCTGGAGTGTGGGAGGCAGCCGTAATATCCAAAGAGAACCCACGCATGAAACAACAGAAAAATCTTTTTGTGCTGGACTGGCCTGGCCTGCCTGCAGGCATGACCTGTCCCCAAAATATGAGACAACAATAACCCTGTACTGTACTGTTGTACACCATGAAATGTGTTTGCAGTAAGAATGGAACTAAATAACAACCAAAACACCTCATCGCTTGGTATCCTCTAGGGGGAGGTTCACAAATCATTTATGGGTTTATGCAAAATCACAGTTTTTTCATTCTTTTCTTCTTTTTCATCGTCCTCTCTGTCCGATATGGGCTTGCCCATTACGTTCTAAAATAATAACTTAATTGTTTGCAGCGTGGATAAAAAAAACAAAAAAAACAAAGAACTATCAAAGTCACAAACTAACGAACACTTTAGGACAGACCATTTGTTATTTCATGTAGATGGACTATGTTAAACAGCAAAGCATGGTTATCTTGGCTCACTTGTTAAGTGTGGAAGGCAGTGTCCTACAGCTCCCGTCCTCAGGGGCCACTGCTTTGCATGTTTAAGATGTTTCCCTGCTCCACACACCTGATTCGAATAAAATTACTCCTCTCTAGCTTGTCCCCAAGTTCTGCATAAGCCTGTCAATTTGCCATTACTTTGCGAGAGGTCTGTTGAAGGAGGAAAACATCTATAACACACAGGACAGTCGCCCCTGAGGACTGGAGTAGAGCAACACTGCATGGGATGAAACTGCAAAATCACGATCACACAAGCATCTAGAAATTGAACAAATTTTTCTGGGGGGAGGTCAAACTGTCTCAGACCTTGAAAAATCACATAAAATCTGAGGCAAGGTCAATGAATATTACTCTAAATAATGAAAATGGGCTCAATAAGCAGATACTCAGCTTTGGTTTGAGGGTATCAACATCCAAACTGGAGGAAAGCTTTAAGAAATACAGCTATTTGAGATATACTCTGCAGCTGTCTTTTTCAGTAATTCAGATGTAATTGGAGACATTAACACAGCTATTGATAAAATGTTCATTTTTGATACTTTGTGAGGAACCCATGGCAAGCAATAATTGCCTTAAGCCTGACAACAACCACTATGAAGATTCAGTTTCCTCTTAAGTGAGGCTTTGCCAGGTCTTTACTGCAGTTTCTCTGTTTGTGAGTCAGAGAGGGGAAATGCAGCTCTGCTGGTTTGAGATCCAGCAGCAGACTGGGACGTTTTTAAAAGAATATTCCACATCTGTGATCTGTTCAGAGAATATAAACCTAGCAGAGCTCTTAGATCCAAGGACTCAGGTCAGCTGGTCCAGTCCAGAGTCCAGACTAAACATGGAGAAGCAGCATTTAGCTGTTATGCTGCAAACAAGTGGAACAAACTACCAGTGGAGATTAAACTTTCACCAAATGTAGACATTTTTAAATCCAGGTTAAAAACATTTCTTTTCTCATGTGTCTATGCATGAAATCTGCACGGTATCTTTGAACTTATCTAGACTGTTGCTTGTTTTTTAGTTCATTTTAATTCTTTGATTTGTTTCTCTTTATATTCTTTTATGCATTTTTAATGCTTCTTACACTCCCTGCTGCAATGCTTTTATTTTATGTAAAGCACTTTGAATTGTTCTGTACATGAAATGTGCTATACAAACAAATTTGACTTTATTTACCTTCATAAACTCGAGCGCTAATGTAACAATATTTTTTGGCTCATTGTGTGTCTGTACTGTTAAGCACCAACCTTGAAACCACTCTGAATGTGGATGAATCTGAGCAGACAGTGTACCTCTACACACTTCAGAATTCGTCATCCAGGCGCTTCTATCTTCTGTCACATGATCTATTGACTCCTTGGGTTTGGTGTTGTTGGAGGCCATGCATGTCCATCCCATCACACTGCCTTCCACGGGCTTTAAAGGCAACAAGTGTGCCTTAGATGAGTCATTCCATGTCCTCTCCACTGTGGTTGCAAGCCCACATTTATTACATAATTTAAGTTTAAATGTGTTTTGTTCCAAACCAACAATATGGAAGAGTATTTCCTTTGACCAGAATATTTGATCATTTGGATAAAGTAAGGTCTTTTGAATTAACTGGTTCATTTTTAGTGGAAAATAAACTCTGCTGTTACCAGCAAGCATGAAACTGATGAAGTACAGTGCCTATTGTCATACTTTCCACTCAATCTACTAAATTCTATACATCAATCACATTGTTATTGTTAGATACATGTTTGCAGGCATTTCACAACTATTGTTCATTCCTTAAAATTAACCCTGCGAACACATCCATGTTAGCAACACTATATTAGCAACAATATAACAATATATTTCACTTTTTAAATGTTTTCCTTCCTTTTCTCTAATTACAAATCTTGATAATAAAGTAATAATCTGTATAATCAAAATTACGATATGTGGGACTCAGCCTTCGTTTGACAATGTGATAAGACTGCATTAGACAAAGTATTTAAAACACTTTTTGTAGAATATTGTATTAAACACTGTAGTGTGCTGCAGTGCTAGAAACCCACATCAAAACTTGGTGTAAACGTGATTGGATTGTCACTGCAGCGTGGTTTTTCCACCATTTTTCCTTAACCACAACATTTTCCACCAAGATCAAGAAATAGAGCTTCGGAAAGCACAATAGGAGATCTTTTTCTTTAAATATTCAACTGGACTTGAAGTTTTCAGTCACCGATTGTCACATCTGCTCCTTGTTTGTCATCATCTCCTCTGTACAAATCCTCCAGGTTTTCCCTTGTCTGGTCCCAGATCCTCGTTGTTGCTATCCATGTCAACCAGTCTTGTGCTTTTTTTCCAGTTTGTTTTACCATTAAGTTCTTTGGTTCTCTTAGCACTGCACTCAGTTTTGAGTTTGTTTATGAGACATCTTTAGTTCTGACACCTGCCTGTCTCCTGCCTGGTGAGTCCTACATTTGGGTTTTCCTTCTTTTCCTCTTGCCACGGACGACAACATTTCCTTTTACATCTCATCTGCCTTATTGCTGGTTTCCACCTTCTTTCCATTTAAAATCATATAAAACCAATTAGTCAAGATAGATGGTATTTGCTTATCACTGCTAAATGCACTAAAAAACTTTATGAAAAAATATAGGTAACTACCATACTTTTGATTTTGTGATTAGTTGAAGGTCTAAATTAGTTTACAGATTGTACAACTAGAGGTTTTTACAGTTCTAAAACTTTAAAATATGTATTAAAATAGAGTAATTTAGAGCTGAATTTGGGCTGTGAGTGGAGGCGGGTTGTTTGCATCTGGAATGACATCTTACTGAATCTAACACATTTTGAGATGTCCTGCCACTGTCAACAGGTCTATTATCTAACAGTAGACTGTTCTTTCAAAGCTGTTTTTTTTCTGTTAAACTAGTCACGCAGTACTTAAATCCTTTTTGTGCAACCCACTTTCACATCTTTTCATACACAATGCAGCACTCTCTGGTCCTCTCCATCATTCTACCCACTGACTTTACATAACATCAAATCAGATCATTTCTAAAAAGAATCATGCTCAATACCTGTATTGTATGAACTTTTTCAGTGACTTCACCGTCACTGTTCTTTAAGCACAGCTAAAATGCCATTTCCTTTGGAAAGTAAACAGGTTTTATAAGAGCTACCTTTGCATTGAAGTGATATGTCACATTTTATTTATTGCAAGTACATTTCTTTCAGGAGCACATGCTTTCAAGGCCTCTGGATAAAGAAAAAAATCTTTCATCTGATGATGAAAATGTTCACAGGACCATGACAAAATGTCTTACATCTTTGCTAGCATGTACAGCAATCACAGTAACACTGTTCGAGATTTTCCTTGACTGAAAGTACCCAAGTTCCAGCCCCCGTGTTTAACTTTGAGCACAGGGAATAATTCTTTCACTGCTGTATACAAGTCTTCAAAATCCTGGTTGACTGCGATGTCCTAAAAATGAGACAGAGAGAGAGTGAGTGAATGAGTCTGGCAAAATAAGAAATAAATTATGAGAAAATTATGTTTGAGAAGTAACATGTGTGACTGACTGAAAAGTCCAATGTCTCCATGGCTGAATTGGAATTTTCTTGAACAGACTGAAGGATTGCACAGCACCCAGCACTCAGGATGGGGTTCCTACCGATCTAGCCAGAAACACAGGGGAAAAAAGTAAGAATGCACAGTTGGTTATGCAGGTTATGAAATTGTTTTCTAGGGGTAGGGATTGTAAAAAAAATGATTCCTATCCTTTTCACCCCATTTAATCTTTTAAATATTTCCATTTTTTAGATATTTTTAGAAGCTGGATGACGTGATTGATATCATAAAGTCATTTAGCCTGCATGGGTTGTCTAGATAGCTAACATGCTTTTTAAAAGAACTAAAGCTCTTTAAACACCATGCTAATTCTAACTAGTTTTAAAAATGACAATTTGCTCTTCAGGTGGTATTCCTGTTTGGGATCTTCATAAAATCTGTACTGTCTGAATTTAATAAATTGAAATTCATTGGATTATGGTTATATTACAGTGAATTGGATTGTAATTAGTTTAGATTGTCTTGAGATGACGTTTGCTGTGATTTGACGCCGTATACTGTAAATAAAACTAATTTGAACTGAATTGAATTGTTAGCTTGAAAAATCCTTTAAGCCAACATGTGGCTGTGCATATGCATGATAACAACAAATTGAATTCCTTATTATTTGCAATAATTAGTAAAAGAAAAGGGGTAGAGCCTTCAGCTATCAGCTGAAGAGCAGCTCTTGAATGGTAACCTCATGTCAAGCTGTTGAGGCAGAAAGCCACCTTCCCCATGTGAGAGAGTATGGTTGCATAGTCAAAAATATATATATATTTAAGCTCTTTTCTATGACCTCTTTGGAAAAAAATCGTGAGAAAAAGGATAGATGGCAGGTGAAATTTGAGTTACTACAGCTGTCCCTTAAGGTGAACCTAAACACCCTTCAGACGAGCTTGTGTTTGTTAACACATGATCTCATTCTTTGGGTAACCACCCTCAGACCACAGAGGATTGTTGGAACATCGACTGACAGGTAAAGCTTCACTGCAGACGCTGTTCCATTTTCTCACTCTGTTGCACTTCTGAGACACCCTTCGTTTTGAGACAAGGGGTGTCTCAGAACAAGACATGAAAATACTTAAAAGTCCCCCACATCTTATTACCCAAAGAGATTAGCACTAATTTTCATGCCAGCTGCCTCACACTCAGTGGCAAATTGGTGCTTGAAGTAGGTCCCTTCTTAATGAAGCCACTAGGACCAGATCATCCTCAAAAAGCAAAGATGCATTCACAAGCAGACTGAGCTGGAAACCCTCCAGGCCTAAAGATTTGGTGACAAAGGGAAGCCCTGGTTGTGTCCGACGTGCGCTGGAAATGAGTCTGACTTGCAACAGTGACATGAATTAAGCTCTCACTTGGTGGTAAAGAGACTGAATGGCCCATAATACTATAGGGCCTATAAGATTTTTTGGCAATAGTGGCCTTTATTATTAAAAGTTGCTTGACAGGAAAGGAGTCCATTTTCTAGTTCGCATGCTAAGCTAAGCTAACCATAATAATCTTTTCTTAAATATATAAGCTTTTAAGTGAATCCTAAATTGTCTTCATGACCCGTTAATTCAGCTGTGGTACTGACATAGACTACAATGGACTGTGATCCATTTATTTACCCTGCTATTTCCAATGATACCCCCCACGGCTTGTGAAGCCAGAAACAATCTCTTTTCAACAGCTTACATTCAGGAATTTGATTGTCTTGTTTGCTTTGAGGCCCACAGCGAGGCGGATGGCTCCCTCAGCGGGTATTCGGTTGTTACTGTGGCGAGAAACAAATGCAGAAAACAAAACAAAAAAAGTGTGTTGGAGTGTGTGAGATGCAATCATAAAGTGTTATTTTTTTAAAAATGATATTATTCACCCAAGTAGCAAAACTTGCTAGAAATTTTTAAAACTTGCTTTGTTTCACTGAAGAAGTGAAAAAAACTGCTGGGGACGAGAAGGATTGTTTCAACTTTTTATCAAGGCAGCCTCTTTAAAAAAAAAACAAAAAAAAAACCAGATCTTGTAGAGCAATCTCCAAGACTCAGAGGCTCGTAAACTCTATATTTAGAGAAGCATGCTCAAATGTCAGGTCACTTTCATCTCTGATTCATGAAAGAATAATTAAACAGAGAGCTCAACCTTCGCTGCTTCGAACTTGATTACTATTCACTAATCTGATCATCAGATACCAAGATAAGAAAGACTCATACCTCACATTCAACTCCTCCAAAACATTATTCTCCTTAAGAGCGTGTCCTAAAGCGACGGCTCCCTCTCTGCCAAAGCCATTGAATGACAGATCCACAGTTCTGAGAAAAACATTTACCTGATAAAAAATAACAAAGAAAATAAGGTGAAGGAAGATCTCAGATGCAAAAATAGCTACAAGCAACACTGACTGGGGTTTAACCTTGTAGCACCCACAGTTGCAGATATGCAACATTGCCTAAAATTATCAAAAATAGCCCAATTCCAAAAATTCCAAAACCATTGGTTTATTCCCACCCAAAAAGATGCAAGAAGAGCCAAAATGATTTTTTTCAATGATTATTCATATGCTTGGGTGCTACAAGGTTAAACACATCTCAGGCCAGTCTCCCAAGAAAAAAAATAGTTGAGTTTTTGTCCACAATGTAGTACTGTAGTTTCACAATGGAGGTGCTAAAAATGTAAAATTGTTTTCTACATGGAAGTTTCAGGCGATGTGATGCAAACTTGCTGTCATATATCTTCTCATTTTTGAGTTTTTTTAACCCTACCTACGACCATGTTTTTATTAATATCCAAACCTCACAATGGATTTGTTTCCTAACCAACGCCATTGTCCATCCACAACAATGTTCTTTAAGCGTTTTTAGACTTAGAGAATAGTTGAGCAATATCACATTTCTCTTGAATATGCAAAATTTAAGCATTTTACAATTTACCAACAAAAATGTGAGCATTTAATGTTAACAGGCAAAAATGTTGCCGTAATTTTATAATGTTGCCTCTACTATGAAACTGCGACATTTTTAAGCATAGCTATTATACATTGTGGTGAGAGAAAAAGTTGCAGATTTAAATAATTTGAACAATAAATTATTGTTGACCTCACAGGCAGTTGCTCTCACGACCACAAGAGACTGCAAAATCTTAGGAAGTTTTGGGGAGTACTTCTGCATAATGTCAAAAACATTTTTGTTTTTGTAGCTTGAGGGGAAGTAGTGCAGAGCCTGCAGAATCCTGAGGCACCACAAACGTTTGGAAATGGAAGAATAATGAGGTATAGAGTTAGAAACAAATGAGCCGATACTAGACTTCTGCAGTATAAATAATGAATATACTCGGGATTCACAACATGTAGTCTGTGACTTTGACATGATATTTGCAGAACTGCAGGTTTAAGAGGTGTTCTATATTATATTTCAAGTGCTAATGAAAATGGGCCATTTTGACCTTTTAACTGTACCATTGGATCTTATGACGTCTTGCATGAAATCTAAAACGATTGGTCAAACATGAATTTGTATTACCCCAAGGCCGTTGGCTAGCATCACTGCTCCTCTCCCTCCAATGCAGTTCCAGGCAAGACTTAGAGATCTCAACCCTGTGTTCTCTGACAGAGAACTGCCAAGCGTTTGCCCTTAGGATGAGAAACAAAATAAGAAATCTGAGCAACAACAGGGCAAAAAAAAACAAAAAACCCTGAGATTCTCATCTCATAGTTCCATCAGTTTCTTGGAAAAAAAATCTACGATGACAGACAATTGAGACGTCCTTGCAGTAAGAGGTCATCATCAAGTCTCTTCTCCACATTTTGGGAGACAGAATTTTTCATCACTAGTAGGCTCCCTTGAGATGTTGATGTTGAGTGTAAGAAGCAAATATCCCCTACCTGACAGAAGTATCAGAAGGTGCATACGACTGAGCATTTCACATCCACAGCCAAATCACTCAAGACTATGGCTTTGGCTGAAAAAGCATCAACACCATAGCTTGAATGTCAGCGTGTTTGACTGGTCTTCTTTCTCTCCTCACGGAGGAGAGCTCTCCAAACTCATGCATATGTCCTTTGATATCTCAGCAGTGGAGATTACAGAACTGACTATGTGGGGGTGAATCATGCCTGCGCAGTGGCAATAAGACACGGCAGCGTCCCCCTTTCTCGCAGACAGATTTATTTTCAATTACCTACATTGGATGCTCAGTCTCCTGCTCTGCCATTCTTCCACAAGGGGCCAGTCACAAAGCTCATCCACATGATAATTGAACGAGGTTTTAATGAAGGCGAAATGTTCCTGACCTTTGAGTGCCATACTCTGCTGCTGCCTGCTGTCCTATGTCTGTTTGGAGATAAGGCTCCACTATTATGGCAAATTTTTTTTTATTGGAATGGCTTTCCAAAAATCTAATAATAGTAGACCACAGCTCACATGTTGTCATCTCTGCACTCTCCACAGTAATTGGTCGATTTATAGGACTCTACTGAATATTCAGTGGTTATTCAATAAGGCAGAAAAGAGGGCCATAAACTCATATGTGGGTGCTCTCAACAACCACTTAAAGCCATCCCTTATAAATATCATAAGCTTACACCCAGTGGAAATTTGCACTGCAAGGAATGAGTGGACTGACACTTTTCTGCAGAATTTATAGATTAAAAGTTCATTCAGAGTTACTTTTTCTTTAAGTCTCAGTTTAACATATAAAGACATTTGTTCAATGATACTTATATTTGTCTACAAATTTTTGTGTGTGTAACGGTTTGGGTGATTAATACTGGCAGGTGTGACTGAAGTATTTGAGTGACACCCTCCGCTACATGTTTTTAAGGTTGTGGCTCATAAAGAAATAATTGTTCAGTGGTAGTTTGGCATTCATTGGAAAGTTGAGACAGACAATTAGTTTTAGATGCCTGCATCAAAGTACTTTACCCCTCACTGTTCCATAAGTTTCAAACCATATAAGGGTTTTTAGTCTCAGATACCTCAGCTACTAAAATCAATTTCTGAGATGGAAGCAACTTTAGGAGAAACACAGGAAAAGTATACAGAAGCAGAGGCAAGTGTTGTTCTGCTGGAAGATTCTCCAGACTGCAATACATCAAGGGCAAGAGATGTAAGTAGTGGAGGTGTGGGACTGCATAGAAGCCGTCAAAAATAACAGTGAAATATAAAACTGACAAGCATGATAGTGATTGAGGCTCTAAAGGTACTCTGTTTAGTAATTCATGTAAGATTCTAAAGGAGGTGCTGGATAAAAAAGGATGTACCCTCACAGAGTGGAAAGTCAACCAGAGATAAGATTGTAAAACCAGCACACCAAAGGAAAAATGTGTACATTTGAATTGAAATTATGTCAACTCTCTGTTTCCTGAGGTGACAAAGGGCAAAGAAGAGGACAGCTCAATCTCACACCAGAACGTGTGAGGGCTACATCAATCCACAGCACAAAATGTCGCTGGTTCAAAATGAAGCTAAAAAAAACGAGTTGAATTCCAATGCATGACAAAATCTACCTTTTTGAAATTGTGTAAGTAAAACTGTAACTGTAACACTTTATAATAAAAAAAAGACTTACAAGGAAGAAGAGGGGGGTTGAAGATGGTGTTACACTGCAGACTGTCAAACAAGACAGACGAGTTTAAGCACTACCCTGTCCAATATTGTCCAAGGACTTTACACCTTTCAATTTTGAAGCTATTCATGGATGGTTAGGGTAAGGAATACAAAAAAAAATAAAAAAAAAATTTTTGTGTTTTAGGAGTAAAGATGAGAAACACTGGCCAACCCAGCAACCCAGCAGAATAGTTGGAAAAGGGAACATTTTGAGAGGTCTGACTTTTCGTCTAATGGCCAATATTAAACCGAAACATGAGAAGCAAGTTGTAAAAAGATATAAAGAGAAACTACACTTATCTACATCTCCTTCCACACAGCTTTTGTGGGTTTTTTGCAAATGGAACATGCAATTAAGTTATCTGATGGTGCTAATGGAAAATGTGTGTAAAACAGTATCTGGACAACGATCTTTAATATCAGCTTAATAAAAACGTGAGTCACGGTTAATGTTTCATTCTTTGAAAGGCTATGACCTAACAAAAAAAAAAAACAAGACCATTATCATTCAAAGTAATTGCTTTGGTACCTGCACGCTCTCCCAGGGCGTTGTAGCTCAGGTCGAGTCGCTGCAGCGTGGAGTTGGTGGTAAGTGCGGGGCCGAGGTACTCAGCGGACTGGTCTGTGATGTGGTTTCCTGATAGATGCAGGCTCACCAGGGCGCTGTTCTCCTTAAGCATACTAGATATTGCTCTGGCACCATGATCCCCAATATTGTTGTCAGACAGGTCCACTTCTGGAAATGACACACAAATTTAAGCATTTAAGATTAAATACTGTGGAAAGAGGAGAGTACAAAGTGCAGTGTGTGGCATGAAAAGCTATTCAAAAGAATGTTCCAAAGAGAAGAAGCAGACTTTAAAAAAAAAATCTGAATAAGTTCTATACTTTTACACTCATACCACTTTGCTGATTATCGTTGTTACAGTTTGATGTGGTGACATTTCCACTGATGTGTTTCACAAAAAAAGAAAAAGAATATTTTTGTCACAATTCTCAGAAAACAGTTGATTGACAAAAGGTTTTTGCAGACATTTGCAGTTACCTTCATAGGATGAAATATAACGATTCTGGTGCCTTGACCCCTAATCCGTAGCTAATACCAGGTTTACTTTATTTGCAGTCGATGGCTGTTTGGTTCTTCGTTGTAAATCCTTATGTGTCGAGTTCAACGTTTGTGGATTTGTCTGGAAAGTTTTGCAGTGATTAATTGCTGTAACAACCGCAGAAATGAATGCTCTTAGAATTAGTTTTCATCCCTTAAGTTACTGCAAAAGCAGTCTGCAATATCTCTTGTGTTTCTGCAAACCACAGATGCAACTTTTCTGGCTGTGTTTATCGCCAATGACCAAAACGTTAGCTTGCTGAAAAACTAAAGCATCATTCACCTCAGCATCTAAGCACGGCCATTTGTAGCACAGGTAGCATGCTGTGATTATCATTTAGAGTAAACGACTGCTTATGTTGTTTTATTGAGTTTACTGAGATGACTTTTTGTGACATTGCAGTAAAGATAACTCATCGTTACTGATCGGAATTATTACTTTCTGCATGTTTGATCATCTAAAGTCAGAAAAAGATCCCCTTTTGACTTTCTGCATGTGCACTGAATAAATGTACATTTTACTAATTTGTTATTCAGTATGTGCATGAAATTGGATCACTACTTAAAGTTGATGTGTGATGCATCACAAAGCACAATGACGGTAATGTCAGCTGAAAGGGCCCGTGCGACTCAGGAGTCATTCTACGTGGATAAGTGCCTGAGCCGCACGTCCAGTGGGGTTATATGGAATGAGACGCCGTCAGATATAAAGCAGGGACCCAGATGTTAACTCATATGCTGTTAATGTAAGTAGGGTGAGAATGTTGCACGAGTGGGAGTGATTATGACACTTCTGCTAGAAAAAAAGTGCCACCATGTGTGTGTGGAAGGCAAAAGAAAGACACAAA
Organism: Odontesthes bonariensis; assembly: GCF_027942865.1. Classification (NCBI taxonomy): domain Eukaryota; kingdom Metazoa; phylum Chordata; class Actinopteri; order Atheriniformes; family Atherinopsidae; genus Odontesthes; species Odontesthes bonariensis. Next base: position 11,981,177 of record NC_134511.1, on the reverse strand, counting down.
GTGTGTATGCATGAGTGCCCAGTACTACCACCTGTAATGTAACAATTTTCCTTCAACATCTTGGCAATAGCAGCTCCGCCCATTCCTTCCATCCAATTATCTCGCAGGTTCAGCTGCAGTATTGAAGTGTTGGTTACCAGGGGAACCGCCAGTGCTTTGGTGCCCTGCAAATACAAAAACTCCCACCCTCAAAGTGAAATTTTTCTGTTTGTTCAACGCAGTGTATTTTCTTATCTGTATTCCATTTAAAAGAGTAGGTGCAGGTGGGCAGAGGAACAGGGGGGGATTATCATACCTGTGTGAGGGAAATTAAATAGAAGGGAGCTGTGTGGCGGCAGGGGTCAGAAATGTAGCTCATAGGAGATGAAAATTATAGTTTCAAGCACAGCTAATGAGAAAGTTGAGCACAGGGAGCGTTGTGTTAACTTGACCTAAAAAATAAATTAGATGGTGAAAAGAAGGTGTGTTTAAGTATCTATCTGTTGGATTTGAAAAAGTCTAGCAATCTGTGAAGCCATAAAATAGGAAACATTTGTAATTCAACCTCAACCTGTGACAGACAGGTGATGATTGTAGAACCATGTTTCTGAAGTCCAAACGTCATGAAAAGGTTTGTGAAGGAAGCGGTTCATTTTTACAACTTTAATTTTCATCATTACGGAAAAGCTGAAGCTTGCTAAAACAGTTGATTGATTAGTGGGCCACAATGGGGTTCTGACGTGTAAAAATAATGACTTTCAGTTTTGTTTATTTGTACTATCTTTCTTATTTTCTAAGTACACCGTAAAATCTGATAAATGATTGTGCTGGACACAGGCCTACCTCTTTATATTTGGTAAACATGAAGTATTTATGTCCAGTTAATATTTTTAGCGTATATAATTCTAGCTCTTAAATATGTAACTTCAAATCTGTTTTATGGACGCGAGTGGACGATTCATTCATTACCTCCTCATCAATTAATTGGGTAAGAAGTCTGGAACTAATTTACTTTGTGACATTTATGTTTCGTTTGTGGCAGACCTAATTCATCCATCCATTATCTATACCGCTGAATCCGTCGGTCGGGTCGCGGACAGACCTAATTGTGAAATCAAAATGTGAGCCTTCAGTGCAAGTGAAACATACCATCTCAAAGCATTAATAGTGGCCAAATGAACAAATTGGGCACATTCTGAGAAAAGAGTGGTTACTGGTTAGCTAAGACACATAAAAGGACAGAAGATAGCAGCTGCGGATTATTGTTGGATCCTTGGTAAAGGTAAAGATAAACCCCTTCACAACATCCTGCCAAGCGTGGGACACTCTCCAGCAGATTCTGCATTTCATTGTCCAAGCACATCATAAACAAAGGACTTCACAAGAGCAGAAAGACAATGTTCTCAAGATCTAAACAAAAGGCATGAAAGACTAAGAAAATGAGCATATTTAACTTTGCAAACAAAAAGAAAAAAATCTAGAAAAGAAAATTGATACGATTTATGATCATGTAGCAGAATAACAGTGTCGGTGCGATTGCAGGAACATGCCTGGCTTCTAATGGAGCTGGGTCACTAATGTTACGTAGAAATTAGGACAGAATTTAGAAGCAGTAATACGTTCTGAGGTGCAGACAGATAGTTTTGCAGCAGATTCAACCAAAAATTGCTGAGCCGATTGGATAGCACTTCGTAGTACAGATGGACAATCACCCCAACAGCTACTGCGAAAGCAACTCGAGTCTCGTTCACAATGAAGTGGATAAAGATGTGGAATATTCTGCAATGTCCAAGTCAAACACAACTGATCTCAAATGGACTGAGCTCTATTTTACTTACTGAATACAAAACTAAAAGTAGAAAGTTCCGCAAATAAACAACAACTGAGGGCAGCGGCAGTAAAGACCCGGAAAAGCATCACAAAGGATTTCAAGGGTTCATTTCTAGTAGTCAAAGGCCTTCCAGGGACAAATATTCTAAATCAGTATCATATTCATGATTATGTTGATGTGTTCAATCGTATTGGAGCCTTTAAAAAAGAGTTATCAACATATTAAAATTTCACAATACCTTCAATTAAATCTGGCAGTCTGCACTTTAAACTTTTTAATTGGATATTCATATTTTAAGTAACAATTATTGATTAAATAACAGTTGAGTAGATAGATGTTACATTTCCGGACTAACTGTACACGTAAATGTGAGGTGACTGGAAAGCTAAAAAAAAAAAAAGAATCCTACGAAGCTCAGCTGTATTAGTGAAAGCTGAGCAGTCCTCTCCAGAATTTGTCATGATCAGTGCAGGGAAATGTGAGTTTGAATTCATGAATCGTTCAATAATATTTCGGTCGAATATTTTTCTTTTTGAGAGGCTGTGTTCAGTTTGAGTGCTTTTTCCCTGGTGGAACTGATCTGATAAGAAACAATAATGGATGGGAGGATTCAGTGTTGGGCTTAGTCTAATGGACAATACACAAATTACTAGAAGGCAAAAATATTTTTGCCCCCTTCTTTTCTACCAAATTATTTTAAAGAAGACATTTGAATACACACGAGGTCCCTTGGATCAGCAAACATATGAAATGTACAAAGAGCTGGGATATTATGTAAAATATAGATAAAAACAGAACACAATGATTTGCAAAACTCATACTCTACAATTTCATTCACAATAGAAAATAGAATAGAATACAAAACCTCTTCTCTTAACAGCTGTCTGCAAACATCTGGTTACTGAGGAGGCCGTTTCTGGACCTTTGGAAAAAGAATGGTGTCCCATTCTTGTCCCATATAGGATTCTAGCTATTCAACAATTTGGGGTCTTCTGTGTCAAAACTAGAAGTTTTATGACACGCCCAATCTTTTCAGCTGGCGAAAGGTCTCTGCCTCTCTTAAGTGCTTTTTTCGAACCCACTCATGCAACTGACTCGTTATCAATGAACCTAATTAGTTTGAACTTTTTCCTCAGCTGTTTCATTTCTTCTTCTTTTTTGCTGCCATTAGATTAAAGATAAGATGATATTGTTCACGAACCAATAAAAGGTCTCACCTTCAACATTTGATGTTTTCTATGTTCTGTTGTGAATTGGATATTAGTTTGTGAGATTTACAAATCATTGCACTCTATCTCGTTTGATTTGTTATCACAAAAAGTCCCATAAATCTGCCCCCCCCCCCCCCTTTAACATTTAGTTTTTAAACAGTGATTACGGTACCTGAGGCCCCAGACCACGATGCATCATAGCCAGCTTGCTATTTTCGATGTGCTGCAGGAAATGAAAGGCTGGCACGACATGTAACTTTTCACATGCCTTCATGTAACACGTCTTCCCCGTCAAATCATATGCCTCTTCCTCTCCTGCAACATAAATAAAGACACTAACGTCTGAATAGTTCAATAGCGTCTGAATTTTTTTCTATCTATACCCCTTTGACAAAAGAGAGATGAGGCACTTTCACCCTGGAGGAGGACCTTTTGAGCTTGATATTGAAAAGTCCCTCATGGCTGATTTTGCCCTGTCAGGAGAGCTTATTCGTCCCATTCATACCAGATGGTTTTCACTTCTGGTGAAAGGAAGCCTGACACAAAGACGGAGATGAAATCATTTACATGCAGAACAAGACTCTGCGTATGTGGGTGGGTGCATGGAGGGGTCTCTCTTTTTTTTTTTATGAAATCATTCAGAGATTGAGATGTTCAGGGAAAGGATGGAACAGATGGGAGTGACAGGAGGGATTTTCCTTATCGTTGTATGCTCTGATCAAGATTAAATCAAGACGCGCTATCGAATGAATCACTTCTTGATGCCTGATGTGAAATAAGACTTCAGGCAGCAAATGATAAGGAAGTGGCTGAATTAAAATCGAAAAACTCTGACTCTCCTCTCGTTTTTCCTGCCATAATCAGCTCTACCTCTGAGCTCCAAATCTGTGTCAGATTGTTCATCGGACGTCACACTCTCCTTTTCCTCCTCCTCGCTCTCTTCATCTCGCATGCTTCTGCCAGGCCTTGAGCGTTGGTCTTTTGGCCCACGCACACCAACCTCTGTCTGGCTCGATCCTTGCTGAATAAAGTATGAGAGAGTAGGAAAATCGTGATTCGTCAGGCCTGACTGTTGTTGGTAGTCGGAATGAGGAGATCTGATTGGAATAGCTGCAAGGAGAATAAAACTGATGCTTATATGCTGAACAACAAGTCCATCATTATGGATGGGTCATTTTAACACAAGTATTTCCTTATTCTTCCACTCCTTTCTTCCCACCTCCCTTTAACATCTTGTTTTTGCCACCTTATAATATTTCTATGCCGGTAACATCATTCACATGTGCCTCAGTCAGACATGTCATAGGTTATCGTTTAGATTCAACAGCCTACTGAAAACAAAGTACTGTTTATCATGGGAGCAGTAAGGTGAATGTTTTATGGAACTTTTTGTGTGCACAAGTTTTAAAGATATTCAGCTCTTGTAGTGCATCTCTCACATTTCACGTAGAGTATGCAGACCTGTGACTGGACTGCATAAAAATGTAATTAAAAAAGACTTTAAGGGTGAGACACCGAGTTCACCCTCCTGTTGAATAAATTCATGAGAGTCAACAGGTCGAAAGAGTCATCTATAAAAAAATAAATAACCGGTCTCGAGCCGTTATTTGAGCTTGTGTTGAGGAAAGTGCTCACACGGGCCTAGAGATGGTCATTATGATCTCCATCTCTGAAAGCCATTATGCCCTAGCAGGTCTATAACATGCTTTGAACTCCCTCTCTAGTGTCTTTTTGAAGTCTTATCAAGCTGTATAAATCTGCTCCTGAACTGCCCCTTGCGTGTCATCTATCCAACCTGGTTGTTTACACTTTCCGATCAAAAGTTTTCAGACTTGGCTGGATAGTAAGCTTCCTACCTCCCCCAGCTGTGGATTCTCTTTATCCAACTCTGCTTCATTGTCTTCCAGTACAGACGGCAGAGGGTCCTCGATGGCCAAATTCTTCTTGTGAGCCATGACTTCTAATACGGAGTAATTGCAAAATTGAGACAGTTATTTTGCCTTCTTTGTGCGAAAAAAAATCGTTCTAATCCAGCTCTTTTGTTGTGCCCATTTCCAAGCTTTATTGTACAATATCTATGCTGTCAGTGAAATCACTGCACTGGACTCAAGCAGGGTGTTGTGCATTGTGTGCTCATGCAACCTATTTTGCTCTAAGGAAGGGTCAAATTCTACTGGTGTAACTGGAAAGGCTACTTCTTCGCTGCCTGAGGGTCAGCACCAATCAGAGTCCTAGTGTAAAGTTTGGATGGCTTGTTTTGTTGACTAGTTGCCATGGTGCCCCTTGGCATCTCAGTACTGATTGCCAGCTCGCTGAGCCATGAAGACCAGCACTTCCAGAGGCAGAATGAGGAGGAGGGAAGTCAATGGCTTGTTTAGAGAGAATTCTTAATAAACTAATTGTGACCTTTACACTAAAATGCATCAAGCTTAAACAGTTTCAACAGCGTGGATAAACCTTTCCAGTTCTGTCTCTCTCTGACATAAACAAGAAGGGGGGGAAAAAAAAAACAAGAAAATGAGTTTACACGTTCTGTAAATGTTTCTCTTTATTTGTTAGTAAATGCAAAGTCGTTGCAGTTGATGCATTAAAATGGAATATCCTCAATCAAGTAAACAACAAAAGGTCATTAGAGCAGAGGCTGATTGGATCAGAGTTGTTCATAGCAGCAGCGATGCGCAAACACAGAGAAAGAAACCCCACAAGAAAGTTGTCACCCAAAGCCCTTTGAGAAAGGCCAGACAACCACACAGTACTGCCTCACTGACACAGTGCTGGTACAAGGACAGCGCTTTTTTAAATATCAACAGGAGACAGAAGATCACCATGCATTTATGCAATGCTGCTGACATATCCTCATACCTAAAGGATATGAGAGACATTTTTATAGAATACACTTTTTTGATATATTTTTTTTCTAAACCAAGCATAGTTATGGTGCTCATTTACATAATCAAAATACATTCTTAGAAAAAAAAACTGAAGTGTTCTTTATAGTTTATACTTTGTCTTTTAATATATATCTATGTATATATATTTATAAAGAAGCTTTATATACACTGTAAAATTCAATTGATTATATTTACTTAGAAAAAGCACGGAAACATATTACTTTAAAAAATATATATTATTGGAGAACAGAAAATCCAATACCTGCCCTAACTTAATTTGTTTGTCTTCTCTTAGTAATTAGCACATCTACTCCTTGCAAGCTTTTACGAACTTATTAGTTGCATTTGTTAGTATGGAATACAATTTTAATTGCATCTTACTTTTTTTTTTTAAGGTAATTGGTTTTCATGCTTTTTCAATGTAATGTTAACAAACTGGATTTTAAAGTGAAGCTGTATCTTGTATCGATTTTTTTTCCTGATGCACATTTTACGTCACAGACATTTTGTTGACAGCTCTCATTCCAGTTAAACTAAAAGAGTTCAAACAAGCTATAAAGCGGAGACATTCATCCAGAATGAACAAAAGGGGGGACAATGGGAATCACCCATTTCCCCCACACAAATGAAATAGCCGAGTAAAACAAAAAGAAAAGAAAATAGGCAGAAGAATCTTCTGTGACGGCTTGGGACATTAAAAGAAAATTTTAAAAAAATGACAGGAAAAACCTCACATTAAAATCACTTCAACATGCTGACAGCTGTCTTTCATTTGAATACTAATACAAGGAAAGGAAAACACAAGACTCAGAAGCCAACAAGAAAAAGTTACATGTTAATGCAGAGTAGGTGATCAGAAAAACATCCTCTGCACAAATATTTCTTAATCACGACTCTGACTCATTGGAAAGCAGCACATGAGCAAAGTGGCAGTGCCATTTCTCATCAGGAGAAAGGAGACAGACTTAAGAAAAACTTAAAACAATGGGTATGAACTTCTGAGCTCACAGCTAAAAACCATGTGGGCAGTTTCCTGTTACCAAAACACCATCTGTAACATGGAATTTGCAGGCATGTGTGACTCAGAGCAACAAATCTAAGCCTTCATTTTCTTAAAATCGGACCATGTAACTGGAGAAAAAGCAGAATGAGCAAAACACACACCTGAGGTCATGCACGTTTACACCCACTCTCATAGATGATTTCTGGGGCACACATACATGCACACACATGGGTGCTAATGCCACTGGGCAGGCGTCAGTTCACAGTGAAGGGTTGTCATGTGAGCCACAGGATAGCACAAAACATGCAGAGAAATAACTGAAAGAATTAATGTACCAAATGTTGGCAAAGAGTTAATGTAAGGCAAGAGGCAGAGGAGTTACGAGATGCAAATCTTAAAAGCTCCAATGTTGATGAATGAACAAGTTGACAGCTGTCGGATACGATCTGGCCTGCATAATTCGCTTTACTTAAAGGGCCCTTAGCATGATGATCCAGCTTATCTGCAGTGTTAAAGTGATGTTTTACATCCTTAAACGTCACCAAAAGATCAAAGTATAAAAAAAATATCGAGGTATACACATGTTTAAGTATTTTTATGCAGAAGGAACTCATTTTACCCAGTAGTCTCTAACACTCTGTCCACTGTGAGCACTTTAAAAGTGGAAATGATCATGCTGCAAGGAACGAGTGATCCACTAATACCTTTCAGAGTACAGTTCTTTCTTCGTCTACAAGTAAATGTGTTTTTGGTTGCGAGAGCAAGTTGACCCTTTTCAGCTTCCCCAAAGACTAAGCAATCTGGGATCAGTGGAAGCGGTTTGTTTTCCGCGGCCAGCAGCAGTCATTAAAGTGTTTAGATTTGTTTGCTACAACTGACGGATGACAGTTTTATGAACAATATCCACTACGTCACTGGCTTTGCAGGGATACTGAAAATAAGAGTCAAGGCTGTTCAAACACTAAAAGGGCACGAGTATGAACTTATCCTTTTGATGGTTCCACAATTGCTCACAGTTACTCTCGCAAGCAAATGCACAATCGCAGGTACTGAGCATATACCAAACAGAGCCAACCTGGTGTAGTCTTCGCTGTTGTTCTGCTCACTTTGATATTCGGAATCCGATTCTGTCTGGAACCCGTACAGCTGGCCCTCGCGCTGTCATGTTTGACAACGTACTAGATTCTCAAGGAGTAGTGCACGTTTGTGAATCACTGTCATCACTTTCCCTTCCCTTCAGCAAACATCCAGAAATTTGATCAACTTTTTTTCCCCTACTTAAGCTTAGATAAAAACGTATATTTGTATATTTGTTCCAAGCATTTCCAGTTTTTAGACCAGTGCTGCATTGCATTAGGACTGACTTTACCTTACATGAAAAAGAAAAATAGCCCTCTATTCTTTTAATAAGAAAAAAAATTAAACAAAAGAGCCTGTTTTCACTCATGAAATTACACACCGTTGTTTTGTCAGGACCCCTTGTCACAAATCAGTGCAAGGGGAAGCAGCTATTTTTACATGACTGAAGAATGTCAGAAAGAAAACGTTACAAATCAGTGCATTTAAAATCCAACCACAATCTTTTCCTGCAACTAACCAACTAGTTTATTAAAAGCTAATCAGGAAGTAATATTGCCAGAACTTAACCATGTATCTATGATGTTTAAGCGTGATCAAACAGTGTGCCAAAAGGGAATGGAAAACAAATAAGTAAAAAAAAAAAAAGTTGTGCCAAACTCGTCTGTAAATCATACCTCATGATTCAAAGTCCAGTGACTGCGTGTTGCTCTACTGCAATATGAGGACCTTGTTGTCGGAGCGCTCTCTACATGTAATTACCTATCAGAGGACCCAACAAAGGGCATCATTTGCATTTCTTGGAGATGAGGAGGGTTTAGACAAAACAACTATTTTGGATGAAAACGGAATGGTGTGTAGCAAAAAAAGCAGAATGTGCCTCAATTTTTGCTGTCACACAACATGGCAAAGGCCTCAAAAGCAACAAAAATTAAACATTTTGACAAAATGTTAAAAAACAAAAAATGCCACCATGAAAACCTGACAAGAACATTGACAATCAACCCCCTCAAAAACCAAAAAAAGTATTCTATTGATTTATTCATTTATAATTTCAAGAAAGACCTTTCCAAAGAAAAACTTCCCTCCACCAGAATTATATGATTCGAGAACATGTACCATTGTGCACACATTGACATTTAAATGGTAAAGTCTAAGAGATCTGAAGAACTTTGAATATTTTCTTTTACTTTTGTCATTAATTTAAAATTTTAATAGTTTGATTCCAAATTTAATGGGTGCACTGCATATTCCATCCAACAGGTTTGGCAAGCGCCAGCTGGAACGCACAAGTTTCTGATGTTATGACAGAATGGACGGGCCACCGGAGAGCACTGGTATTCAGGTTGATGCCTTTTGAAGGATTGCCAGTAGTGGGTTGATAATATGTTAATTGAGCTCTTACAGGAGTGTTGTTGTAACAATTGCAAATGGCCCGGGAACATGCTAATTTGGTTTGGAAAATATATGTCCATTTTTGTCGGAATGCCTGTACATCTCTCACTTTCCCAAAATGACAACCTCTATTGACAAAAAATGTTTAAAAAATTAAATAAAAAAAATAGATAGATACAACAGTCCACATATATTTCATCAGTGCCCTCACTTTCCCAACTAGCAAAGTTGACTCAGTCCTTACAGAAAAGTCAGTTTGTTATCAACGCCACATATTTCCCTGCAAATATATATAAACTCAATAAAAAGCCTTTTGACTCTAACAATAACACAGAGTATATTATATTTCTTGAGTATATTCTTGTCTTTGTCATGCATTCACAATGAGGCAGGTCTTTACACTGGGTGCACACATTATGAATCATAAAGATCAATTTAAAATTTTTGGAAGTATCATCAACAAGCAAAACAGAGTCTCAGAGAACAAAACATTTCCAACTTGCTACAGACGAAATTGCAGAGCCCAACAGAAACAAAATAGTATAAAAAAAAAAAAATTAAAAAAAGAAATGAACTTTTTTTCTTTAATTTTTTTTTCTTTTTCTCTTTTTTTAACAGTACAAAAATTGGCACAGTATTCTTCAACCAGCGCTGCTGTGTCTTTGAGACTGGTTGTTTCCAGAAAGCCTCCAATCCACCGACCTACGAGCAGAAAACCCTGAGAGAGAAAAGACAAAAGGAGGGGGATAAAGACAGATGGACAGAGAGAAACAGACATAAAAAAACAGAGATATTGCAGTCATTACTCATGCAGCGAGCAGGAGCTTTGATGGCCAAATGTGAAATTCAAGTGACAATCCACACAGGAACCATCGTCTGTGATGCATTATGTTGATACTTAATGAGCCATAGTGGCTATGTAGGACCCTTGTTTTGCTCTCATGGTGAGGGTATATGAAGTGTATAATCTTGAATATGCACAAATAATGTCAGAAACAAAAACAGAAATGGAACAGAGCCACTCGCTTTCACTCTAATCCTGTTAGTTTAAAGGCCTCTCTCCACTGGTTTCTATGGTAACCCACTATGTTTTCATATGAAAGTAGTGGTGACAACACACTGTTGCCAAACAACTACAGGCTGCAGATTAAGTTGACTTACAAATGTCTGTGAAGGAGCTGAGTGGTAGTTTCACTGATTGTTGACATATCTCAGTGGATTTTATTTCTCAAAATCTGTCAAGCTTGTAAAACCTTTAGACTATAAGTCTGCAAAAATATTGATTGCATTGCATCGTCATTTGTAGCTAACTAAATGTTCATGGTCAATTTAAAAACCTCACTTTCAGCAGCCCTCTTTACTTGAGGTAAAATCACTTCTTGGGAGAAATAATTGTCTTCATACTGACTTTATCTGTCCAGTCTGCCAGAGTGGGCTGGTATGTGTTACTGGTGTTCAGATGAAGGGACTGTCGGGCTTCTGACTCAATTTGGAGTACGATGATTTTTGTTATGCACATTCCCAGGGCTGAAACTAACTTGCAGCTCCTGGGGAGATACCACAGTTCACAACTTTGGTTTCCAGCCCCGTGCCACACATTTGTGTGGGATTTTGATGGTGCCTTTGTGGCTTCTTCAACATGACATGAAATTCGTGAGCATGGAATGAGACATGAGATTTGTTTTTGTTTTAGTAGTGGTACATCCCAAAACTGTAGGGGGAGCCAAGAAGCAAAAGGTGTGCCAAATTCTCTCGGGTTACTAGAGAACCCTTGAAACATGATCAAGCAACCATGGTATTACTCTAAAAACCCTGTGACTAAAACGCTTAATAAATGTTGATATTTCTAAGCCCACGAATAGCTGTCCACCTACTGTAGTCACCAGCATGGTATCCATTTTTTTACTTTTATGACAAACATAATGATGAACATCGGTTAGGAATTGAGCAGGTTATAGTCATCTTTTTAGTCCAGTTTCTTGTTGGAAAAATGCTTAAGGGGCCATGGCAATCTAGGTTATAAACATCTATGGAGAGTGAGGGGCAGTGGTGGATCAATTTGCTATACTGTATGTGAAAGAGGTTTGGCCTCTCTGCTACTATTCTGAAACTCATGTTAGAGGTAAACTTTATTAGTCTGTCAAGTAGTCAGTCAGTTTAACAGTTGTGAATTGTTTTGATCAGCCAAAAACTTCTTGAAAGCACTGTGCCAGCAGTAGTGGTGACTTGTCTGGCTGCGCCACCTTCACATTCTGGTATAGAAGAAAAAATACATTATGCTTATATGTTTGAATGTCTTTAAACCAATCACAATGGATTTGGTGGAAGCAAGGAGATGGTGAAGAGGGGGATCTTGTTTTAGATCATGCAAGGATGTTAATTTGTTTATGGCAAATGCTATTCAATACGGCCATTGACACAATAACCAGGAAGGCCTGATGGTCTGTATTGAACAATCATTCATCAAAACTTCCCATCTTCAGTGTGTAGGCTGTAGCTTAACACTCTGGGGTCTAATGCCCACCGGTGGGCATTTTTGACACATCTCCAAAAACACATCTGTAACTCTGTGTTTTTGTCATTGAAACATATAAGTGACACCATTAAAAACCTTGAAACTTCTAGTTTTCAAATATATATATTTTAAAATGAATTATATAGCTGGCCCTTTTTAAAGAGAGTGAACAGAAATCTTTGGATTTTCTGTACTCTGACTGCAGCAGCTTCCTTGGCCACACCTATCGCTATTCACATGTAAAGTACCAGGTGATTGAGTGGCTATTCACAGGTGAGAACACGCCCCATTCAGCCAGCATGTGGGGGAAGGCAGCAATGTCCTGCCAGTGACAGACAATTATCACATGGAGAGTGACAGGGGGGTGGGGGGAATCAGGGGTGTTACACACCCATCTAATTAGTATACAACTAACAGAGACACTGACTGGAGTTACAAAAACTTTTTTACAGTTTGTGTGAAAACAAAAAAACATTTCTGACTGCACTTTTTACTTTTATGCAGCCAACACTTTTGTTTACAAGGTTCAACCTTCAAAAGTCTTGGCTAGATATATTTATAGTGTGTTTTCTTGCACTGTTTGAAGACCTCTAAAACTTGTTTTTTTGTACAGTTGTGTTTCCCCTCAATTTAAATAAAACTTGTTTGTATTACATTCACTTCACTCTCATATTGTTTTTTGTTAGGCTTTTCAGAATATAACCATATGTGTCACTTTTGCATAGATGTTTACAGTTAGTTGAAATACTTGAAAATGTCAAGGTGGTGACAACTGCCTCAAAGTCTCTGAAAAGGCCTTAGACCCCAGAGGGTTAAAAGGTTGTTATTAATTAACTGTACTTAAAGAGTATTTGAAACTGTAATATACTGGAAGGGGTGGGGTTTAGTGGCTTATCAAAAAACTTGCTGACATCAATGTATCAGACCAGTGTGAAGGATACAGTTCTACTTCATTGGACCCAATTTCTATGAATTGTTAATTATATAAAATAAACATGTTAATTTTTATTTGGTTATTCTTTTTATTTAATTATTATTATTAATTCATAATACAATTACTGAGTCTCATGATTCACAATTCACCATGCAATTTATTTAGCCATGTAAATAAAATTGAATCCAAACTTTTCATCAATGCTCTTCAAAAAAAAAAAAAAAATGGAAATGAAATGCACAAACCACTTACTCGTCTGAGTCCTTTTTGCTCTCTTCAATGTAGGCGATAGACTCAGAGCGAATCCGATTGGTGACTTCATAGGTGCGCAGAGTGACCCCAAAAATGTCCTCATGGTAGCGGTGTTCATCCTGGTTACAGCAGGGTTGGGAGAGCACAAAGGAAAATGACAAGGTTGACAGATTGCTGAAAATGTTTTGACAGATTCCTTGGACAGAACTAAACATATCTGGATGCCACTGGATGGTGCGTACTTTTTTTTTTTTTTTTGTTAAACTCCTGTTGTATGTAATTGCCAAATATGCCTTCAAATTTTCAGCCAACGATGCACAATTAAAGTCCTCTCACTTACCCGAAGCTTGCTGATGTAGAAGCCGGCGTCCTCTAGACTCATGTGGCCCTGCTGCTTGATGATTTGCTGGATAGTCTTGAGAACATCCCCGGCCATTGTAACATCCCCACACACATAGATGTGCCCTCTTTCCTTCCTCAGGCACTGGTATACCGTCTCTGACAGATGCTCGCGCAGTACATCTTGCACGTATTTCTGACAAAGGGAGCGAGTAAATTATCAGTGTGCACCACAGAGGTCCAGTGTAAGAAAAAGAGCAAAGGAAACAATCTTAAAATCTTAAAATCAGGAGACTGCATAGAGATATGGGTTTGAGCAATATTTCCAAAACTGAAAGGTAAATGGCCTTGATCATTGCTGTTGGGAATCATTAAAGGCAGCAAAGGTATAAAAATGACTTACCAGACAGCAATTTAATTAATACACAGCTGAAATACTGTTCATTAGTTGGAGTGAAGATACCCAATAATATAACCAAAGCAGTTTTTATTCAGCTCTTGTATTCTGAATTTATTTTAGACCCCCACAGCAGTCCAAACAGAGCTAAGATAATCTAACACATTAACAGTTCTAGATACTTTAGAGCTTGTACCTTTGGTTTGCCGGGTTCTCTGGAATAAGCCGCATAAAGCTCCTTGAACGCGCCTTTGTTCTTAGCCTGGATAGTCTCTTCCTTATAGATGTGGTCCATCTCAGACTGCCGACAACCAAACACCAGGATCATGGGGCATGACTTAATCCCTAGAGCATGACAGGAAGAGTTATTCAGATGCTCAGAGTAGAGCTGTAGTTGTGGTAGTCCGCAGCCTAATGCACTATAAGGGATTTGGTTTTATTTCATTATGACTTTAAAATAGCATATTAAGCATTACATTTATCAGCTCGTCCCGGATAGTTTTTCAATGACACATTAAAACTGAAGATTTTATATTTAGGTCAATGCGCTAAGACTCTCTAAATGTTAGAGCTATTTACATATGTCAGAATAAAATAGTAAAAATATCAAACCGTTGTGCTCGAGGTCATATAGTCTCTGCTGCCAGAAGCTTCTGAATGGGGCAATGCCTGTTCCTGGACCCACCAGGATACAGGGTGCTTGGTTGTCTTTGGGAAGTTGGAATGATGGTGCACTAAAATAACACAAAAGATACTGCAAGTTAAATCATCATGAAAGGGACTGTAAAGCCTTTACTTAAAGGAATAGTAGAAGTTAGATGAGAAGGCTAAACTCTCATTCATCACTATGGAGAGTGTATCTTTGTACTTATGTTCCCCAGTTAAGCATGCTGTTGGCACACATTAATTTTCCTCCAGTTATGGTCAACTTAAGTGACAGCAGTTCTGAGGAACAGGTTTTTCCATTTTATATTTTATACTACATAGTTGGAAGACTGTAGGAATATACAGTGTGAACTTCAACATTTGTAGAACGAATGACCCTGAAAAAACCTGAACTTCGGTCTGTGTTTGAAATATGAAGCCACTGCCACAAACTGACTTACATAGCATTGCAAAAAAAATCCTACAAATAGCTACCCTTTTCCCTGTCTAGCAGTAATGAAAACCACCTACCTGCCCCACTCAAATTGATGGAACCTTGACTTCAGGTTCCACGCCTGCACTGTGTTCACTACATCACTCCTTCATTTGAATTCTAAAATGCGTCTCCTCCACCTACCCAGCTCCCTCCTGGAATGGTTAATCGTTTTCTTTGTTCATACTGCTTTTATTTAAATGCAAAGAATTGCTTGGCTGTGTACTAACGAGGCCTCTACATCAACGTTTTTTCTAATTTAAAAAGTGTAAAATCCCAATGTCATCTGGGGAGGGTCTGCGTCATGCTTGGGCTGATTGTTCCCGGGCATCACCGGAGCAGAGTTGCAGCTAAAGACAAAGGACTGACAGAGTAAATCTGATGTAGAGCCCTAATTGAAACGTACATCCTGCTTATTTACTGTAATACAATAAATTGTCTAGCCCTTGACCTTTGGTAAGGTGCTGATTGGAAAATTTTAATTTAGCTAAAATAAAGCAGGCTGTGATTTTCAGGCAGGGCCATGCTAACAGTTTATCCATTTTTAATCAACTACATCATTTGGAAATTGGAATTCTTGTGCGCGTCTCTCAGAGTCAGCTTTGCAAACATAATCCCATCGGATTCAAAGAGATTTTATAAAGAATACACAAACCTGAATATTGAGTTCAATGACTAATAATGAAAGTATTGCGCCCAGCAAATGACTTGGCAAAGACTCTGCATGATATACAGTATGTAGATATAAAAAATTGGACCAGAGACTGGTAGGTGTAGCGATAGCTGCACTGTGTGAAAGGTAGTTGACAATATTGTTAACAGATGCGTTTTAACACAGAAGTAAGTGTTATTGATCTCTTTTGATTGTTACCTTCGGACAAAACAGGGCACCATCTCTCCCTTCTCTATCCTGTTGAGCCACGACGAACACACTCCATGGTGGATAGGTCCCTCTCCATCTGAAAGGGATGATTACAGAGCAATCACTTTACCCTCTTTTCTCCGTTCTTCCTTTTACTCTGTAATCGACAAACTAACAGGAGAAGAGTGGCCCCTGTGTCACCTGCATGGCTACAGCCACCTCTCTCCTTATCCCCCTCTTAGGGAAGATGACTGTAATTGAACCACTGCTTCTTTAATCATAGTAGCATGTTCACATAAGTACACGGTACATGTGAGAGAAAACAACAGCGCGGAAAAAAAACGGTAGTTTTGGCAATGTTTACCAATTACTTGAGCTTATGGATGTTTGTGTGTCACACACGAAACCCAACACTGAACTTTTACAGTCAGACAAAATCTAAGTTAACTTAAATATATGTATAGGACAAATACCTTCAAGGAAAAAGCATATTGCTAAATATGATTCATTTTATTAACAAAAAACAAAACATATAAGCTAAAGTCTTTAAATCACTGGAGAGGCATTAGAACATGACCTCAACTAAAACACAGCTTCACATCAGTGGTAAGTCCTCACCTCGTGCACGGTAGGAGACCACAGCCACTGTGAGGTGGATCTCCCCTGGGTACAGGTCAGGAGAGGAGCTGATAGAGTAGTAACGAGGCTGTAGCAGGGGCAGCTGGGTGAGCAGCAGAGTGGAGGGCATCTGGATGGAGGGGAACTGCTCCAGCACCTCCACCAGTGTGGGGTTGTTGTACCACTTCCACTCCTCATACTCCTGCAAGCCCTGGGTTGTAAAGAAGAAAGATGAGGTGGGACAAAGGTAAAATGACTATTTCTCATCTTTTCTGTTGAAGAAGCAAATGTAAAAGCTACATCCACAGGGAAAGAGAAAGACAGGATGGCTTCCTCTTTTAGATCTACAAATATTTCTGACTCAATAGCAGGAGGCGGCCGCAAGCAGAGCTATTCCCCATTTAATGCCCAAATATTTTTGTTTGTCATAACTGACATTTGAGTCATTTAGAACACAAACACAACAGGCTAACAAAGAAGAACAGAAACTTTTGCTTTGTTCTCAAGCTGTTAGCGAACGCAACAGTGCCCATTATGACGCCAGGTGGTGTCTCCAATATGGGCCTAAACACTCAAGTATGATTTACAAAATATGAACCTAAAAAGTATCTTGAAGATGGATTTGTGGGACATTCCACATTTCCACAAATCTTATAGAGCTTTATTTGATTATTTTTTCTTTATACTTTTCATAATGGTCAGAAAAATGCTGCATTGAGACTGGGTTGAGCTTAAAATCCATATCTGCACTGCTGATTGCTCTGTACTGCTTTTTTTTTTCTGAATTCAGAAGCCCTCCGTCGTTCTCTCTTGCTTTGGTGACAGTGATTCTATGCATGAGTCACTGCTTGGCCTCATGCGCCTTTTCCACACATTGACAGAAATGGAGAGTGAATGGTGGGAGGCGCTGCAAGGGGGAAAGGCTCTGGGTTAGAGCGATCAGCGCCTTTAATTTGGCGCCAGCTAACTCCAACTGGATGCATTTCCATCAGTGAAAAGTGCATCGTATCGGCTTTTGGACACGCAAAAACCGTCTCTCATATTTTGATAGCAAACACGATGAATGTGTTATTTGCTGCTATGGTTTGAAGACATGGTGAGTTTTTATAGAGCTGTGCTTTGAAAAATGTAAAAATATATATCTATGTTCAGCTCCCACATGGAATACAAACCATATGACTAGAAATAGCCTACACACGTACATCACAAGCCCGTCGTGTTTGTGGTTACAAACCATACAAAGCACTGCAGTGTTGCAGCAGCTCAACAAAGGTCAACGTTATTGGCAAAACAGAGTAAGTGGATTTACCTTGCTGAAGACCTCTAGTTTTTTTTTCTCTTTATCATTGGTTGCCAGAGCAGCAAACTGCTGCAGCAGCACAGGGGTCGGGGGAGTGGTGATGTCCAGGAAATACTGGAAAGCTTGGTAAATGGTGCATGGGGGGATACGAGTCTCATTTGTCCAATTACTGATAACACCTGCAGACAGGAATGAGGGTAAAACTGGTTAATTCTCATAAGATATCAACTGCAGATTAATTACTATGTGTAATATGAAAGGGGACTCGAGGTAGAGAGCCTCTTGATAATTATGAGTAAAATTCTTTAGCCACGTTTTTGCCACCTGTTTTATTTTTGTTTTTCTCTGACGACAAAAGTCTTGATAAACTTGTTTCTTTGTATCAAATCATTTAGCGCTTACAGTGTTTTTCTTTGGAATTTGTTGATGCAAAAACAGCTATGATAAAGCTCGGTGTCAATACTGGACTGGGTAGCACAAGTGTAACTTTTAACATGAAAACTGAATAATAACAGTACAGTTAATCAATCAATTTGTCAACATCTATTTTCTTTATCATGATAAGCGTGTTTTATTGGCATATTCTTTTATATTTTTAAACTTGCCTGGCTATTACTTGCATAGGTGCATATACACTACATAATCCTTCCAATATCCTGATGATGAAAGCTAAATTTGATGGTTGAAATAACGTGTGAAACTATTCAGTGTTCCAGTGCAGTATATGGTTGCTGTTGGAAACAGGGAAAGCCTTTTACAGAAAAAGGCAGGAGGTTTAATCAGCCCTCATCACACATAGATTTGTCAAGGTAAATTTTGTTCAAGCACACATACTGTGTTTGAATGAAACATGTTGCTTCACAGTCGCAGTGAATATCACAGTTACATCATCCAGTGTCACCACAACTGCCAAAATGCAGCTACACTGAAACATTTCTGGGCGTAGATATCTCCCTTTACTGGGACCTCGTGGTGTCTGCTGAGGCATGAGAGCCCGTCTCTTATTCACGTTTTCATTTTGACATTCTGCCCAGATATCTATCTGCAACCTCCCAGATTACACGTCTACTGGTTTTGCACAGTAACACGATATTGATAATGACATCACCCACCTAGGGCAGTATTCCTCTCCTCCAGGAACTCCACTTTGACTATTTGATTGACGGGTGGAGCGTCCTCCAGTTTATCTATGAGAGCTGTAACCAGGTCTTCGTGGTTGCCAGGGTAGATGCCCAGATGGTCGCCGGGCTTGTAGCGCAGGCTGTCGTGGCTGTTTGTGTCGAGCTGAACAGATATGGTGGAGCGACTAAACAAAAGAAATAAAAAAAAAAAAAAAAGAAGTGAGATCAAAGATTTAGGAAAAAAATGCTGCACCAGTTTCAGTCTGCTCCATTCAGAACACACACCAGTGTGAATAGAAAGAATAAAGAATGCACTGGAAAGGGTTTTGTATGTGCAAATACGTACTTGGATTTGGGACTTTGCAAGTTTTGAGCCTCTATCATCTTCGCTCCATAAACATTCTTCTTGTGAATACTGTATAACGCTATAAGGCAGACAGAAACAAGATTACATTTCATGTATAACACTGACATTAGTCATAGTTTCATTATTCACTTCAATTTTACTTATTCGTATGATACCAATTCACCCAAAAATTAAAAAAAAAAAATCTTTTAACAGAAAAAAATCTATACATGTGGGGCTGATTTAACCTGACTCACGTCATCTGGCTGCGTTCACCAACTACACGCGGGGGCGTTCCCTTTCCTCACACAACCATCTGAGGAGCCTGGGAGTCATATGTGTTTCGTCCGATTAGAAAATAATCAGAGCCAATCATTAATCGCTGGGTGGGACTTTGGATGAATGGGCGGCGTTATGGCCGCGTTATGGCCGCCCATTCATGCTCCAGAGCACAGATTCTATCATTATAATGGCTGTGTCCAGAGGGCGGGAGTCAGGTAAGCTCTGAGCTACGTCACGGGTTGAGTCATTGGGAGTGGCTGCAGTGTCGTGTCAGTCAAGATGACGGACAGATTCTTCATCCAATCACATGCACGAATTTTAGAAAAAATAGCCCCATTTGAAATCATGTCGGTTGTGGGCTCGTCCCAGATGGTGTGCGAATACCAGAGGGCGGGAGTCAGGTAAGGGCTGATTTGCTTGAAAAACATATTTCTTTGGTTTTCCTCAGAGTTCGATGAGAAGATCAACACTACTCTTATGTTATTAAGTGCAGATTTGGACTTAGGACCTAAAACTGATTTAACACAAAGATTAGAACTATGTGGTTTGATTGTGTAACCGCTGTATACATTTTACTGAATGATATCTGGACAGAATTAGAGTTACTGCACACATGGAACGCACAATACAAGGCAGTTAATTAGCGTGTGGGTGTTTTGCAAACAGTGTTACATAGATTGTAACCTTTTCAGAGCACATCATCAACAACAACAAACACAACGAATATGTTTTTCCCAATCTTAACGATGATCGACATTTATTTGAATGAAATTAATTTCCAGAAACTGATTTTAAATTGCATATATTTCCTCATAGCAATTAATGCAAACGATATTATCGAACCAAGAATCACCAAGAAAGTGAATAAATATTCCTCCAAAAATGTAATCCTGTCATATATAAGTGGCAAAGATTACCTTGTTTTAACCCCAAATTGGCCCTTCAGCGTTACAGGAGTCACTATTTACGAATTTGAAATTTGGCCTGGCATCAAGCCAACACCATCCTATCACTGTCAAATACTGGCAGCAGAGATGCAGTGCATCTCCATCCATCCATCCATTTTCTATACCGCTGAATCCGTTGGTCGGGTCGCGGGGGGGCTGGAGCCTATCCCAGCGGTCAATGGGCGAGAGGCGGGGTACACCCTGCACAGGCCGCCAGTACAGTGCATCTCATGGAATGCATTTTACAATTATTCAACAGAGTATTGCATCACGGTATTTGGCAGTACTGAAGGTTTTACATAATTTTACAGTTCCTAAACAGCCCGAGCAACTGAACTGTGAACATCGTGGAACAAACTCAGCTGCTTACATGAAAGCGTGTATAATATCTTAGCTAACATCCATCCTAATCTTTCTTATTACAAAACCGGGACTTCCTAGACATGCACACAGCCGCAGATGACAGTAAAACTGAGTTATATGATGAGGAAATACAGTTATCTTCTGCTAACACTTAACAACCCACCTTAGCTGTTATATACATGTGTTGGGATAAAAAAAATTCAGAACAATTTCCAATAAATATCAAAGACATTAAGATGCTGCTGTAAAATTGTCGGAAAGTCATTAGCGTTTAAATTTTATCTACAAAAAGTTAATGAGCCGCTGCATTATTACAGATCATATATTATATTTTGGGCTCTAGTCCTCAAAAGTAAATTGCCTTGAAACCGCATTATATTTTTTGCATTCCGTAACAGAGCAGCAGATCACAGCTTCAAGTGTTGTTATGGCTGAGTCACTGATAAATTACAGTTATTTTGTGCTTCGCTACTTATCAGCACTTATTGCCCCCTCAATATCAAGACACCATCAGCAGTTCATAACTCACTTTCTAGAGAATTACTTACCTTCTGTCAGGGCCGGGGCCTCGGCTGTGTATGTCAAGCGGAACTTGCTCTTCTTCCAGCTGCGGTCGTTGCTGATTAAGGAGTCGTTGGCCTTCTCAATGTTCACATCGTCGCCAACACAGAACACATCGCAGGCAGCCTTGACACGCAACAACACAAATATCCGTTAGAAGACGAGAATGAGGTGAACCAAAAGTATTTGGAGGACAGTTTTAGAAAGTAACTACTTTCTCCACTCTCTCAATGTTATGTTTGACCAAGCAACCTTTAAGTGCTACCTTGACGTTTCTTGTCCGTGAGAGCGAGGTGACTTTCTGATGTAACTAGATGATGCTATGGATGCACTAGAACCACAATATAATAGTCTACACCTAGCCTTTACAAGTAACCAACCCAAAAATTCTTGAGGTAAAGGTAAAGAAATGTCTGCAAACACTGAACACAATCCCAAAGGGTCTTAACACAAGAAACTAACCTTAAAAACTTTCTTGGCCCATGTTCTAAATGACTCCTCTTGGCCACACAGCTCATCTCCTTCTCCCATGCGTAGGATGCGCTCGCCCCCCAGCTCTTCAAACAGCGTGTCCACAGCGTGGGCAAAGGCGCAGAAGTGTGGGTAGGCCCTGGAGCCAAGGCCAAATACTGAGAACCTAAACAGACGCGCATACATGAGGAGAAAACACTGATATGGAGAGACAGGGACCGTTAAAAAGAGCAAAGCATAAACATAAACGACTAAACGCCGTCTCCTCTGAGCTGATGTTTGAAGCTTGCCCTTTCCACCCTCTCAAAACGCCGCAACGGTTGAAATTAACCGACGTATTCACAAATATTTGTCCTGTCTGGGTTAAAGTAGATGTAGACGTGATATAAATTTCTTTTTCTGATGGCAGACCAGCTGCCTCACTGTAAAGAAGTCATCAGAGTCAAGTTTGAGCAGACTTTCTGTCGTCTCCTTCTTTCTAACGGTGCAGCAAACCGTCTACTGCGATAAAATTAGGATCCTCAAATTGTACAAAGTTGCTCTCGTGTGGAGTAAGTACTGAAGGAGTATTATGGAAAAAAGCTCAATTTGAAAAAATACTCTGTGGGATGATTAAAAATGATCAAAATAAGGGCAAAAATCATGCAATCATGAAAAGGTTTAGAGGACAGTTTTCCAGGAAAACAAACCAAAGATGAAAGATCTGAATGAGTTAATGGTCCAGCTATAAGCATTTAACATCTTCAGGATCTCATAGATGCATCTTTTCCTAACAGAGCACTTAAGAGGCTTATGGTCGTAAAAGTTTCCAAAATTAGAATGGGAGGCAGAGCCTTCAAGTATCAGCCCCCCCCCTCCTACGGAACTACTTCCCAGTTTGGGTTTGGGAGGCAGACACTCTCTCAACATACCTTTAAGTTTAGGCTTAAAACTTTACTTTTCGATAAAGCTTATAGCTGGAACTGAACTGAGCACCATACCTCACCCGGCTCTCTTGAGGCACTTCTTTTTCAAGGAACCCCCCACCAGACCTACACACAACTCCATATGTATGGGGTTATGTTACCATCTTTAATCAAGAGTGTATCTTTTAGGTAAGGAGCAGGAGTCCTGGATGAAGACAGGAGATAGAAACAATATCCCCACCGAAAGTTTAAAAATGACAGATAAACTAAGCAATCTTACCGAATTGGGCAGGATCTCACTCTTCTGGAAACGAGATAAGAATGTAATGATATGAATATGAAAAAAAACAAAAACAAAACATAGAACAAATAAAACAATGATGAAGTGACATTCAGGGAAATTAATTTTAGTGAACTGAGAGCAAGATATGAGAGCCACTGATTGGCTTGATGTCATAGTGTTGATTGGCTTGTTGTCATGCAAGACTAAGATAGAGGTGGAGAGAGAGCCAAAAGGCAGGCACATCTTTGGGTGAATACATACAAAAAATCATGGTCAAGTAGACTGAAAATGAGTAGCCATGACCGACTATATACTGAACTTACAGCAGATCATACAGCCTGAGAGATCTTGAGAAAAGGAATGAGATCAGCTGGTGGGTCCAACCATATTGAGCATAATTTCAAGAAAGCCATGAAGATGAATTAGGGAGAATAGCCCCTTTAAGAGACCAGCAGCAGATCCAGAGTCTATTATCTCCAATGGGAGAATTCCCCCCCTGACAAATGAAAGACAGCCCATCTTGAGACACTCCCCTGTTCTTCTCTTCCATTAGGAAGACATTGGAACAGAAAAACCTGTACTTAAGGTGGACAAATTACAGTTTATTTTTTTGAACATTGATAAATATATATATATATATCTTATCTTTATCTTACAATATATTGTGAAGTTTTGGAGATAAATGTTACCTGAAAGATGAAAGCTCGATTTAAAAATTCACAATGAGTCTTTGAGATCAGAAAGGAAGTGGAGGCAGCAGCTGGAGCACCAGACCACATTAAACGTGAAAGTGTAATGACCAAAGCATTGAACCTGCCGGAGGGCTTCAGCAGAGTGAAAAGACAACAAAATGACAACAGGACTGGAGTGGATTCTTAATCTTTTCTGCCTTTGTGTACTTGGCTCTGAGCCTGAAAGTTATACCACAGATGGGTGATAATTGTTGCAGGATTAGAGAAACTATGTCCTCTAGGAATGAAAGATAGACAATATCTTTAGAAACTCCTGCAGCTCGGAAGCATCGGGAAGCAGAGAAGGTTCGTGATCTGGTAAGTGCAGCAGAGCAGGATTCACTAAAGAGATGACGGATAGCAATACGAAGCTGAGCAAAGAAAAGAGTCAAGAATGACAACTGCATGACCTTCTGCATGATAGGATTGACTCAACTCCAGTGTGGTTTGTTCAAAAGGAAGCATAGTTCAGGAAGTATATACCAGTTAATCTAATCTGGCCCAGTTTGTTTACCTGATATTAGCAAGAGGTCCAGTGCTCTCAAAGTTAATCTTGGTCTCTGGTTCGTCGCTGGAGGACTTCCGAGTGTCTGAGTAAGAGGACACGCTGTTGAAACGGACCTTGTAGCTCCTGGACACAACAAAAGCAGAGAGATTATTACCTCAAGGGATAAAAATGATGGCAGCTGACATCAGTGAATATAACCCCAGGTGAGTTATGAGCTAAACCTACTTTCTGTCCTCTGTGTTGGATGTCGGGTGGCGCATTTCCATTAAGGCAGCTCCAAATTTCTACAGCAACAAATAAGAGACGGTTAGCAATCCGTGCCGAGCTTTGTCAACTAGATTTGTTGAATAATGAATATGTACCTCTCCGTTCTCAGGTGGATCCCCATTACCAAATGTGCTGGTCACCACTAACACCAGTGTTTCGTGCTCCAGGTCCACCACGTCATATTCATCCATGGACGTGACCTGCAGGCAAAAACAGAATTTTACTGAGGGAATCTTAGCCACTTACACTGTTTAGTCTTTATCTTGCTCTTGTCTCCTCTATACACTTCAAATGACAAATGACTTGAGCGTGTAAATTAAGGCCGAACAGGCAGCCGTTGGCAGAGGAGGAGGTTGTAATGACCACTCTGTCCTCGCCTCTAACGAGATGATAATACACTGCTGCCACACATCAAGCTGGCATGATGCGTACTACTTGGCGTGGTGTGTGTCTGCAATGAGGGCGCACTTGCATTTCACGCACGCAAAGACACACAAGCAAAGGCGTGAAGAGAAAATAGGCTTTAGCCCCGCAACAAAGACTTGCCCCAGGCGTTCACATCTGCCCTCCATCTACACACACCCACTCTCAGTGGCACACACATACACACACTGGCATGCAAGAGTGTATCCGTGTGTGATTGATGGCGAAAAGGAAAACAGGAAGAAAAAATAAGATGTGACCTGGAGGAAAAGCACAGAGTGTATGATTGAGAGCAGCACCCCCCTTTGTTAACAGACTTGCACATCCAGGGGTGCTTCAGGATGTTGTCATTAACTACTGCACAGCTCAGTGGTTCAGCAGTTAATCTTACCTCTGACTTGTAACTCTTTACTGCATGACAGAAAAAGAAAGTCTGACAAAGGACCGTTTCTTCAGCCCTTTTGTCGTCTGCACTCAGCTGGCATTTGCATGGCTTCATCGGCCAGAGAGCAGAGGTTAGTGGTGGGGGATTTTGAATTCCTCCTTTTTCAATTAGACGGTGAAATTACACATAGGCTCCTGCTAGACCATTTGGAAATGATGATGCAAGGTAGGAGCAAGCATACCTTTGCATCAAAGGCGTGCTTGAAGATTTCACAGAGAGTTTTGGCGTAGTCTTGTGATTTTCCCGTCTCGGTAGCAAACAGTATGGTGGCTTTAACCCTCTTGGCCATGGCTTGGCCCATGAGCTTTGCTGAAAATTTCACAGCCCTGCAGAGATGACGAGAGAGACGGTGTGAATGAGATGCAGAGAAGACGCAGACCAAGCATCTGAATCATCCAAAGAAAAGTAATTTGTGGGGACAGTTTGCAATCCTTTTGTTTCCTGCCATGACGAGAGAGCTCCTTCCTGCCAAGATGTGTGTTAAAGCATTTCATCCATGGATGGTTGACAATTCTGATTACCTGGCTTATAATATCCTTCAGGCAATTATATTAATAGCAGATCATACACACACGCACAAGTGCATGCGTACACAGAAGACAGACAGACAAAACTCTGATTACTCCCAGAGGGGTTGATTGGATGAATTTCACCGCTGAGCACACTGGCTTTGTCTCATGTGGATCACTTTTATCAGGAAAGTTTTCTTTTCACACCATTTACTCTCTCTGACAATAAGGACCACAATCTACCTTTGACTTTAAATGCACAAAGAGGATAAGAAGGAACACTGAAAAAAAAAGGCCAAGTAGATTTACTTAGCGAGCTTCTTGAATCCTATCGCTCTTTTCTTTGTGGGTGTCCCGTTGACTCCTTTCCACACATGGGTGTTCCAAGGGTCAGGCTTTTGCATATGGAAATAGCAGAAGAGTTGGTGTCATTAAGAAAATCTCACATATGGAGATATGATTTATTACATATGTCCCCTCACTGCTCATTCCTCTCACCTGGTACTCAAAGGAAGGGGTGAGACGGTAGTTGAGCATTTCTTGGTGAAATACTGGTGTTATACTTCCCGACATTGGAGGCACAATCCACACCCAGTCTCCAGGACAGCCTCCTCTCACCCGAAACTCATTCTCCATGTGCTTCATGAAGGACTCCGTGGCTGAATGATGGTCAACTATGGTCACTTTGCAAGTCTAAAATTGGAAGCATGAATCGTGGTAAGTGTAATTTCACAACCAAATAAAACACTGTTTGGAATGATAATGATCTAAAGTGATTTAAATAATGCTCAAGATACAGCCAAAGCAACTATGTTATGTCACATAAGGTATGAGAGCTTTGCTGGACAATACTTTAGATTTCTAAGAATGTCATCTGTTACTCAGTGCACTCTTAATGGCTGCCATGTATTTGTAATGTACACAACTGGACTGAGGTATCCATTAACTCTTTCGGTGCCATTGACGTCAATTGTCGTCAATTTAAAAAAAAACGCTGACTGCCAAAGACGTCTGTAGACGTCAATTGCGTTTTTTAATGGAGCGGGCTGGGGAACAATCTAGCGGAGTTTGTCACTAAATCTTAGGCTTGTAAACACTAAACAGAGAATATACTGGCAAAATTACCCGCTAGGTGGCAGCAGTGCCACTTTGCACAAAAAAAAAGCGTGTTTTCTCCATTTTTTTGGGTCAAACAGCTGTTTTTGGTGAAACCAACCTATGTTCTACTGTCTATTACTAAAGGACTGAAAATGGTAGAAACAAACTTTTTTTCCTGGTGAAAGAGGAGAGTCTACTCTTTCTTTTGGTAATTTCGGTGTGTACATAGTCATAAGACACACTTTTCTGTGGGTCTTGGAAAATCAGTCAAAATACTGTAAACACTTGGCAGTGTGGGTTTCTCTGTACTGAAAATGGCTGGCAGGCAATGAGTTAAGGGGTTCTTTGATTCATCAGTTGTGTTTTTCTGGAATTAGATACAACCCTATGCTCGACAAAAAACAATTGTCACCAAGTATGAGTTATTCATTTAAGTAGCTGTAATGTTTTTACGGTGTGTAGTTTGCAACTGCATGTTGGAGGAAATGTGAGTATTAGATAGAGATTCAGTATTACCCATAATCAGTCTTAAATACTTGGATAGGTATAACGGACAAATCTTAAAGGGAACAACCCGAATAACATTTAAAATGACAGGCATCTTCCTGATGTTAAACACTCTGACTTTTGGCTCAACTGGCCACATTAACACATTAATCGTTTTGGTTGCAAACCTGTTCAAATCTCAACATTTTAATTCAGCTATGTTCCAGTTATGCATGTTTAAACTAAGTATAACATGAGAATATTATTTGTAAAGATTATGTCTTTTTGTCACCAAGTGACCCGAAAGACTGTAGCTGCTGTGAATCCAATATGACAATAGCCACTGGTTGTCTCAAAGGGCAACCTACAAACCTTCAGAACTTCGACATCTGTTTTTGGTAATGCATTACTTTTATGAATGATGAATGATGCATGTACCTGGAAGCTGTGAAGAACAGCAATGTTGATCTCCACAAGTGCTTGATCTTTCCATAAGGAAGAAGTCTTCCTGGTGTCCAAGCCCATCTTGTTAGCAACATCCTACATTAAAAAAAAATAAGTGAAAGAAGAGACAGTTTTGTTCTGTAAATTACTGTTAAACTATTTTCATGTCATTTAGATTTTTCTAAAATAAATGTGATGGGATAAGTGTTGTTTGCATTGAACAGATGTTATCTCATAGTGGTAGATGCATATAAAAAAAGAAAATACACATGCCATACATCTGCCATCTCACAAGTGTAATAGTTAGATATACTGTGTAACAATTTTGGTGAAAATGATTTCCATCAAAGCTAAGAAGGATTTTTATTCTTATAAATCAGCTATCTTCAGTGGGCACTATTATAAGAGGAGTGGCATTTTGATTGGATCGTTTGGTGACACAACACATGCTCCTCTCGACACAAGGCTGCAGTCAATCTGTGCCTCCAATTCTTTCCCCCCTCTCTAGTGGAACATGACACTGTATCCTGGCACAACACACTACCTCCAGAATGTTGTAGCGTGAGCTGTCACAGAAGTCCCTCACACCAATCTCTGTGCCCATGTACCAGCCACTGAAGGGGCATCCAGTGAACTCCAGACCCCCAATTTCCAGCAGCATGTTGGAAACCGCAGGGAGGCCGTACCACTTCAACTCCAGGTCTTTGAACCACTCATACCTGAGTAAAGGAGACAGGGGAATGGTGACTAAGGACTGTAACTATATCAGATGATTCAACACATATTCCCCAATGAGGTCAGGAAATTACCCATTGCCACATTAGCAATATGCTGTAATTACCTCTGAGACACAATGTTAAAAAGGAGTGCAGCCAAAACCAGCATTACCACAAAGATATCTGTGTTTAAAGGATTTTGAGTGCCGAACAGAGCAAGCTGGTTCTCTCACAACGTTCAGGGGGATTGATAGCATTGCTTTCACTGTAGATTGTTTACAGAGCTGGGTCTAATCTTGTGTAATGATGAGACACCCTTGGTGGCCACAGCTTGTGCCAAGCTGCAGTCAGAGCGGAGGGCCAGCTGATGCAGGGTAGAGAGCAAAAGATGCCATTTTTGGGGGAGTGTGGCAGGGAGATCTGTGTGTCAAGGGATTCTGTAATGCGTTACGTAGCGTGTAGCGATGCAGCGGTAGCTTGGTGTGCATCTGTGTGTGTGTGTGTGTGTGTGTGTGTGTGCGTGTGTGTGTGTGAAAGCTAGTGTAGCAGTAAAACCAAATTCATTACTGAGATGATGGATGCTACAGTGCTACATACGCTTAATTGTTAGAATACCAAGAGCTTTACAGCTTTTGTAAATTGAATGAATAAAGTTTTGTTGAGAGTAAAGTAAACACATTAACCAAAAACAAGAGGAAGCTTGAAATCTCACAAACAAGCCCCATGGTTACCATAAAAGCCGGCATAGCAACAGATAAAAGATGGCTAGCTGTGCTCTCTATGAAAAAAATCCATCACAGTTGGATTTTTATGATGACCCAATCAGACTTCCTGGCATTGACGTTAACCATCTTTTAACAAGTATTGCTAAAGGATGTGCAAGTGGGTGAATATCTATCGTTTTGCTAAATTCTGTCAATTTTAGATGAAATGTATTACTCACTTTGGGTGTATGATCGGCACCTCTAGAATGAGGTCTTCAGGAATCTCAAACAGCTCAGGGTCATTTCCACTGGCTTGCAGCAGAAGGGGAAGGACGTCAAAACGACCCTTCGAAGCTTTCCAACCAAGCTGCATGCAGATCTGGACACAGAAAATCACGCGAGTTCAGCACAAACAGACTAAAGGAAGGAAAATGCCCCAGCTTTATCTAAAACCATATTAAATAAAAACATCTTATGTGTACCTCTGTGAATTCAACATTAGCAGGGTCTCCCAGGATCTGTCCGTCGGGCTGTTTGTAACCTGCATATCGAATCAGCTGACAGTTCCACACTCGAAAGTCATGTTTGCCATCTGTCCTCTGAGGAAATATGGTGATAGCTGACCTGAAGAAATTACAAGTAAAAGAATAAAAGAGGTAGTTTTTATCAGTAGTTAGAACGTTTTTTGTATTAATGATTTTTATTATAATAATTTGATAAATATCTGGAGAAAACAAGGCTGTGCCCTGCTAAGACAAACAGGGACATTGTCATCTTTCGGGCTGCATTTTTATTAGAGACACATCACACATCCATCAAAAGATTGATTTGAATTTCCCCCACTGAGGGATGAATAGAGCATTTTTCTATTCTATTTTCTATTCTATAATAGTAAACCTAAACTTGCCACAGGAATATCTTTGAATCAGTTGCATGGTGGTCTCTGCACATACTATTTGTAGAGTGAAATAAATGTAAATATGTATCTAAATCTAAATATGTAACAAAACATTGGGTGATGAGATATACTAATCAACAAGATAGCTAAGACATGGGTAACACTGTGCAAGTAATCAGCCATAAGGTAACTTTATTCATGTTAAAGGACATGGATACCTCTGGCCTGATCTATCTGACTGGCTAGAAGTGTTATAATTGCTAAACTGGTTGTAAGTTGCAGAGGAGGGTGTGATAGCATGGCTGAGCAGCTGGTGTAAATCGAAGCCTGTTGTGCTGACAGTCTACATCTGGAGAAAACTAGGCTGTGTACTAAGCCCTGCTAAGACAAATGGGGACAAATTGTCATCTTTCGGGCAGTATTTTATTCGAGACACATCACACATCCATCACAATACATGATGATACATTACTCATGGATTATGATCAGTTTATAGTTAAAAAAAAAAAAGGTTTATGACATCGATATCTATAATGTATGAATCATAAGAAAATGTTGATAGAAAAAGGTGATAAGATGTGCTTTTTCATTTTAACTTCCCTAAAAATAACATGACCTGTTGCAGTGGTAGTATTTTCTTGTTTAGATGTCTGTTTATGTCGTAGCATGCCAGACAGTGTCGTAGTCTGGATGTCGCACTGCCTCTTTTCAACATGTGTATCCAAGCTGCCTTCAGAGGGCCAGGGTAAGTGCAGTAATGAGTCAAAATCTATACATCCTCCAAGAAAAAAATGGGAGATGTCACCTGTTATTAAGACTTGGCAGAAAGTGTGTGAATCCTGTGCAGGTCTGACAAACGACTGCTTGTTAACAAGGTCTGTCGCCTCACCGGCAGGGCAATGATTGGTGCCGAGACACTGACAGACAGATAGACGGGCAGCAGATAGTGTCAGATACAGCGTTAAGAGGCAGCACGCACAGGCTGACAGATGGGACAGAAGGTCAAGTCGGGGTAGTCAGAGATGGAGAGGGGGATGAGATATATAGAGTGACAGATGGAAGAAAGAGTGTGGGAGGAATACAAGCAAAACTGAAGAAAAGGGGGAAAACAAACAATGGAAAAGTGTGTGTTTCTACCTCAGGTTGCCTTTGTTGGTGGCATACTTGATGTGGTTGCAGATATAGTTATACATTCCATGGGCTGTGGTGCAGTCTCTGGCATCGAAAACCTGACCAGCAAATATCAAGTTTAGAACCAGGATTTTGATAAGCACAAGTGCTTTATAACAACTGATTAAGAACTAATATGCTACCAATGTGTATGTCAACAAGCAGCTAGGTATTGGAAATTAATGTGCCATAATTAGGTATTAGTGTTACAAAGTGGGTTGACTATACAAATTAAATAATATTGTTTAGTTTTTTTTGTGCAAGCTGATCCGAGCGTCACCAGTGACCTGAACATGCAATAAGTAACTGAAGCACAAGGCAGACTTTTACAGTGTTTGGCTTGGGGAAAAAGTTAACACCTGCAGAAATTACTTGACGAATCGTCAAACATCATGTCAAAGCACAGAGTTTTACCAAAAGAAGCAATGATTTCGGGCATACTAGATACAACCTGTAGTTTGGACCACTGAATCCTTCCTACACATCGGGCAGCATTCCTCCAGGCGTGCTTTGCTCCATATATCAGTTCAGTATCTTTCAGCTGATAAGTTCCTGAAGCTTCAATCTCCTTAGTAACCTCCTCCAGTCTGTCCACATGAGCCTTAGAGCCATATCTGTAAGGCAGGGAACGTCCACAAGCACAATATCACAATAGGCGATAGCACTATTGAAAATATATGTTGTCCTTTTTACTGTTAAAAAGGAGACACAAACATTTTAACACATTGAGGGTTGGGTAGGTAAATAAAAGCCATATCTAGGCTTACCATAGTGACACCAGACACCCACTTTCAAGCTCTGTCTCACACTCAGACGCTGCCCAAACACATTTCATGTCAAATAACAATGATATACTGTATATAAACAATTTTTTCCCCAGGCTTCTTCCATATTTCAGCAGCAACATCAGTCCATAATTACATAAATCACCTTTACTTTAGACACAGACAAAAAAATATTTAATAATGACAGAATTCTGCCTCGTTCTTTTGGCTCTAAAAATTTAAATCTATCACAAATTGAATTGCCTATTAAGAATTTAACTTGACACACACAGAGACACAAAATGACACTGTATATGCTTCCTTATTGCAAAACAGGTGATTTCTTATAAATCCTCAGGTTTGTACCACATGGTAGCCTGGTAGCAGTGAAGACATGCTTTATTAGAGGGTCTTATGTTTTGCTGTTGCTTGGTTATTATTGGGTCAATGACAGAAATTTCAGTGACTGTTCCAGTTACAATCCTAGTTTTGAGTCTCACCCAGGACTGAATGGATACTGCTGGATACTGGTGTCTGCAACATGTTTTCCTCTAATTATTGTTCATGACGTATTGTGTTAAGGCACTCTATGACTGATATTTTCCTCTCACTTGCACTAGCATATCTTCTCCTAGCTGACCTAGATAATTACTCTTGCATCAAATTGTTACCAAGAAACAAAGTTACCATCAGTAACTTGTATATCTTATATTGAAACCTTTCAGTCCTTTGGTTTTAGGAGGATGTTTTCAACTTAGGTTTTAGAACGCTTCTGCAAACAAAGCCTTAAATGCGAATGGATTCATAGTTACAATCTAAAAAAGTCCCTCCCACTTCTTGGTTAAGTTTAGGAAAGTGTATTGTAAATGACTTGGTTTGCGTTAGAAAGAAATCGTGGCTAGGTCTAAAGTGTATAATGTAGAGTGGTAGTCTAACTTGCAAAATATGCTACCTTCATCTAGTGTAATTTCCCCTTTAAACTTTCCACACCAAGCCTTTCTTTAGGAGTGAAGAAAAGAAGACCGTATTGGAAAAATAAACAGATAAATTGGATAAACGAGACTCCATATATCAATAGCTTTTCCACAATGGCTACAACTCAAGGAATCACATGGCTTAAGAACTTACACCATGGTTGTGTTTCCTCACCTGGAAAAGTAAATTCTTTGGTTCGTTTTGTGGGCAATTTGTTGTTTACATTATTATGAGCTAGCTATGTTATGTAGCTACTCTGTGTGTATGTCAATGAGTCCAAGGCTGACTGCTGCTCCCAACTGAATAGGGTGATTGTAATGCACACATTTTAAAGGTGTGTGCTTTTGAAAGACCTTCAAGTGGAAGGGTAGGGATTTTTTCAGCTGTTTAGTTTCAAAATCTAGCCTGCTCCTGCTTTGGGAATACATGGCCTTCTGCAGCTTTAACACAGACATTTGCTCCATCTTTCAATCTTCTGTTCCACCATTGTTCATGTCGTTCCACTCTTTGGGCACTACAGGTTGCACTTGCCTTTTGATTGAGGTGTAGTACTGGTCCATGAAGTCAGTGGCCAGGGGAAGAAGCTCCTCTTTGGTTCTGACCTCATCTGGTCTGCGGGTTTGCTGACCGGGCATCACCACAGAGCCATTGCACACATTTTCACTGCAGATTGGCATCTGAAAAGAAATGACACATGAGGTGGGATTATGGGTGGATTCATTCTGCTCTTCTGCTCTCTTTGTCTTTTTTTCCTTCAGTGCCAACAACCAACTCTAAAACCAGCTGATGACATCTAGTACACTTTTCTGGTCATATCTGTAAATATAAACCCAATTTTTGATTTCCTGTAACACTAACACAAGCTACAGTTTCGTGGCTGAATCATTTCGACCATGCACTGAACATGGGGCAGTATTTATTTACAAATGTATATGTGACACACATTAGTTCTTAATATAAACGTGTGGAATAACAACATTATAAAAGAATGAATTAAAAAAAATCTGTAAAATGAGAAAGATGAAAGAAAAAAAATTACATCCTATTACAAAAAAACAAGTTTCACAAAAAATTTATTTTTTGTTTTCAGTAGTGATGTCGTCCTTTGATTAATGCTGTGTTTTTCTCTTTAGGACAACTGTATGAACAAACACAAGGGATTAAAAGTTCTCATAAAATCAAGGTTTTCAGTGTTGTTCCTCACTCGTCAGTCACTTACTTAAATGTCAATTGAGATAATATATTTTTATATTTCTAACACAAACTATTTACATCTATTTTTGCTCCAACAAAAGCAAAAGCAATTTTGTAAGTATTCTTCAAGATATTTAGTTTTCAAAAATATTTAAACTTTCAGGAAACAAAAGTGAGCAGAATATAAAGACTCATCCTGTGTTGGTGTATGTACAAATTTTGCATGCAATAAAGCTCTTAATTTCAGCAGAGCAGTTGTGGAATATTGCCTGTTGCCTTTTTAAAATCATTGGAGTTCAACAAAGCAGAACTGCCCTTTTTGAGATTGAAAGGGTGCCTCCTTAACTTCTGTTTTACATAAAATAAGTCAATATGTAGACGCAAATAACACTGTGCAAGTAGACTGCTACGGAATTTAAATGGGGACCTTTTAAACTTCAAATGTTGTGATGAGTAGATCAGGTCAGTTTAAAGTCGGTAACTCTCTAAAGGAGCAATCCCTGTATTAAGGAGATATTACCTCGTACTTTTGTCGCGCAGGTAAAAATTATTTTTAAAAAAGTCAGTTTCACTGAGAAAATTTCAAACTTCACAACTAAGATCTTCTTATTGTTTTACCTTGTTCACCTTGAATCAAACAAGCCTCGTTTTACAAGTACTTAACTCTCAATGGATACAAGGATTATGAATGTCATAATTTCAGTTACTACATCACTCGCACATGGCTGGCTCTCTTGTTAATGAATGAGTAAGTTAGTGAGTCATAGATTGGTATTCTTCCATTGAACAGTGACAGGACGAGAAGAAGAAAATTGCTCATGGCTCAGTGCAACTTTATGTGGTCAGTTTAATATGATTAAAATTGAAGTCGCCTGTCACTTTGGTTTGCCTTCACCAGTTCAGAGACAGAACAAATGAGTGAGCAGGAGCGCTTGACAAAAATGACAGCGCTGGCGAGCGCCAAAAAGGGATTCTGACAATGACCCCAGTGGTTCTAAAATTGGCTCTTTACACTGAAACACCCACTTGCACTGTCCAAACACTTGGGTGTGGAGAAGCAGTGTGTCCAAAAGAAACATTTCCCCTCTGTGACCCTCCAGCAAATATAACCTTTGCTTAAAAAAAAACAGAAAATTTGAAAAAGAATTTAAATGTGCCGAACAAAACCAAAGTCAAAGTCAATCGAGCAAAATCAAAAGGAAACTGAGTGATTTCAAAGTCAACAAGTGTAAGGCTTATTATAAAGAGAAAATAAAAAAATAAATAAAAAGCCAAGAGAACATAACTCAAACAAGCAAAAATAACAAAGATGAGGCCGACAGAAGTGATTGAGTGTAAGGGGGAAATGGATGAGTAGTGTTAAAAATAAAACAAAGGAATCACTCGTGCTCCAGTACGTCCGCTCGTCATATTGCTCTGGGCATTCATGCCAACCAGCTGTCCTTTTGGAAAAAAAAAAAAAAAAAAGAAGATGGATCATCTGTGATATATAATAAATCTGAAGATGCTATCTTACAAGCCATTTAATGGGATGCACTCAACAGCCTGTTCGGTAAGTCACCAAAGCAATTATGCTGCTGTTTGCTGTTTACAAATGGCTGCAGTGTTTTGGAGGATAAATGCTTAAATAGCGAGGTTCACCTTGGCTTACTAACCAACAGGAAGATACTTTGGCTGCATGATAAAAATGTTGTGAACAAACACACGGAGTACTTGATGAATGAACGGGAAAGAGTACCACAGTCTTTGCAAGTGCAGAGGCTTTTTTGGAGTTTTATGCTCAAAGTTTAAAGACTTTATACTGTTGATTTATTGAGGCTTTTTTTTTTCATTGCCATAACAATTTTAGGGAATTTTTGTATTCGTATTGTTTGAATTGGTATTGGTATGCATCCTTTTTGCTAGTGTGGACATTCTCTGTCTGCAAGTGTCCCAAAAATGTTCAGAGGGATGAAGATCAGGTGACTCAAAGGGAAAGTCTGTGAAAGTCAGGAAATCGGGACTCTTCCTAGCAAAGCTTGAAGGTGTGCTGTAGCTCATTATGCAAACATTCAAACCTAAAGACCGGAACGCTGCTTCTCCTCAGAGTTTCAAGCAGATGTCCGACCAGTTTGTTTTGCTGTGGATTTGATAAACTGTAGAATTCTCATTCTCTGTCCCGCTCACACAATTCATTACCTATCAGTTCATGGAAACCTTTTTTGCCTTTTGTATTTGGCCTCGTTTTCCCTTCCGAGAAGTGGTTTAGAGGTTGTACCGCCGAGACTACTTGTTCACAGCGTTCGTTTGATAGACTTTGTGCTTCATATTTTGTGTCTTTTGTTCAATATGTTCTGTATCTGATGACTCAGCTTTTATATCCTTCTTTGGACCGAGCCGATCCATTTCCACTGAGTGATCTGCATTGTCCCCAAAGAAATCTTCACTCGAGCCATGATTTGAACGACTGCATCGGTTGAGACCACAGGGTGGTTAAAAGCAGTACGTAAAAGTAAAATGCAATTTGATGTTATTTGAAAGCAGCGTCTCCATTCGCTTCCTATAACCAGATTTGAGAGGGTTTACACTCCAAAAAAAAAAAAAAAAAAAAAAAAAAAAAAAAAAAAGAAAAGAAAAAAGATTGGCAAGCCCTGCTCCTCCAATTCTTTTCAACCAAGCATACCATGCAAACATATATGCACAAATTACTTTAAATGTCATTGCTTGTGTCTTGGAGAGTAATTGTTGCCTGAATCTACAGCTCCATAATCTATCAGCCTTTACCCACGGACAATTGGGTAAGTTTGGTTGTAGATATGAGTTGAACTTTAAATCATAATTCCAGGTAAATTGAAAAGATTTGACTTTAGTTCTGTTAAAAAAAAATCTCTTCAACTGTAGTTGGTATCTTCAGAGGATTCTGACAAGGACAGTGAAAATCAAATTTATCATTTTCATTTGTACATTTCACATAATCTTATTAAATGTGAAACATTGCAACATTAACCTATTACTTATCAATCAATAGTTTAAGAACTCAAGTCGCCAGAGACGGTAACCTGTCAAGACTTTTGTTTGTGTGGAACATGCTGTGAAGTTCCCCGCCTCGGGAAAACTTAGAAGCCTTCATGCTAATGTGTACTGAAAAGCTAGATCTTACACTGACAATGAGACCATGACGGACAAGGCAGCAGAACAACCAGAACACTGTTTAGACTGCAGTGAAACAGTATGCCTTATTCAGACTTTCTTTTCCCTGTTAACACGGGCAGATTTAAAAAAAACAAAAAAACATATGAGAGTAACAATTGAAAAATTTCATTCATCCAATTTGTCGGTCGCCTGGAATGAAAATGAGTCCCACTTCAGCCTTGTAGTAGCCCGT
The DNA here is from genome assembly GCF_027942865.1 of Odontesthes bonariensis. Taxonomy (NCBI): domain Eukaryota; kingdom Metazoa; phylum Chordata; class Actinopteri; order Atheriniformes; family Atherinopsidae; genus Odontesthes; species Odontesthes bonariensis. The sequence goes on along the minus strand of NC_134511.1, from coordinate 11,943,460 downwards.
TTCTGGCAAAAACAATCAGCATTGGTTTCTTAATGGTGATTGAACGTTTTTTTTTTATTGCTAGTGTCAGTGTAAGTTGTAACAGATTCATAAAGTGAATTAAGCAAAAACATCCTGTAAATATCCCACATTTAATCTCTCAGAGCTTTTTTTTTTTCCTTAATTAGTAAGTCACAGCATGACTGTGTGAGCTGTCCCCACACGGCATGTCAGTGATATGTAGGTTTATTCTGAGGCACTCGTTGGTTCATGAGCTTCACCTAGATTTATCTAACCCCCTGCTTTCTGGCTAATTAGTAATGAGATGAATCACCAACAGTTCAGGCATGAGCTCTCTAATGTATGAATAGTTAGTGAGAAGCAGGGAAATAGCACGCCATGCTGCGCTATTATACCTCAGTCTACTTGACTTGCAAATTATGTTTTAGTAAGTCTGCCCACTTAATGTTTGTTCAGTCAACCGAAACATATCTGATTTTCATCTGCCTTTAGGTTAGGGTTAAAAAAAAAATATTTAGATACAGTATTATGTCTCTCGCTCTTGTTGGTTGATCTCAATCTTTACATGTTTTTGCAAAACCTTACAGTCCAAACAGGGCCCCTGTCTGTTTGGCAGTTGCATTGTTAGCCTGTAATTTCTGTTATCCCTGTAGTGGCACTCTTGCATCATGTTTATTCTCTAAAAGAGGATATCAACAAATGGCATAACAAGTTTTTGTGCACTTATATTTGACAAATGAGAACATTCCTCTTTCACCCTAAGCATTCACACAGTCAGTTTTAATCCTTAAATGTACAAATAGCTCCAACTTTACCATCTTGGTAAAGTGACTAACTGAGTAATTGGGAGGTGCGTATTTTTTTTGCAGTTTTAGATTTTCGACTTACATCAAATGAAGTTCAGGCAGCTTTTTTAAAGCAGTTACTGTGATAGAATTACATCTGAACATTTATTTAATTAAAACTTTTTTTTAACTTAAGTACACTGCAGACAGTGTGCTGTACATCTGCTTAAGCAAACTGACAAGTCAGACACAATTGTCTCAGATAAATGTTAATCCAAGTACCGCAATTTGTGTCTCATGTGCTAGTGCTATTGAATTAATTGTTGTTCTGCACTACAATTGACATCTGCCTTTGAAAATCCAATGTTTTTTGTTTATTTTATTTAGTGACAAGAACAATGGAAACCATTCTAGGACATACTGGTTTACAGTTCAATTTAATAGTCCTGTAATCAAGCCTCTCAATGTTCAATCATGTTTCTCTCTTTTTTTATATATATAGGTTTGGATTTGTTAAGGTACATGTGTTTCATTAAATAATTCCTCAATATCATTTAAAGCCAGACTAATAAACGTGTTCCCAAATAGCAAATGACAATACAATAGTAATCCTTTCAGGCATTTCATATCCAGATGTGCTGTGGTGTCTTTTTCTACAAAGACCCAGACCTCCACTGTTTTTTTTCCCCTTTATTTGCCGCTTTCAGTATTTTTTGGCTGCAGCATTTGGCTACTTTCCTGAGACAGTGAAAATTGTGAATGATGGGAAAATATAAAACATGTCTCCATTTATATGATTTTTTTTTATCAAATTGGATTCATATGAGCACAATCCTTCTCCTTTTTGTTTTCAATTTACATTCATTTATTTTTACTGCTCCATTTTTCTTAAACTTGTGTATTTTCATCTGGCAGGACATGAAAGACACTCTGCAGCCTTTATTCCACTTCAATACTTCCTGTCTAGAGCAGCCATTATAAAATGACTTGAATCATAATATCAAAATCTTCCTCAAGCTTGCCACAATGGTTGCCACAGTGACAACATGAATGCTGGAGCTGAAGCTTTATCCAGGTATTAATTGAAATAGTTTCCATATGCCTTACCTTGCTGGAACTGTGATGGAGTACGTCGCTGTAGAGTGTGCCAGTCTCCCAGTTCTTTATCTTGATAAAGCGGGGGCATTTGGAGGGGCTGCCATTCTGCATTGATTTAATGGGTGAGGTCCTGCCCTGGGCCGGAGGCTGCAAATAGCACACAGAAATTTACAAATGAGTCATTATTTCATGCTGTTCCACTGTAACTAGCTAATAGTTTCTGACCTTTGCGACACTTTTGGTGCAAGCAATATAAGTCGTTTATGACTTGAAGTCGTACTGAAGAAAGCTGAAAAGTAACGCAGCCCTCCCACTGCAAGGAAATCAATTTGAGTGCAATAACTGGACATTGACGGAAGAGCTCAAGATAGAAATAACATGTATTATCTGGGAGCATTTGAGGGGGATTTCAGCTGAAATGCTTCACACAGAAATGTACTTATTCTCTGGGTAAATCGGCTACCACGCTCACTTATGAAATCAGAAACAATTACAAAAACCACCTGCATTCTTTTCCTGCTTCAATTCTGTTTTATTTTCCAACCCAGGATAAAAGCGCTCAGCACGTAAACTAACTCTCGCCTCAGTGAGTTTTTCAATAAGTAGCTATTGACTGATGAATGACTGCAATTTAACCCCAAAGCCAACAGTAAACGTTCCTGGAGAAAAGTAGAGAGTGATTGCTACAGATCAGAGTAATCAATGGCGCACCTCGAAAGCTCTTTCATCATCTCCCACGGCATTGTTAATTACACAGTGGAGCAGCTTCTGAACAACAGGGAGACAATCACCATGTTTGCTGGGGAGATGAATACCAACAGTGGTACGCTGGTTGAGTATTACAGCCATTTTATGTCCGCTCAACAGCAGAGAGGATTCAGGTGGTTTGTACTGAGTTTGAATTTTACACACAGCAAGAGTACAAACCTCTGTTCCCAAGTTCATGTTCCAGCAGGGGTAATCCCCACTGTGCGGCTCAGAAAAGATACATGATTGGCACTGAGTTGTGGACAGGATCATTGTACCGTAAAGAGACTTAGTCAAGCCAGCAAAGGGAATCTGATGTGGAGAAATATGATTTTCTGACATACATAAAAATGTAAGGCTTGTTGCTGGCTGACTGGAGGACAGCTTTGGCATTTACATTTCACAAAAGTGACTTTTTTTCTTTTAATACCACTCAAAGTTTTTGAAAAAGTCTGTTCACTCCAACCTTCAATCCTCAACTTGTGAATGTCAGTGTACTTTTTGTGTAATTTATACATTGGCTATGATGCGTGTTTTAAATGTCAAAATGACTAATAAAAAGATAAAAAAAAAACAGTGAATGAAGGGAAGTAAATCAACAAAGATATTAAGAGATAGATTTGATTTTCAACAGATGATCCAGTTAACTTTTTGTTAAATGTGTGCATTGTTTGGATGTGGAGCATCTCGTGATATCCAACATATTTTTCAGTGTTGTCTCCAGAGGTTGCTGAACAGAATGACTCATTTTCATTTTGGTTTCAATGAGCACTAAGGGACGCTAAGCACAAAGCAAAGATTCCCTACAACTACCAGATAACAAGTTTTAGTCTTGGCCAACAGATTGAATAGGTATTGGGGTGTTTGGATTTGCATTAATAAATTTCATCTGCAAAAATGAGATGGAAACTGAGAAGATATTAAAATCAACACATATCTACTTAATATTTGGTTCTTATCTTGAGCTTTTTTGAAAAATATTCTCCAAAGTAGTTAGTTTTATACCAATATAGTTTCAGGTTGTTGCCAAAGATCCATGTGGCTTGTGTAAAACAGGTCTAGTAAACAGGACAGAGACTGTCAAGTGAAAGAATTTCACTTCTCCCATTGTTACTAAACAGAATCAGGACATGCCACTGGTCTCTTTCAGGGGCATGCCAGTCAGGGAAAACAACGTGATGCAGATTACATTGCATTTATGGAACATGTGCATGTATCTACAGTACCTTACAAATGAGGAACACATAGCAAAACATGTGAACTTGGAAAGATGGGGATTAAACCAGCAACCTTCTGACTGATGGACAATCACTACCTCTTAATGTACAAAAAAATTTATATATTTTTAGTGGGCTGTCTGATTTGGGTGTCCACAAAAGACATGTACCAATATGGGCTACTTCAAAATTACAAGTAAGGTTACTGTGTACATAATCAAGCAGAACAGGGCAGGGGCAAAAGAGGAGGAATTTTCAGACATTTAAAACAACTCAAACCTTAGAAATGTCATAGCGGTTTCGACAAAACCTACATTATAGATTTTTCTTCTAACAACACGCCACTATTGCATCAGACTGTTGTTTACTTTGTCACCGTTTTCTCAACCAAAAGATGCCTGCCGCTGATCAGTAGCTGTTTGTTTGGTTCCCCAATGAGAAATTCTCCATGCCAAACAGAGGGGGGCTCTGACCGTTGCCAACTGAAGGTAACCACTCTTGACTATGCCACACAATCTCAGTTCAAAAACCCAAACTATGCCTTTAAGGGTCCAAAATTTGTCAGTTGGATGTGTTAAAGCAAACTGTATGGCTTAGTGAACCAAGCTAGAACCAAGACATAACACTGGGTAATAAATAATTAACTAAAACATGAGGCTCCAGCTGTTTAAATGACCCAGTTATTCTGCTCAATGTGAAGAATAAGGCATTGATTTAAGAAGGCAGGATCCATGGTGCAAGAAATGAAGATAATAAAAGTCAATCTGATGAAAATTTCTGGTAAATGCAGTTGTTCAGTGAAACTTCCTCATACACCCATCAATTAAAACCTCTGATGCGAAATTGAGATAATGAACATGAGACGACAGAAGTAAAGTGGCAAAACTGCCAATGCCATTAGATAAATATTTATATGGTTCTGAAGACAAGTAGATTTCTGTTTTTACAACTAACGTGTTTATTCAGTGATGATTAAACCATGACGTGGAAAAGCTGAAGTAGAGAAGGACGTTTTATTTTATGCTTCATTACTTTTTTTTAGAGGTAGTGTCTCCAGCAGCCTTTCCTTTACAATAAGCTAATTAACCCTAACTTTACAGAAGCAGAGGCTCCTGTATCATTTATTATCCAGAAGTGAGAAAACTAATTAGCAGATTATCAATCTGAAATCTGAAATCCTTGTATATTTTAATGGAATTTTCTGAAAACATTTACTTATTAATTTTTTTTTTTCTGATTAGTTTGGTATCTGACAAGTCCATCAAATTAAAGCCCTAAAAATTAACCATCAAAGGGGGTCTCAGCCTCTATCAAAACCAATTTGGGGTGTTTTCTTACTGCATGAGTCAATGCACATAAATCCACTGATTGCAAGACCCAAACATAATTTTAAACAAGTAGATACAAGAGGGGAGATCCAACTCACAAACTCACTATAATCATCCACAGTAGCGCTCCCTTCTTTGCAGCTCTGACAGGCTGGATCACAAAGAATGGCCACATTTAATGGAGAGAAGCAGATAAGCAGCTGCATGCACTCACTAGGCCTCCTGGAATCCTTTTACCACATCCGGTTCCATTTATGAGGGCTTGAGCGATGTCAGAAGTGGATGTATTAGGTAGACCATGTACAGATTACAACGGCATCCCCGTTAAAGACACTCAGACCTGTGACAAGACCCTCAGTTCGGAAGGCATAAGCCGGATTTAATGCCGCACCAGCTTGCAGCCGGAGGGATCTAATGGTGAGGTGATCGGATCGAATGTGGAAAGCTGTAACACGGATAAGCACGCTGAATTTGAATGAGCCAATAGTTTTGATGATTGTAGAAAGCCAACTAGTTAGACGAGGCAGCCATGGATTCATGTGCATTATACAGCTCCAGATTTATTCTGAGCAAGCTTGCTTCGGCACAAACATTCACTCAAAGAGAGGAGTGAAATATCTTTAACTTGTTGATGCAGACAAGTTGAGCTGGACAGACTGATTCGTACACATGACCTCTTTCACTCCAAAGTCTTTCAAGGATTGATAATGTGTTTAGTTTTTACCTGATCATCGTGAATGTTGTTGTGCACCACCGGCATGTTTTCCAGCAGTCTGTCATTATCTGGCACCAGCTGGGGAGGTGTGCCATTTCCCACGCCGAGGTCCCTAGAAGTCATCAACAATTTTCTGTCAGGTGTGTGAACTCGCATCTGGTACAAACTACTCTCTAATTTCAGTTTAAAACCCCCAGTCAAACCATGCACACGCACTCGTGCACACTCATAAAAACGCAGACAGCAAACAAGCCTCCTTTCTTTCTGTTTCACAAAGACAAGTAGATGTGCAATCTGACCCACCAAAAAAAAAAAAAAAAAAAAGAGATCTAAAAGTTAACTGCAGAGGGTGTGCTGACATTGCATATATTTGATTTCAGTTGCTCAAGATTGAGTTTAAAATTCTGTTTTGCATGTCGTCTTAAGTCACAGATTCAAACAGATGTACAGTTATGTAAACATGATGAATCGAGATGACACCATACAAGCAGCTGCCATTCATCCTGCAAAGACAAAAGGCGAAAGACATAAAAAAATGAAAGATCTTCGTATGAGCTGTGACAAGATGATCCTAATAGACTGAATGAAAAGGGGGAGGGGAGATTCATGAGCTGCCACCTTGACAAACCACACAAGAGACACATACGGCAAACTCATCTCCATGTTGAATTTTGCATCCCTTCAATCGAAAACACCCACACACATTTTGCCTCCTACCGTCGTTCACACTCACCCTCCCACCCTCACGAGCACGTGCCCGTGCTTATTGTAAATCCCCACCGTCATCCTTGTTCCCTTTCACACTGTATCTCTTGCTGCAGTTTGCAAGAGCATATTCATCAACACAATTTGGAGGTGGAGTTCAAACTTGCAGAAAAAGGGAGATTACATGAGTACTTTTTCCATCAGTGCTGACAGTCATAGCCTCATCCAACTCATGCTGACGGGTAAAAATATACCTGCGTCTCTTCTGAAAATGTCTCATTATATTCTGCTTTTTCCTTCCTGACAAAGGGTCATTACAACATTATTCAAAACAGTCTTCTGCAATTGACTATTTTCTTCACATTAACATCCTTCTTAAGCTTTTCAATTTAAGTCTTCCTGTATTTACCTAAGACATATGAAATAATATTAGCTGACTCAGTGTCATTGCTGAACAAATGTCAGCAAGGTGTTGGTTAAACACACTGTGTTGAACACAGGAATCACATCTCCCATTGAAATATTAAACTCTGAAAGTTGTGCTAGGAGGTACAAAAAATAGAAAATTGGTTGCATTTGTTGTTAACTTTTGCTGCATTTACCGATAACTGGAAACTCTGAGTTTCTGATCTCTGACTCACAAAAATCAAAATAAACACAAGAGAAATGTCTTCGTTAGTAACTCAGATGTCAATTGAAGTCTTTAAAGACTTCTCACTCCAGACTCATTTTATTTCAGTGCCCTGCTCTCCCAAAAAGGCAACTTACAAAAGAAGCACAACATCCTTTTTAATGATTTTCACATCATAAAACAAACACATCTTATACCTTTAGTTCATATTTAGCTCATCTATCAACCTGACTATTATTGGCGAAGCAACAAAACAAACCTGAAGGCAGGCTGCCATGTTTTTTTCTCTCCTAGCCCTTGTGAGTTGAAAAGGATTTTGCATTCTGCCTTCCCACTGCAGTGTCCACCAAATGCAGCATTTGTTAACCTCAGTCTACACGTCTGCCCTGATCGGTTAGTTTGAACTGGAAGGGCAAGACCCAAAACTATAGCCTTGTACTGGGGACAAGGACAACAACCTCCTCTGAGGGAAGCACAATTCAGCCTTGGATTTAGCGGATTAAAGCAGATTCTGTTTTTCCTGCTCACTTCATCACAATGCTTTGCTTCAACCAGGTCTCTCACACACTTCCTCACAACACACGATTTTAAAACCGTCTATTCAATCAAATATCGTTTTAGATCCCATTCCTGTAAACTTGTCTGGTCCCGTTCGTAAAGGCCATTCAAGCAAGACTTTTCATGCCTTTTTTTCAAAGCATGTGTATCCTTAAAAAGCAACGAATAAGTCATTATCCATGAAAGAGATAGGGATGTGCATGAGTTGCTCAAAAAAGAGATATTGATCTAAGCAGACTGTGGCCTGAAATTAGATTTCAATTGGTCGTGGGAGTACAATGGCAGGTAATTGAGACGCCAATAACAACAGTACACTGTGCAGACCGTTTAGTCTAAACTGGAGGTAGAATATTGGCTCTGCCTGAGAACCCTTGTGAAATGAATACTTAAACACACAACGAGTATTCTAAGTGCAGCATCTATGAGTCTTCAGATTCAATCTTTAAAAGAAGGCATTTCAAATATACATAACTGTTACCAGTTTTACGCCTCTTCATTACCATGCTGCTGAAACACTACCATTTGACTTTCGGCTGCTTGGGAGAAGTTTGGATCTCTCGTAAACTGGCAAAGGATCATAACTTTGTGACAAGTTTTCAGTTGAAATATGTTAATTAGGTACTGTAATGTTGCATTATCATAGGGACTAACATCGAATACCGATAAAGCACATGTATTCCATATGTCTGAATTGTGGCAAAATTTATTCAAATAAATGCAGACTGAAATGACATTCTGAAATATGCAAATTATCAGATATGTGTTTTTTTTTCTCTTGCCATCTTGGGCCTAACTACCAACTTCTTGTTATTCAGCTTTATAATAAGTGTGAAAAACTGTCAAACTGTGTCAAGACATTCAACTTCATAGCTTATTTTGTGAGTACAAGTAAAACAGCTGACAAATTTTAGTAATGTCCTTTCAGGTGAGGTTTTCCAGAGGCCAGCATGCAGACACTAATTACTTACCGCTGCACATTGTGGCTATGTACACACGTAGCCGGGTATTTTTAAAACCGATATTGTGACGTTCGAAAACGCAAAACTCCGGTTATCTCTGTCTACACGCAGCTGCACAAACAAAGTTTTCAAAAATCTTCACTTTGCCCGGAGTTTTTAAAAACATTCGTTTACGATGCGTTTTTATGCGTTTTCATGTGGATGACAGGTCCAAACGTAGAAAAATATATTTGTTTTAGCAGATACCCGGCTACGTGTGGATGGGGCCTGAGTCATAGAAATGGCAGCCTGTATATTATTGCTAATGTAACACAGATGTGTCAGGTTGGTCAGATACTGCGGGGTGGCAAAGTGAAAAGGGATACTTTTGTTCACAGGCCTAGGTGCAGGCTACTGGCAATCAAGAGAAAAAAAACCTCTTGAGAGTTGTGGCTCTATCTGGGGTACAATGATTGAGGAAGAAGACAGTTAAAATAAGGGATCAATAATGTAGCATCACAAATTACCATGCCACTTGAATCTCTGCATCTCTTCTCCCAGCATTCCTCTGGCCTTCTCCATTAATCTCCTTTTTGCTGTTTTTGATGAGGCGCAGCACTGGTTCGATCTCCTTAAGCAGCTCGTTGTTCTCCTCCAGCCCGTTGCACAGGAGAGCTCCGCGGCCCCCGTCCTGACCCTGCACGCCACCTCTTTGCTGGAGGGCCTGGGTGATGGATGGAGAGGACAGGTTCTCAATGGCCCTAAGCTGGGGCTCCCTGTTGAGCTGCTGCTGCTGCCCTGGGCTGTATGCGCTGAGAGGCGACCACTGATCGTAGGACTTTTGAGGGAAGGCAGGGCGTGTGATCCTCACCGTGCGCTGGCGGCCATCTCCTGATAGGGTGGTCTCCAGGTGGGTGGTAAAGCCCTCAGGCCCGCGGAGGATGAGCACGGCATGGCTCTCTGGCGACACATTCTTGAGAGTCTCCAATGCCCGCTCATATGAGAGGTCCACCAGGGGCTTGTTGTTGACAGCCAACACGATGTCGCCCACCTGCACCAAGCCACACTCTTCTGCTGCTCCGCCGCGAATGAGGTCTGACACAATGACAGGCGGCTTGGACACCCTCTGCTTCACCAGAAAGCCCAAACCGCCAACCTTCCTCTTGAAAAGGCGTACTGAGATGATATTGGGCTGCAGCTGGCATACTGTGGGCTCCGACTCTTGCATTATGCCTGTGAGTGAATGTGTGTGCTTCCGTGTATGTGCGTCCCCAGGGATGTTTCTGAAAAGCATCCAAAAAAAAAAAAAAAGAGAGAACAAGGGGGAGGGGAAACAGTTGTGGAGAAAATTAGTTTGTGTTGATTTAACATCATTCAAATAGGTTTTTTTTTTACACTGATTATTGTGCCCTATTATGTGTCAAATGCAAAATATATCACCCAAACCTCCAGAGAAGTTGGGAAGTTAATAAAATGCAAAAAGAAAAAAAGCTTTAACTTGTCATTTGTTAATTCATTTGAAGGTTTATCTGAGAGATACAAGTCCAGATAAGTCATTTTCTGTGTCTCCACTGACTGTTTTCGTAAAAGATAAATCTAGAATTTTAGACTAGCAACAACCTTTCTGGGAGATTCTACACAGGGGCATAAAAGGAGCTTAGACTAAAGGCTTAGTCTTTTAAAGCAAGATTGGGTCAGGGTTAGAGAATCATCAATAAGTTATTCAAGAATAATAAGAGTAAAGTGAAAAATATTGTGAAAAGATTCAAGGAGTCTGGGAAAATCTCAGTGGGCAGAGAATGGTGGTAACTTTTGGATGCAGGTGACCTTCAAGCCCTCACACAGCACTGCATGAGAAGCAGTTATGCATCGTGATCAATATAGCCACATGGGCTTCACATCCACCAATGTAACCCGACACTATTACACAAGGAGGAAGTTCTGTATCAACTCTATGCAAAAATACAGCAGAGATCTCTGAACATGAATCCTCTCAGAGGGACTGAAAGACAGCGGACATATGAGTTTCAGCTGCTTTAGGAAGAACAAACATGTCGTTCTACGGGTCAAGGAAGAGTAAAAAAAACACCCGATAAAAGGTGCAAAGGTGCTTATTTTTTCTTGATACAATTCAATTGGTCAATGAAGACACTGGAAATTTATTTGGATGTATGTGTCAAATTAAGGGTTGAACAACAGACAAACTGGATTCTAAGTTTTTAGTGCATCTTCGAAAATGTCCCAACTATTTTTTCGAAAGGGGTTGTCATGATCTGCTCTCTGCAACCCTCTGCATCAGAGCGACTAAACATTGATCAGACTGTTTGAAAGGGAAACCTTCTATACATAAAAAGAGCAGATCACCACCCATCTTAAATGGGTCCTCTGCATTTGCAAAAGAAACATTTCCTGAGCCACTGCCATTTGTTTCTTTTAGGGATGAACATTTAAGCATTTTTTTTGTACTGTTGCACATATTTCCTTTAATTCCAAAGGAAAATGATCAACTGTTAACTCTTAACCTTTATCTAACAGGTGCAGTTAAAGAATTTTAAGATTTTTGACAAAAAATAATGAGTGTAGAAAAACTTTATAGATTGACAAACCAACGGACAGGATAGATCATTCAGCATAATGAGACATTTAGATAGAGTCTTTTTAATGGTTTGGATGCTCATTTAGAACATTTTAGAAGGCAGATTTGCTGCTCATAGTTATGCATTATCATTGGCTCTCTATCCTCAAGAGGAAAAAATTACATTCCTTTTTGCTTTGGACAATTTTTTAGTCATTTCAAGTTTTCAGTAAGTCGTCTGCTTGAGAGGCACTTATAATAGAAAAGAGCGAACTTGTTCACGGTTGAGAGACTGAACAGTTTAAGAATAGATGGAGTTCAGAGGAGCAGGTATAGTGATTTAAGCTATTTAGAGGAAAAACCAACATGTCTCTCATAAGTGTTTGAGGGTTTTCTTTTAATCATGTGGTGGGCTATGTCTTTGCATAATCACGGCGAAAAAAAACAAAAACGCACGAGACTAAAGCCCCCGCTGCTTGTGCTGACCGAGTTCTACTCTACGTTGATGCGTTTTACTTCATTCTAATGCAAAACCACAACAAGGAAATAAGTTTGAAATGGTTGCATCTGGCCGCGTGGGCGGCGTCGTCTGGAATGTCAGAGAACGCGAGAGAAGCTGTGCGCCCGCTCTGCGGTCGGTGCAGGTGGGCAGGCACATGCGCGCAGCAGGAACAATTCAGCACCAAGGTCAACGCACAGCCTCCACAACAGCTCGAGGATGCTGCTCGCCCGACGTTTATTATCTGCTTAAACATCTCAGAGAGAGGGTTTTGACGTCTTTTCCTCTGAGAGAGGGAAAACCCTTGATTGCACGCGATAAGATCCAACTTATCCAGAACCTCATTTCAAGTCTCTCAATGATCGCGGGAACAAACGTTGTCCCATCAATTCATCAGCATATCCTCGTACATTTTTGGAAGTATACGTGAACTCATAGATTCATTAGGTCCTCTGTTCGTGACTTTAGGGGAAAAAAGTGGCGCTTAGTCATTAATGTTGTGTGAACTCTGGCACATGAATAAGTTCGAACCCCCACATCCACCCAATCCGTAGTTTTTTCACGCTGAGATAAAAAATAATAATAATAATTTTAAAAATTGCCAGCAACTGAAAATGGACATTTTTGTAAATCTGATCTGACTTTGGGGATTAGAGTATTTTCTAAGAATGCTGCAGCGTCTGGTCATGGTCGACTATCAGGGATTAAAATATCAAGTGTAACTCCACCACTAAAAGCGTGCATGCATTAATTAGGACTATTGGTCATGTAGCCGCCATGTGGCAACTGCTACAGATCACTAAGAAAGAAGTGTACATATACAGACATTAGATAATCATTACACACAGCCAGTTACATCATCTGCTGTCATAATCCAGTCATTCAGATACTGCTTTTTGTTAAAAAAAAAAATGGTCATTCTCGATTTCTGTCTTTGGTAAACTTTAAAAAGAGACATAATCCTGAGCAGTTTGGCAGTCATTCGTTTTCAGAGAGGTAGAATTTGCGCATTTGGATTAAAACAATCACTTATTTCTCATTTTTATCCTGATCATTTCAACTTGTGCAGAACTTCTTGGTCTACCAACATGAAGCAAAGGTTTATTTAGAAATCTGACCACTGTTTCGACAGGCCACAAAAGCTAAAAGTTTAAACTGCACTGAATATGGTGCACGCCCGTAGCATGACTTTGCTTCGGTGAACAAAAACAACAGAACTCAACAGGGGAAAATCAGTATTGGCTAACATTAACAATACGCGCAAAAAGACAAAAAGCTAGGCTATTGTCTTCTGGTTTCTATTGGTTCTACAGGTTAATCCGGACGTGCGTCAAACAAACAGGTGAGTTATTTTGGGTGTATCATAATTCAGCTTGCAACGGCGACAAAACGAACAAATGCCAAGTTTTGAATCCCCACTTTCCACAACAACAGTAATACAGAATTCTCTAATAACTGTTGGCAAGACATTACGAAAAAACTGCGTGATGTTGCCAAGAAGACAACAATCTTCCCAAAACAAGACACATTGACATCTGAAAGAAGCAGAAAGACATTATTCTTTTTTATAAAAATGTCAACCCCAAGAACATCTAGAACATCTAGGGCTTGTAAATGCACGGACAGGTAACACAAATCTGTGATTTGATTTGATTTTTCTCTGCCGTCTTCTCTTGCATAACAAAGAAAAAACGTGCACAAGATGTTCCTACCGACCCTTAATTTATTGTTCATTTCCAACATCAACAAGTTCTAATGACAGTTATGCAGGGACAATTTAGACCAACATCAACGAGGCTGCAAATTAAGGCTACTTCTTTTTTCCCCTGTGAGAGAGAAAGAAAAAAGAACAGCTCTGTACATTACTTTGAGGACGCTCCATCAGTCCTCAAGCGCAAGATGTTCATCCACCAGCGGAATGCGCAGCTTAAATTTCCACAGACGCGCAAAAAGAAGAAGAAAGAAACAAAGCAAGAGCTGATCATTTAAACAACAACTTACCCCCTGAGAACAAGGTCGCTGTCACAACGACCTACAGCGGTGAAGTTGGGATAAAACTCCTGCGCTCCCGCGTCTTTACCTCAGCAGCGGCTGCACAGCTTTCTCAAGCCCTCAACAGCGTCTCCAAGTCGCAGCAACGCGTTCTGCCTCTCTAGAGACGAGGCATGCTTGTGCCTTTCCACGCACAGGGGCGCTTTATAAATACAGAGCGACAGGAGACACTGTGACGAGCTGGGAGGGAGCCGTGCGCGGACATTTAAATGAACTGCAGGTGGGTTTAGCCAGCTATCGTCATCACTCAGCATGCAACAGCCGACTTTCCTACATTCCAGACTGCACCCATGAGCCTGCAGCAGGCCGCTAGAGGATGGAGGGAGAAAAGAAATGGTGTGTCACTGGCAGCAGAATCCAGCCTTCCGGTGTGATTATTTGCAGTAACGTGGAAGGGATGAGGATCTTTCCGATCTGTGAAGGAAACGGAAGAAAAAGCAGAAGTTTTGACTTTGCGTCCAGCTGTGTACAACTGAATCCACTCTTTGTTATTCACAATCAATTTCTAAGTGGAAAAACAGCAATAGATATCAACACAGACGAAATTGATGTTCTATACTTCCCAAATGCATCTATCCATGAGTCCCACATGGTAGTGCTCTTTCAGTTCAAGATTCGTAGGCCCCAAAGTGATGCTGCCATCCTTTGCCGTATTATTGGGAATAAATGTGCAACATTGCTCGTCAAATATCACACACAAACCTCCCTGTTCAGCCAGCAACATGTCCAGAGCCATATGATCTTCTGAAAGCCATAAGGGAAGATGCAGCCAATTGTTCAGCAATTGCTTGAAACCCATGTTGTGTCATATTACCTAACCTCTGCACGTTGTGATGGATGTAATTGATTCTGTCTTCATTTTTGTTTATCGTACCCCACCAACAGAGATGACTCAAAACCTGTTGCCACCTGATCAACCAGTTTGTATTCATCTGGGACTCCTCTAGGAACCCCTATAGCGTCTATATCAGTCAGATCTTAAACAAGCATTTCTTGTTTAGCTCTCCAAAATTCAAGTAAGACAGTTTTCAACCTAAGAACTAGGTCTGCAGCTGAAATAGGATAAATTGAAACAGGTAACAGTAAAGTAACATTACCACACACCATTCACATTATTTGGAAGTCTGTCAAAAAGCTCGTTATCACTAACCTGACTCACGTCATCTGGCTGCGTTCACCAACTACACGCGGGGGCGTTCCCTTTCCTCACACAACCATGTTTTCACCGGTCTAAGGTTGTAAATAAATTAGAAAATCTCTGTTTAACTCCTAAGGACTGTCGCAGGGCTGTGGTCAATCTTCACCAGACATTGAGAGGACGATATCATAATTCATATCATCTCCTTTGAAGTCTGGACTTTCCCTGTGGGTCATGAGTTGAATCAAAGACCTCTATCTACTTAACCTTACTCTCAATGATCTTTTTACAATGAGACCAGTGTATCCATGTGTTTCTTTCAGATATTTTAACTGCTGTGGGAGTGGTGAGCAAAGCCTCGGTAATCAGTAATCAGTTTTTTTATTGTCTTAAATTCTAGCGTTGTTCTCATATTATCAGCTAGATTACTTTCATCATTTAATTCCCATGTATTCTAAAAATTAGGAATTCTATATGACCTGCCAAACAGAGTTTCACAAGGTGTCAGTCCTGAGGAACTAGTTATGTTTATAAGCATTTTCACTAGGTCCAAACACTGATAATGGTCTTCCTGCTTCCTCCATACATTTCTTTAGTCTGTTTTTAATTGTTCCATTCATCCTTTCTACTAATCCCGCACTTTGTGGATGGTACGCGCAGTGGTGTTTTAGGTCAATGTGGAACATTTGTCCAATCCTATTCATAATTTGGTTCACAACATAAGTTCCATTATCACTATATTTTCTTTCAGGAATTCCTGTTAGTTAGTGCATCTGGATTCTTCGTTGAAAAGAATTCTATCCATTTTTAACATGCATCTATGATGACTAAACAAACCCTTTTTCTCTCACTTCTATTTAATTCAATAAAATCCATATGAATCACTTGGAAGGGTAGGTTCTGGAAAGCACCTTTAGCCGGCCTCAGATTACCCTGAGGCTTATGCTTAGCGCATGTCAAACACACTCTACAAAATTTTTTTTTATAAGTATTAAATCCACAAGTAGTATAATGTTGATGTACCTATACCACTATCCCTCCTTTTGAGACATGTGTTACGCCATGGCTCAATATTGCAGCCCATCTGTATAGATCTTTTGCTCTAGGATAGGTTTTTTGTTTGTATATTTATTTATTGTGAGAATGCATTAAGCATTCTCACTATTAAGTTTCTGTTTCCCTTTATTATTATTCTTCCGCCGTTTTTCGGCATTCAACTACTTCAGCATACTTTGAGCTATTTCAACAAATTTGGTATCAAAATTTTCAGCTCTTTCAGCTCTTTTCTGCTATTACTTTTGGTGTTTCTAACTTTTCAACTTTTTAAGATATTAAGCTTTTTGTTCAACTTTTTTCCCCATTAAAAGTAATGGTAAATCTTCAAATCCTTTCAAATTCTTCAAATCCTTTCAAATCCTTTCAAATCCTTTCAAATCTTAACTGCTTCAGCATACTTTCAGCTAGAGACACCATTCAAATTTTAAAATGTTCATAAGACATTCAGCTATTACCAATTGTTTCATCTTTTAAAAATATTCAGCCAATTTTGAAATATGACAGTTTCAAAAATATGAAAATTAAGTTCTCCAAATCCTTATCTTCAAATGCTTTCAAATCCTTCAAAATCTTCAAATCTATTCAAATCGTAACTGCTTCAGCATACTTTAACCTAGAGACACCATTCAAATTTTAAAATGTTCATAAGACATTCAGCTGTTACCAATTGTTTCATCTTTTAAAAATATTCAGCCAATTTTGAAATATGACAGTTTAAAAAATATGAAAATGAAGTTCCTTCTTGGATTTTAGAGTGAGACATTCAGCAGTGCTGATAAGTTTCAACTTTTCAAACAAATTACTATAACTTTCATACAGTTTAACTGAGAGAAACAAATTATACCTCAAAATGTAGGAAAACTTGTCCTCTTTCAGCCAATGTAACTCTTAAAGACCTCACATGGACAGATTTTGAACTATGAGCCTTTAAGCTTGAACAACTTGTCAAATTCTGACGAAATCTGCCCTTTTTCAACCAGCTTCAAGTGTTTCAAACTGCTTCGATTTAAATATAGTTGACTCCACAGATGTAAAACTGCTTTGCTAAGTTCCTCTAAGCCTTCTGCTTCTAATGGTGTTCAAATTATTTTTCTAGCTGCTCAACTTTTGTCACAAGACGCGATAGAAGACAGTCTGCGCCTCAGATTTGTCCCGCGGCTGCAGCAGCTAGCTCTGTGTCTGTCTGTGTAGTCTTTAACTAGGTCAAATGCACTTTGGGTTTAACACAACGGAATGGCTTAATGGTAACACTACCAGCCTTTCGTGCAGGTGGCCCGGGTTCAATCCCCATCATGTCAGTCCATGCTTTTCATTTTTTTTTTATATATAATTATTTAAGCATACTTTCAGCCATTTCAACTGTTTCTAGCTTAATTTTATCTTCAAATCCTTAGAATTCTTCAAATCATTTCAAATCCTTCAAATCTGAACTACTTTTGCATACTTTCAGCTAGAGACACCATTCAAATTTTAAAATGTTCAAATCTTTTAGCTTTTTAAGATTTTTCTTTATTAAGGTAATTCAGCTCATGCATTCTCACAGCTGTTTCAAAGGAACAGCTCTTTCTAGTTTATTTTTATTTTTTTCACTCGTCATATAAAGACGTCCTTTTTTAGTGTAGCTTTCTTTTTTATCCAGCCATCTATTTCTGACTGTGGCTCTGCTGTTATACATCTCTCAAAACTTCTACTTGGAGTGTTACTCCTAAAGTTACATTTATTATTTCAATGCTGCTTTAGCCGTTTCATCAACAAATGCATTTTCTTTTGAGACAAAATCTGTGCTAGATGTATGCGCAGTGCATTTGCATACTGTTAATTTTTTGTTTTTTTAGCATTGTTAATAGTTCTACATGTGTCACGGGTTTTCCTGTAGATAGTACCATTCCTCTACATTTTATTTAAGTATGTACTGTAGCATACTGGCTATCAGTATACACAGTTACTCTTTTATCTATCATTAGTTTACATGCTTCAGCAAGGGCCACTAATTCTGCTGCTTGCTCTGAATAATTAGATAGTATCTGCTGTGCTTTTTAAAATTGTGGTGGAACTCACCACAACATATCCTGTTATTATTTTACCCAACTCATTTTTCCTAAAAGACCCATCTACAAACAATACTCCTCCATCAGCTCATGGCTGATCTTGAAGATTTGCTCTTGATTTTGCATTCTGCTAGCTCCTAACAGTTTTGTTTGCAGTTATAAGGCTGATACTGCATGTGGCTCTCTTAAAATAAGTGAATGGAACAGCACTATCGTTGCTCTTGTTTCTACGGTCATTAATGCAGCTTATTACGGCTCGAACACATAATGCCCATGTCATGCCACAGTATCTAGTTTAGATGAAAAATAAGCTATTGGTTTCAACTTTGCTCCATACTGCTGTGTCAACACTGAGGTCATAAAATGACCCTTGCAGTCTACCATTTGAATAAAAGGTTTGCTGTAGTCTGGTAATGCTAATGCTGTACTGGAGACTAACACCTTTTTAATTTCACAAATGCTTCTGGTGTCTATTTGAGGACAGAGGACATTTTCAGTGTTTCTTCATACATTAGTTTGTTTAATGGTGCTGTTATTTCTGCATAATTTGGAATCCAGGCTCTGCAGTAATTTGTCAGTCCTAAGAATGACATCATTTGTTTCTTTGTGGTTGGCTTGGGCCTGGAGAACCGCTGTTTTTTACTTTCTACTATGGTTCTCCCTTTTGCACTCAAATTATGTCCCAAATACTTCACTTCCCTTTTACACAGCTGTAGTTTACTTTTACTCGCCTTGTGACCTTCTTCAGCTAAATGTTTCAACAAAGCTAAGGTGTCTATTTTGCATGTTGGCTCATCTGGTGAAACTAGTAAAATGTCATCTACTTATTTCTATCAGGACTTGGCTGTCTTTTGGAGGCAACAAACTTTGCCATTTCTTGCACTCACAAGTTCTCCTCTGAGTGCATTCAGCAAAGCGTAAGGGTCTGGGACTTATGGAGCTCTCTGTATGACAGCTTGATTTACAGCTCTTAAATCCTGCACCATCCTCCATCGAATGGATGGGGCCTGTTTTCTTACTGGGAATGGTGTATTACACGGTGAATCATTACACAAAACTATAACACCTGCTTTTATTAAATCTTCAATTACTGGTTTTATTCCATCTTGAGCATCCTGTTTTAATGGATTCTGTCTAATATCTGTTTTAGCACTCATCTGAACAGTTTTCTGTTATCTGTCCAACATCAGTAGGTCCTTGTGACCTTAATTTATGAGGGACTCAGGAAATGCTTCATCTGAGTCACTAAAGTCAGAGGTCATTACATCTCATGTGGACAGTGTGTTTAATGGACTCCTGCATGGACCTGAACAGTCCAGAACAAAGCCTTTCTAATGAGTCCTGTCTCAGCACTGTACCACGAGTTAACTGATGTTTTTTTTTTATTACTAATTTTATTTTTATTTTAGTCTGTAGCTATTTCTCCATGTACCCAGATCCTCCCATTTCTGATTTTTTGCTTTGCTTACTGAGACATGCAATGGTCTCCACTCTCTTTTAATTTATTTATTTTGTCTGGAGTTACTCTTTTTAATTGTTTTTTCTAATCTTCCTCATTTTTATACCAAAAAGTAACATCTAGGCCCAGGGCTGGACTGACAGTCTGGCATACCGGGCATTTTCCCGGTGGGCCGACACCCCTCGAGGGCCGGTGATGTCGTTTTTTTTAATTAATGTAAAAAAAAAGTGACCGGCGGGCGGCCCACGATTTCATGTTGACGGGGCTAGTCCAATGAAATCTCTCAGCACCTCTTTGGCCCGCCCCTCCCCTCACCGTTGACACAGGTCATCAGTCCTACCATTTGAGCTGAACGGACTAGGAGAGAACAGTCAAAAACCGAAATGGATAAACAACAGAAACGAAAGGGTGGTGCACAGAAGCTGCGAGATAAAAGGCAAAAAAGCCTACAAGCAGCAAAATGTGCGAAGCTTAGGCTACGTTCAGACAGCACACTGAAATGACCCAAATGCGACCTGTATCTGATCTTTTCATGACAGTCTGAACAGCACAGATCGGATTTTTTCAAATCCGATCCAGGCCACTTGGATATGTGGTCCTAATTGCGATACGTATCTGATCTTTTGACATGCGACTGCAGTCTGAACGGCCAGGGCGCATTTATCCGACCTACGCGTCTGAAAAGCCGCTCACATCACAGTCCCACCACTCCTGGCTACGACGACGCACCCAAATGTGTCTTTGGATAGACGATGCCACTGCCCCACAAAAGCCTAGCTCTTTTTCTTTTTAATATCCTCTTCCGTGATTAATGTGCTGGCTCCAGCTGGACAACAACTTTAAAAATCTGTTGTGTTAGGATTTAATTACATTTTTCACAGAAAGTGATGAGATTACTTGTGTGATCGTATAAATATTCATGGTGGGCCGCCATGGCCAAAAAATGCCCGGGCCATTTTTTTGGTCCCAGTCCAGCCCTGCCAAGGCCTCACTAACATATAATCTTGTAATCTGGAAACTACACTCTTCCCTTCAGTTAATAGGGCTGTGGCTATTATTTTATTAGCTGGATCTTTGTCTAGCAGATCTAATGTGTAAAAATAATGACGTGATCCTGCTTTTTTTTTAAGAACAAAGAAATCTCCTGCCTTGAATTCCTTTGTCCTTTTCACTACAATCTCTCCATCATAATCTGGACTGACCAGAGACTCGACAGAGAAACTTCGAACTGACTTCTCCACTGAATGATATCTGACTGACGTTGACGGCAATGATAACTTTTCATGACTGGACAGACACCGACGGACAATTACTTTAAAGAAATTCTGATGGATGTCTGCCGTTCATGACACATAATGTGAATTCATTCACGTTCAAGTTCTTTATTAAAAAACATGTTGCGTTCAGTTCAACGTTCGCGAAAAAAATGAGCGTGTTCAATGAACGCGTTCTTTTGAACTCGTTCACGCACAACACTGCTGTGCACCCAGGTAATAGTTTTTTTTAAAAAAGTCTTTCCCATAGCCATACGTGAGGCGACAGATTTTCCGGGGGTCACTGTGGGTGGGATGGTACATAAACTGATGCTTTACGCCGATGACATCTTATTACTGGTCTCCGATCCTAGCAGATCTGTACCATGTCTTCTTGGAATTATAGACTTATTTTCAAAATTTTCCGGATACAGGGTGAACTGGTCCAAGTCCGAGGCACTCCCCTTAACAGCTTATTGCCCCTCCACTGCCTTCCGTCCAGGTGCATTTCAGTGGCCTCAGCAAGGTATTCTGTATTTTGGTATTCGGTTTCCCAGACAGCTTAAAGATTTGGTTAAAGTCAATTTTGACAAATTATTACAAAAAATTTCTTGTGATGTTGAAAGATGGGCAACTCTTAATTTGTCTATGGCAGGTAAAGTTAACATTTTGAAAATGAACTGTGTTCCCAAACTCAATTATCTTATGCAGTCCCTCCCCTTAGAAATTCCCCACTATTATTTTAAAAGGTTCGACAGAATATCCAAGATATTTATCTGGAATGGTAGACGGCCCCGTCTGAACCACAGCAAGTTACAGAGACCGGCTGATAAAGGAGGCTTAGGGCTACCAAAGATGTTATTTTACTATTATGCTTTTAATTTAAGGCACTTGGTCCATTGGTCTCTCCCTCCGGAAAGAGCCCCGCCGTGGTATTGTATGGAACAAGCTGTTGTTGCCCCTCTGTCACCCATGCAAGTCTTGTCTACTAAATTAAGTAAAAAAGCAAATGCGCATCCAATAATCGGTCATCTTAAATTAATTTGGACAAGGGTTGCCCGTATATTCAAATTTGATCCCTTTCTAAATATCTCTTCAAGTATCTGGTTAAATCCTAAATTACGAATTGGTAAATTTCCCATTTATTGGAAGATATGGCAGGAGAAGGGAGTGGTCACACTGGGGGATCTGTATTGTGATGGTTCATTAAATTCTTTTGGGGAGTTGGTGCGGCGGTTCAGCATCCCTACATCTCACTTTTTCAGGTACCTGCAACTTCGACATATGTTGGGGGCGGTCTTTGGGTCCGCTGCAGCGGTTCCCCACAATGCAGAGCCTCTAGAAAGAATTTTAAAGAGTTATGGGAAAGGACACGAGGCAGCTGTCTATTATTCTATGTTGATTCAGACTCTTGGTAATGGGCCCATTGCAGCTCTACAGAAGACATGGGAAAGGGATCTGAACTTGACATTTAGTGATGAGGATTGGAACAGAATTTGTAGGAATATTAAAGTAGTTTCAAGGGATGCAAGAATACGCCTTATTCAATTCAAAATTATGCATCGTTTTTATTGGACTCCCTCTAGATTATTTAGATTAGGATTATCATCCACTTCGCACTGTTGGCGATGTAAATCTGAGGAAGGTACTTTAATTCATGTTTTATGGTCATGTCACAAAGTCCAACAATTTTGGACCAATGTTTATGATAATCTATGTGAGATAACAGAGATGCTAATTCCATTTATTCCTAGACTATTTATTTTGAGTGATCATTCAGTTCTGACAGGACAGGATAAACATGTTAAAAGCTTTATCCAGTCTAGTATTATGATTGGCAGACAAATACTTGTCAGGGGATGGAAGACGGACGGGGTACCCTCTACGCAAGAGTGGGCAGTAGAGATGGCACGAGTTGCAGCTTTTGAAAAAATGTCATATAAACGACTGGGTAGACTGGATATATATGAGGCAAAGTGGAGCAAATATCTAACTTTTAACTTCTATTAAAGGGGTTATATAGTGGAGAGACGCAAGGTTTCAAAAAAGTTGTATAAATATATAACTGTGTTTCTTCTTATTTTTATATGTATTTTATGTTTTTTTATTGTTACTTTGATCATGTTGTTTGTTAACAGAATACCTCTTTAATGCAGTGCTCACCTTATTTACTTCTTGTTTTGATTTTACCGCAAATAATTTTCTGTGTCTATTTTTGTCTTCATTGATACGATTGGTGTAACTATGGCAGTTATGTGAAGGAGCACGGGGGTAGATGTTGGTAACCAGAAAGCGATCAGCACAGATGGTGGTGCTTGTTTAGGGGGGTGGGGGGTCTGTCTGTTTTGTAATTGTTGAATAATGAAAATGGAAATAAAAACTGTTAATCACAAAAAGAAAAAAGTCTTTCCCATAAGAGTTGGGTGGCTGCACTGAGTGTGTTGAAACAGAATAATCTTGTTTTGTGAAAAAATGTTCACTTCCAGAAAAAAAAACACCAAACCAGTGATAAATGGCTGTGATCTCCAGGCCCTCAGGTGGCACTGCTGAAAACAGGCACAATTCGGTGGTGGAAATCAGGAACACTTCTTGAAACTATCTTCGATGAACACATTTTGTGAACATGGCAAACCTGTCCTATTTGCCTCACCCATGTCGCTCCTGCCTCACCACCTGCTTTAAAATGTGCCTCAGTTACATTCCTGTTGTCACAGGTGTTATGCCGAAAAGTGCATTCCTGCCGAGAAATGCATACTTCTGCATACTTCGGCAGACCTTTGCCGAAAAATGCATCCCCTGCTGGTCCCCTGCTTTAAAGAGAGAATGGAATGATATAACTACATCATCATTTGTTTACCTGATTGAGTTAACAGAAGCTAATTTCAATAAATTCAAAATTGTCTTTAATTTTTTAGATTATTTCATCTGGGCTATACTGAGTAAAGATTGATACTCATAGAAAATGTCTCCAACCGTCTTGCGGGCTTACAACAAAAGTGTCAGTCACGGCCCTTACTTTGGAATATTTGTACAATAATATAATAATAGGTGAAAGAGATGCTATAAAATGTGCAAATGTCGGATTATCATAAGTGTACATGACATGTATTATTAATCCACATGAAAAAATTAGAAAAAAAGATGAACGAATGAAACACCATTGTCAGCTCAATATTATCACTGTAACTTTATTGGATAAATGTAATAATCCACACCTGAAACACTGGATGAATGAGGATGCATTTCTCGGCATAACACCGGCTCGCGTAGAAGTTTTCAAAAAACCAAACGCTACTGCAACCTTAATATCCTCCGCTCTCTAAAACACACTCTACTATGTGACACTGCCTTGTCTGTGGGGTTGTGGAATTGCCAATGGGCAGTAAACAAAGCAGACTTTATTCCGGTTTATGCCAACCACCTGTCACTTTACATCTTGGCTCTCACTGAAACCTGGATTAAGCCTGAAAACAATGCCACCCCGGCTGCACTTTCGACCAACCACACATTCTCCCACACCTCTCGTCCATCTGGGAGAGTTGTTGGAACGGGCCTGCTCATTTCCAACAAATGGAAATACAACCAACTGCTACCCAAAGCTAAATACCATGCCATTTTGGTAACTGCACCGGTCAAAATCTACATTGTTGTCGTATATCGCCCACCGGGACAACTCAGTGACTTTCTAGATGAACTAGACACCTTGCTCTCTTCCATCCCTGAGCATGACTGTCCCATAATGATTCTTGGTGACATGAATATCCACTTTGACAGCCCTAACTCTTCATATTTTCTGACATTAATGCACTCCTTTGAGCTACAACTGGTTGGCAGTCCTCCAACTCATCAAGCTGGCAAAGAGCTAGATCTCATTTTCACAAGAAACTGTGCAACAGAGGCCCTGTTTGTTACACCTCTGCACTTTTCTCACCACTATTTCATTCAGTTCAGAGTGAGTCTCCCAAGAAGACCCTCTGCTTCCATCCCTATGGTTTCCTTCCGCCGCAACCTCCGCAACCTGTCGTCCACCCGCTTCTCCTCCGTTGTTGACTCCGCTCTTCCGACCTCCAGCACATTTTCCTCTCTTGAGGTTAACGATGCCATGGAGTCCCTCTGCTCTACACTGAAATCATGTCTGGATGGTCTGTGTCCTCTAACCACCAACCCGCTCAATCCTCCCAGTCCCACCCTTGGTTTAATGACACTCTCCGAACGCTGCGCACCAACCTCAGAGCAGCTGAAAGGAAATGGCAAAAATCAAAAGATCCTGCAGATCCAACTAAATTCTAGGCACTACTGTCATCATTCTCATCCAATGTGACTGATGCAAAAAAGTCTTTCTACATTGACAAGATTCACAGTACTACTGTTGTAATTGCCGAAATTGAGCGCCAGTAGTGGTAAGCTACGTGAGGCTTCCGGGGGTTCCGGCAAGATGGTGGCGGAAGTGGTACCAAGTTATCGGGCTCTCAGCACCAAACTTATACAAAGTTTTATTTTGACCGACTACCTTCTGTTAAAATAGCTGGCGCACTCCACCAGTGACCTATCAAGCCAAGTGTAGTGCAAAACTAAGGCTAACCCAATCAGAATGTGGAAAAAAAAAAAAAAAAAAAAAGAGCGACATAGCACATCCAGGAAGGAGGCTAAGGCTAGCTTCGAAGCTAGTGACCATGACTATGAAAACAGTATGGAATGCAACCTACAGACACTCTGTGAGGACAAATTCCTACTCTTACAGGTCATCCAAGTAAGCCCCCACTTTCGAAGAAACCCACCCTAATCCAGCCGCATAAAGAATATGCGCTCGAGTCTGATGATGCTGTTCAATCCCTGGCTGAACTCATCAATAGCAGAAGCGACACCCTCGAAAAAATGATGCCGTCTGTCCGCGGAGAAATTAAAGCACTGGTGATACACATCAAAAGAAGAGTAGAAAGAACTGAAAACGATGCTCAAAAAAACTTCCAACCGGGTGTCTGAATTGGAACGCTACAGTCGGCGGTGGAATCTGCGGCTACATGGCTTGCCAGAAACCAGGGAGGAGGATGTACGGGCACGAGTGATCAGCGTATGCCAGGCGGTTTTACCGGAGGAAAAGGTGAAGCTTGCTGACGCTGTAGATGTTGCGCACCGAGTGGGAAAACCTCGACAGGATAACATGAAACCACGAGGGGTTATCATGAGATTCATCTCCCGAAGATTTAGGGATGCAGTCTGGAAAGCGGCAAAAAGCAGCTCCTTTCTCCAGAATAAGGGCCTACGCTTCACAGAGGACTTAACTCAAGAGGACAGAGAGAACAGACAAAAGCTGTGGCCCTCTAAAGAAAGCACGGGATGAAGGGAAAACAGCCTACTTTATAGGAGGTAAAGGCTACATAAATGGGTCAGAAATTCTCTTTTGATATGTCAAATTTAAGATGCCTAGGTTTGAATAAGTGCCTTTTTCTCAGTCCTTAAAAACGCAGGATTGTCTAATTGTCATATATGAGATGTTCACAATTTCTCAAGTTCCTTTACATTCCTTGTTCCACTTAAATATCCGGTAATATGCCTACTGGTCTAAAAGGGATCAGTCTTTTTGTTGTTGTTGTTGTTGTTAAAGTGATACTCCGGAGTAGATTCAACCTGGGGTCATTTGAACCGTGATATCCAGCCAAGTAGCCCACCCACAGTTTTTTCGATATTGGCTGAACATCAGCTGAGTTACTGAGTTATCCCGAATAGCTTCGTACAAGGGTTAATGGATCCTGGTCCGTATCTCCAAAATTACCACACTAAAATCACATGCCATGACACCAAACTTCTACAGTAGTACAAATATGGTCTGTACTCACCAAACGAAGCATTTGGAAGTTTGAAAATAGTCCAGGAGTTTATTATTATCAACACAAGCCTGATAGCTTCTCTGCAGCTAAAGCTGCGTCAACGTCACTTCAGAGAGCTGGGAGCTTCAAAGTAAGATGAGGGTTGATCTACTACTGTAGACAACAAAGTATATGCTATATTCTACATGTTTTTTTATGAATTTTTATGTTGTAGAGTTGTGAAGTTATTTTATCAATGGAGAAACTGAGCAGCCTTGCTTTGTTGTCTACAGTAGTAGATCAACCCTCATCTTATTTTGAAGCTCCCAGCTCTCTGAAGTGACGTCGACGCAGCTTTAGCAGCAGAAAAGCTATCAGGCTTGTGTTGATAATAATTAACTCCTGGACTATTTTCAAACTTCCAAATGCATCGTTTGGTGAGTACAGACCATATTTCTACTCCTGTAGAAGTTTGGTGTCATGGCATGTGATTTTAGTGTGGTAATTTTGGAGATACGGACCAGGATCCATTAACCCTTGTACGAAGCTAATCGAGATAACTCTGTAACTCAGCTGATGTTCAGCCAATATCGAAAAAACTGCAGGTGGGCTACTTGGCTGGATATCACGGTTCAAATGACCCCAGGTTGAATCTACTCCGGAGTATCACTTTAAGTGATTTACCTACCTTTTGATTTTGATTGAAATTTGCACTTTTATAAAGATTTGTTTATTTTTATATAAAGAGGTAATGTTGTTTTCCCAATTAATACTTTTTGTTTTGTTTGTTTGTTTTGCTTAGACTACTATGTTTAGTTATAAAGAAAATACGGTGCTGACCTCGATAGCTCTATGTTACTTTTCAACACTATTCTGTAACAAGACTTTCTTAAGTTTTGGTTACATTTTTCCTATTACATATTGTTCCTTTTGTTTGTTCATTCATGTTCTCACTTGTTTCACTAAACGCCAGGTGGTTACGCAATAACATTAGAGAAAGGCTTTATTTCTTTTTGCAAAACCGTTCAAATCAGATTTTTTTCTTCTCGTCACGACCTGACAGACAGTGGACCCACAGAGCAGACCAGAGGCAGACGAGGTAGACGTAAAAGGAGTTTATTCCAAGTCAGTACACGGGAAGGCAGTCAGTAAGGCAAAGGTACAAAATCGCTAGGCAAAGGGGTAATCCAAAACAGGCAATGAGTCGGAATAACCAGAAATGCAATCGATATCTCGAGAAGTAGAACGCCGGAAAGCTAGCAAAATGCACAGACAATCTGACAAAGACACACTGGGGAGCAAAGGTATAAATAAACAGAACACAGGTGAAAACAATGCGCAATCAGACACAACAAGAGTCAAGAAACCTAAAATGATGCACAACAGGAAGTGAAGGAAAAATAAAGGGGAACAAAATACACATTACTTCTTTAACCTTGAAAAACATCACTTCACTAACAATAACATTAGTAAGTTAAGTATTAAGGGTGCTGTTACGGAAGACTATCATAAAATTGCTTGACTTTTGCTCGAATTTTTATAAAGACCTGTATAGTTCTAAATTCTGCCAAACTGCTGCTGATAATTTTCTAAATCCAATATCAGTAAAAATTATAGGTGAAGCAGATAAAGATTCCTGTGACAGGCCTATATCTCCTCAAGAAGTACAGCAGGCTATTAATCATCTCAAAAACAATAAATCTCCAGGGTCTCATGGACTAACAGATGAGTTTTATAAATCTTTTTTTGAGGAACTGACTCCCTTTTTACATAAAGTCTTTATAGAATGTATTTCTAATGAATCTCTTCCCACCACACTGACCCAAGGAATTACTGTTTTAATACCCAAACCGAAAAAAGACCATCTACTCTTAGACAATTGGCGACAGATATGCCTACTAAATAACGATTACAAAATATTAGCTCACTTATTGGCATCAAGATTAAAATCAGTTTTAGGCTCTATCATAGAGGAAACACAATCAGGCTTTATGAACAAGAGGCATATTGCAAATAATGTCAGGCTAGTCCTAGACATTTTGGATTATCCAGATATGGTAGAGAATGATGGATTTATACTGTTTGTAGATTTCTAGAAAGCTTTTGATACCGTCGAACATCCATTCATTCTACAACCCCTTAAGAAATTTGGCTTTGGCAACTATTTTTCCTCAGCGATCAAAAGTCTATACCATAAAAGTAACAGCTCAATTAAACTAACAGGTGGCATGTCCCCTAGATTCAATATATCTAGAGGCATTAGGCAAGGGTGCCCTGCTTCACCATACCTGTTTTTACTTGTGGCTCAGCTTTTGGCTGATCACATCAAATCGAGTGAGGTGAATGGTATTACTGTCGTGTTTTATTTCACATTTTGTACTGGATGTTCGTTGAAATTACTCCGCCACCGCTAAGAAAATAGTGCGAGCATGAACGAGCTGCCAAATAAAACACGACAGAAGCAACTTTTCGCCACGAAATTTGATATGGATTACCAGTGCACACCAGTAACCACTCCGATGAGTTGATTATTTTGAAAACGGACGTTTATTGTGCTTTTACGGATCTTTCTAGACATACGCATGACTTGCCGTTCTGAAGCCGGTTGAGAAGAATCAAAATTAGGCAAATACCGGAGACAGCAGTAAACATCAAAAAAGCGGTGAGGGGGGTTCTAAAACATTGCAGACGACTCATAAAAGAGGCTTAATGTTGAAAATACCGCAGTTCCCCTTTAAGATGTCATCTGGCCTATTATCAAGCACATACTGAAAAGCCTGGAACCATGTTATTATCAAGGTGCACATAGCATGGATAACTTTTACATCTGTGAAGGCATTTTTAAAGCTGCGGTCGGCAACTTTTTTTTAGTCATATTAGCTTGAACTGTCATGGGATTCTGGAAGTAGAATATTAAATAGGCTGTTTAGGGAAAATCCCGAATTCTGTAGCTCCCTCTGAAGCCTGTAATCATGCTTGCAAAAATCGAGCGCTCCCGGCTGTTTTTAACCAATCACATTAGGGTGGAGGAATCCTACCTGTCAATCACAGCTTGTGCACACGCTGCTGAGCGTGAGTCTGCCCGCAGCTTGTGTGCTGCACACTGGTGTGAACTCACGTGCACAACCTCGTCCACAGAGGGGGAGGGGTTCGGGGGGCGATTCGGAGCTTGTTAGAGGTTGGGGGAGGGACCTGAAAGTTGTATCAGTTCGAATTTTCCGATTTTAGACTCGCAATTTTGAAAACCTGCCGACGGCAGCTTTAATGCTCAACTGTATGTTGCTCAACATGTTCCTGAGCAATAGATGTTTTCATCTATAGAACGTCTCTTTCAAAAAAGACTTGTCTTATATCAGGAGGACCAAATTCTACATACAGCCCGAATGCTCCACAGTTAAAGAGTTTGGATGCTGAACCGAACGTGCGACCTATTTTCTCAATGGTGCGACAAAAAAGAGGTTTGCACCGGTGCAACCACCCGTTCGAGGAAAAAAAAAAAGTATGCGACTCTGAAAGTCTCCCTGTGATTCAACAACAGACACACATTAGACCCATATCGTGGTCTAAACGAATCAGACATAGTGAAGGGCGAGACCCCCTCTGATTGGCCCGTGTACGTGTGTGACAGAGAGGTGATGAACCTCGGCTCGTCAGATAAACAGTGGATGTAACCGCGGGTGATAAGATGAAAAGAACAATTGACAACTTTTTGGTTAAGTTAAGGCCTGATACGTCCGAAAATAACCACAACCAATGCTCTGACACGGAGCCATCAACCTCCCACGTTATGTCATGCCCTGGTCCGGAGCTAGCATCCGGAGCTAGCATCAGATAATGAGCCGCATACGATCGACTCCGAGCCAGAACCAACTGAAATTAAAAGGGGTAAAGTGTATACATTTGACCAGTTTCCCTGGCTAAGATGCAGTAAAGCCGATAATATAATGCACTGCATTTACTGTAAAGTGTGGCAATAGTGCATTTGTGACTGGTTCTAATACATTTCGAATTGAAACGCTGAAAAAGCACAACGCATCTATGAAACAGATTACCTGCTCAGTGTCCCCTCTCCCCGCTGCCTTTCAGCGGCAGGCAGCAGCAAACACATCATCGGACGAGGCCCAGATGATAATCAAGTTTAACGTTGCCTACCATATTGCAAAAGTTCCCTTCTCTAAGTTGAAGTCCAAAAATAATTCTTCAGAAGAAAAATGGCTTGAATATAAACCCAACGTACAGCAATGATGTCGCATGCGTGCAATTTATAGGAGTCATCGCAGATACATTGGAAAAAAGAGACGTCTGTGCTAATTGCGAACAGTGAGTACATGGCATTCCTGATCGTTCAGGAATGTGTCATTGTGTACGGCAGTATCTTGAGGAGAGGAAGACCGGTGAATATACTGATATATATATATATATATATGTATATATATATATATATATATATATATGTATATACCCAACTACAGGAGTTGGCCATCCGAGGGGCATGTGACTGCAAAAAGGAGCTTGATGAAACTATGAATGAAAATTCTTTGAGGAGATTCTTTTTCAGATCTGAACTCTTGTCACTGATGTCTTTTATTTCAGTAGTGGAACCATGTGCGTTTGATAAGTTCCATGTTTCATGAGGTCGACACTCAGAATTTCCCAGCTCTGTTCGAATCCCTTTTTACAATGTTGAACAAAGTTTTAGATTGTGGGTCATCCAATCCATTTTTAATTGAAAAATGTGATGCGTGTAAAAGTTCCATGCACAAAAAACACATTCACTGAGGAAACAATACACACAGCAGCTGAAGATATCCTTGCAGTTCATTTGAAGAATAGAAAACAAGGAACTGTGACTGCATAACGACTTCTACAGTATGTCAGCCACCTTCATCTTGATTAACAGTCTCAGCTCTCATCTCCTAACCTCAATATCTGCCCCTTATTGTAACCCAAGTGATAACAAATAATACTGCCTGACATTTTTGTCCCTTTGCATGTAAATGCTAAGTGTTTTTCTTCCAAAAGCTTTTAAGATTTAGGGGACTTTAACAGAGTTGTCACCTTCTGTTGTCTGTTATCCTCGAGATAACAGAGAGATATTTAGTTTGTTAGGGTAAGGCAAGCAATATGAAGAATGTAAATGACCTTTTACTGCATTACAATTGGTCTCAAAAAGTTATCTGTTCCTCAGCCCCGCGTTCAGACAATTCAAACACGAATGAGCAGATTTCACAGCTGACTGAGCATTTTTGTCACAGTCAAAGTTATACAAGTGCTTCCTGTATAATCTAATCCTCCTTATAAACCTCCTTATAGCTTTTTTTTTTTTTACCTTCACCATACTTTTAGGAAGCTGCCTCTGGACTTTGCCTGCATTTCTCGGACAGGAAGATTTTCCTTGCTTGACTTCATTCTGTAATGGATTCAGTTTTTCTCACTGGGTCACCTAACTTCCTCTGAACTTTGGTTAGACAGCCACCATGACATTATCCTGTATGATAGCTTGGGAATTCATTTTTCCCCTCAAAGGCAGCAAGCAAGTCGAGGCCCAGAGGCAACAAAGCCCAAATCATGTTCCCTCCACCGCACTTCACCTTTGGGATGATAACATTAATATGCAAGGCTATAGTTCTAAAAAAAGTCCTCATAAGATGGTCAGACATGAGACGTAGGGAAGAAACATGGTTTAGAACCACAATAACCTTTTTCAAATGAGTCTTAAGAATTGCTTGATTTCCATTTCCTTTTTACTCTGTATACTTTATGGTTCACTCACTGACTATGTTTGAGAGTTAGCTACTTCGAACTACTTGGTTAGGTTTAGTTAATTTTGTAGCTAGCTTTGGGAGCTAAAACTATTTTGTTGAAAGAACTTAGTGATTTGAAACCTACTGCTTCAAAATTTCAATATGACTAACTAAAAAGTCGGCCAGAAAAGGGTGGATTGAATGCTCTCTCCGGGTCGGGAATGAGATCCTTCCCCAAGTGGAGGAGTTCAAGTATCCGGGGTCTTGTTCACGAGGGAGGGACGAATGGAGCAGGAGATTGACAAGCGGATCGGTGCGGCGTCTGCAGTGATGCGGGCTCTGCACCGGCCCGTCGTGGTGAAGAAGGAACTGAGCCAGAAGGCGAAGCTCTCGATTTACCGGTCAATCTATGTTCCTACCCTCACCTATGGTCACGAGCTGTGGGTAGTGACCGAAAGAACGAGATCGCGAATACAAGCGGCCGAAATGAGTTTCCTCCGCAGGGTGTCTGGGCTCTCCCTCAGAGATAGGGTGAGAAGCTCGGAGTAGAACCGCTGCTCCTCCGCATCGAGAGGAGTCAGATGAGGTGGCTCGGGCATCTGGTTAGGATGCCTCCTGGACGCCTCCCTGGTGAGGTGTTCCGGGCCCGTCCCACTGGGAGGAGACCCCGGGGAAGACCCAGGACACGTTGGAGAGACTATGTTTCTCGGATGGCCTGGGAACGCCTCGGGGTCCCCCCAGAAGAGCTGGAGGAAGTGGCCGGGGACAGGGATGTCTGGGTCTCTCTGCTCAAGCTGCTGCCCCCGCGATCCGATCCCCGGACCAGCGGAAGATGGTGGATGGATGGATGGATAACTAAAAAGTTGTGCTTTCCTATCCCGTTGAAAAATTCTAGAAAAGGTGGCCAAAAATTGTATTAACCTGAGCGGTCGTTTGTGGCTGATCCAAAAGCTTGTAAATCATATGTCAAAATGGCTAACTCAACAGCTGAAAGAGATATGTGTTCTGTCTAAATATACTGCAGCAACATTTGGGAATGAATAAGGGTAAGTATTTGCCTATGCAGTTTGTTGTTACATATTTCATTCTCCAAAGATGGACCCTTCTATTGCATCATAATGCGCCTCCCTACACAAAATATCAGTCAAGATCATGACACCGCAACATTTTTTGGAAACGTGATACTGGGCTCACATACGACGTTGAATTTTTATGTTCGAATTAGATCAATGCAAATAAAAATTAAGCGTTAATATAGGTTTAATTGCTTTTGCCAGATGAGGCAGAAGCTTAGATAACTAAGAGTTCTTCCACCAATCAGAGCTCATCAGTTGGGCAAAACTTTGAGATACTTTAAAAAAAAAAAACTTATCATAGGTTTAACCCAGCATATCAGGATACATTTACAAATGTTTCTGCATGAATTCTAAACATTGGTTTTTTTTTTGTAAATATATCTTGTTGAAGCAACATAGTCATTGAATGAGGACATCATACATGACTACAGGTACATTAAAGGAAGGTTTAATGAAAGAAAAAAATAAACATCTCAGCCCACTTTAAGGGTGTGTCATTGGAAACACAGTGACACACGCACTCATTCAGTGCACGCCCACATTCCAAAGTCAGTCATGTCATTATGTCAATCACTTCCTGCTTGAGTGGTACCATCTGCCTTCTCATAAAGCCACACTCCATGTGGATCACTGTGCAAAGCCCCTGCTTAGCCCAGTTACATTGCACATTGCTCAGAGTTAAGATTCCCCGGTTAAAATGACATTTGTTTCTTTTTATACACCATCCTCTCATCCTGTTTGTCCCTGGACCATCATCTCTTTTTATTCACTTTTAAAAAGAAGAGACAGGGTCATTATCCAGACTTGCATGCGAAGCTGTAAGAGACTGTTTTTCTTTTGCAGGACTGCATGTTTTATACATCCATAAATACACATACTGAGATATTATGCAGATGCATATTCATTCCCTGAACTGTGGATTTGATTGCATTTATCGTCCGTTAAGAGGAAAATCTAGGATTGTGTCCAACGAGCACAATTAGCCGATATTGTAGTCCTTTGCAGATCTGTTGAGACAAATGTTTTAAAGCATTTCTGATCACTGAATTAAATAAAATCATTCGTCAATATTTCCTAAACTGAATTGGAAAGACTTACCCTGTGATGTCAGCTGACTATTTTAGGGAATATATCAATGTGGGGAATATGTGATAAAAAGAATAAATCAAATATTCCACTGAAACTACTGTTTGTGATCCTGATTGAACTACTTGTAGAACTGTGAAAAGTTCACGATTATTTATTAAGAGAAAACAACAATGGAAGCAGTGAATGAGTGCATCTCATGCATACCTTGGAGTTGCTGAAAGTGCTTACGCAGTTGGAAGGCCCAGGTGTGCTGTGTTAGCTGATGAGCTTAGCATGTCAGCCAGGACCTCTCTCTCTCTCTTTTTCGTTTTTTTTTAATGGCGGTTGGCAAACAACTTTTAGTAGCATTACCGCCACCTACTGATATGGAGTGTGGATCACATGACATTTATCTATATCCCTATATTTATATATACCCGTTCACTATATATTTATATATATACATATGCACACATCTATATATATATATATATATATATATATATATATATATATATACCTATACATAAACATTCATCTATACACCCATATATCTACTTATGCCTACACTTTTACATATTCCCTACTCATATATCCTCATTTATATACTTTATCTATACTAAATTCTATTATATAACCTACATTGTTTTAAATAATAAAAAATTACCTGATAACATCTGTTTCCTGATTCTTTTTGCAATAAATCTACTATATCTAATTTCATTTTCATCCTACTAAGATTTCTAATTAAATTATTTCTCTGAGCCTGATAATTCCTACAATATATCATAACATGTTCTATTGTTTCATCTTCCCCACACTCACATTTCCCTGATTGATGTTTTCCTATCATATATAAGTTTTTATTTAATCCATTATGTCCAATTCTAAGTCTTGTTATAATGATCTCCTCTCTCCTATTTCTTTCTGTTCTTCTCATTTTCCCTATTTTCCTTTGTATTTTAAACAACCAACGTCCTTTTCTTTCTTCCTCCCATAACTTTTGCCATCTCTCTTCCATTTTTTGTTTTATAATACCCTTTACCTCTTTTACACTCATTCTTACATTAATATCAATCATTACTCGTTTTACACTCTGTTTTGCCATTCTATCTGCCATTTCATTTCCCTCAACTCCATAATGCGCTGGTACCCATATAAAATGAACTATAAGCCCCATCATATTTGTCTTGGCCTCACTAAGAGTAGCTATCCAAGCAGCTAAACAGGGATTCAGAAACTCCGCAGATTCTTTCTTGTGATTTTTACTGAACCTTCATTTTTTGTGAAACTGAAATACAAACACATACAAAACATGCATCAAAAATAGTACATGAATTAGTATTTAGCTAAGTTACATCATGTGTTTGCTATGTGAAAATACTTCGTTTTTAATTGCATTTTTTAACCTATAAACATGTGAATTATCAGCATGAAATAAACTAGAAGTATGATCAATTATGTAAAACAAAGTACTTACAGACGTTGCTTGAACAAGCATAGAAACATAAAAGGTGGCAAATGAGGAGTGGCAGACAAGGCAGCTGTCTCCACTGCAGGCTAGGTCAAAATGATTCCTGTCACTAAGCTTCTGACAACTTCCTGTTCAACTGAGTCGTCAAAATAAAAGTCTCTCAAAATCGTTTTTATAATAAGAGTCATAATAACAAAATAGATACATTGGTCTTACTACAAGTGTAAACAATGAAAGTTGCATGAAAGGAAAATATTTAATGCAAACATGACACTCCCCGCCTGGGGTCTGTAAGAACCCACATTTAACTATCAACATTGCTGGTGCGTTCTTCGGACAGAAGCAGGACTACTTCTGTGACGGGACGAGAGAAAGTCTTTTTGTTTCCGTCCTTAGCAGTAGTCACCTCGACCTTCCGGACTAGTCCATCTTGCCCTGGGAAAGTCTTTGTGACGACAGCGATAGGCCACTCGTTTCTCTTTGATTGAGAATCCTTGAGTAGAACTACGTCTCCGCATTTCAAGCTGGGCTTCTTGTCCTGCCACTTTTGACGGAACTGCAGCGTGTGAAGATACTCGCGCCTCCACTTGCCCCAGAAGATGTCAGCCAGATTTTGAACTCTCTTCCATTCTTCCTTGTACCTGGCCGCACCCTCAAAGTTGCCAGGGGGAGGAGGTGCTGACCCCGTCTTCAAGGTCAGGAGCATGGATGGAGTGAGGATCAAAGTTGACTCTGGGTCTGACGATACTGGGATGAGGGGTCGAGCGTTCATCACTGCAGCTACCTCGGCCATAAGTGTAGACAAGACCTCGTGTGTCAACTGCGTTCTTTGCTCTTGTAGCATACAGTCAAGGATGCGCCTGGCGATCCCGATCATCCGCTCCCAGGCTCCACCCATATGGGATGAATGGGGGGGATTGAACACCCAGGTGCAGTTCTGGTCACTGAGGTATCTCTCTAAGCTCTCTGAGGATGAATTAGTGCTGGACATTTGCAATTCCCGTGAGGCACCTACAAAGTTCGTCCCGCAGTCGGAACGGATCTGCTGTGCAGGACCTCGGATGGCGAAGAGACGTCTCAAAGCATTGATGAAACTGCTGGCAGTCATCGTCTCGATCAACTCAATGTGCACTGCTCGGGTACACATGCATGAAAACATCACTGCCCATCTCTTGGAATTGGCATGTCCTCCTCTCGTACGGCGTGAAGTAACCTCCCATGGCCCGAATACGTCTACACCAACGTATGTGAAGGGCGGCGCTACCTGTAGCCGTTCAGCTGGTAAGTCTCCCATTTGTTGCTGTTCTGTTTTTCCTCGCAGCTTCTTGCAGGTCACACACTTGAACAGAAGACTAGCGATGCTTCGTTTTGCACCAACTATCCAGAAGCCTGCTGACCTGATGGCACCTTCTGTAAAATGCCTGCCCTGGTGTTTCACAGCTTCATGGTAGTGACGTATGAGAAGCACCGACAGGTGATGACGTCCCTTGACAATGATGGGATTGATGTCATCCAAATCTAGGCCTGAGTGCTTTATGCGGCCCCCAACTCTCAAAAGTCCATCGGAGTCAAGAATTGGATTCAGTTTGCACAGGCTGCTTGAAGAAGAAATGTTCAAGCCTTCTCGTATGCACTTGATCTCTTCTTGATAGCACTCTCCCTGAACACTCTTCAGTATGCACACTTTGGCTTGTGCCATCTCTTCCACTGACGGCTGGCAGATGTGCCAACCTCTGCAACTGTTGGTGGGAGTAGAGTGAGAAAAGGTGCGAGCAATGTGGATCAAGTGCGCTATTGCTCTGATCAGAGTGCTTAAATTGGAGAAGCGTTCAAAACGCTCTGGCTGCACAGTATCTTCAGGGATGTGCATGAGGTTTGCTGTCACCTGGGGACGTATCTCAGAGTCTGTCGGAGGATCGACAAGGTCGTAGGTCTCTTGAGGCTCAGAGAGGTACAAAGATGGGTTGGTGAGAAAGGCTGGTCCTTTAAACCATGTCGTGCTGCTGAGAAGAGCCGCTGGCACAGAGCGAGAGCCGTAGTCAGCTGGATTCAAGTCCGAAGGTACGTATCTCCACTGTTCAGAGCAGGATGAGTGCCGTATGCGTTGGACTCTGTTGTGCACGTAGACGTAGAACCTCCGTCTTTGGTTGTGGATGTATCCTAACACTACTTTGCTGTCAGTGTAGTATACTATGTTGTCGAATGCCACGTCCATCTCTGTAGTGATCATCTCTGCCATCTCCACGGCAAGCACTGCCGCGCAGAGTTCCAGCCTCGGAATCGTCAAATCAGGTTGAGGCGCCAACTTCGCTTTCCCATACACAAAGCCAGTCTCTACATGCCCCTCTTGAGATGAGACTCTCATGTATGCCACTGCAGCCACAGCTTTCACTGATGCATCAGCAAACACGCAAAGCTCCTTTCGCTGGGCCCCTGATGTAGAAATGGGTGTGTAGACACGTGGGATTTGAAGTTCCTCTAGGTCTTGCAATGAGTCTCTCCATTTCATCCACTCGCCTTCCATATGGTGCGGGAGAGGTAAGTCCCAGTCCCCTGCCAGGCTGGTGAGCTCTCTCAAGAGCAGTCTGCCCTGAATGGTGACTGGGGCTAGAAACCCTAGCGGGTCATAGACACTGTTCACAGTCGACAGCACCCCCCTCCGGGTAAAGGGTTTCTGCTCACAGGTGATTCGGAAAGTGAATGTGTCCATTGCGATGTTCCAGGACAATCCTAGACTGCGTTGGATTGGCAGGTTATCCGCAAAGAGATCCAAATCTTCAATCTTTTGAGCACGATCATCAGGCGGAAAGGCTTCCAGGACTGCAGGCCGATTGGAAGTGAACTTGTGTAACCTGATGTTCGAGGCTGCGAGCATTTGTTGAGTTTGCCTTACGACACTGATGGCTTCTTCTTCAGTGCTGAATGATTTCAGCCCATCATCCACGTAAAACTCGCGTTCAACAAATCTTCGTGCTGCAGGACCAAACTCTGCTTCCTCTTCTTCAGCAGCCCTTCGTAAGCCGTATATGGCGACGGCAGGTGAGGGACTGTTTCCGAAGATGTGGACTCTCATCCGAAATTCAGTGACTTCACGTGCCATGTCATTGTCCTGGTACCACAGAAAGCGAAGGAAGTCTCTGTGGTCCTCCTTCACCACAAAACAATGAAACATGTGCTCGATGTCAGCTGTAACAGCCACCGCTTCTTTCCTGAACCTCATGAGCAAGCCCACTAGGCTGTTGTTGAGGTCGGGGCCTGTAATGAGGACGTCGTTGAGTGACACTCCGTCATAGGCTGCACTGGAATCGAAGACGATGCGGATCTTGT
Source organism: Odontesthes bonariensis (assembly GCF_027942865.1). Classification (NCBI taxonomy): domain Eukaryota; kingdom Metazoa; phylum Chordata; class Actinopteri; order Atheriniformes; family Atherinopsidae; genus Odontesthes; species Odontesthes bonariensis. The sequence goes on along the minus strand of NC_134511.1, from coordinate 11,904,162 downwards.
CTGGCTTTTTTGGATGATAGACTCCAAACAGAGGTAGGTACCAGCACTCTTTGTTCGCTTGGAGTGGTGGTGCGATCTCTGCATGTTGTCGCTTGAGCATGTTCTCCATAAAGTCCAAGAAATGCGCCTTCATGGCAGGTTTCTTGTCCAACGACCGCCGTAGAGACATGAGCCGGTCATAGGCGAGCTGTCTGTTGTTAGGTAGCCGTCGTCTTGGCGAATGGAAAGGTAATGGACCAACCCAGTTGTTGGCGTCATCTTGATGGAACTCCTCATCCATGATTCGCAAGAACTCTATGTCTTCAACTGATGGTCCGAGCTTGTGGTCGTCTGGGGTGCGATCGAAGATTCCTTGACCCAGGCTCTCACCATTGAGAGGTGTCATCGAACTGCATACTCGGGTAGGCGCTAGCTGATGACGACTGTTGGGCTTTTCTGCAAAGGTTTCTTTCACCTTGATTTGACCACTGCACGGCTGAAGATAGCTTGTACGACCATTTTCCAACACTGTGGTCTTAAGGCTGTTCACCTGGAGAGGTCTGTGGGTGGATCCAAGACAAACGTTTCCGACAATTACCCATCCCAAATCCAGCTTCTGTGCAAATGGGGAGTTGCCCACACCATTGATCTGATCTCTGACTTTGTGCACCCTTAGGATGTCCCGACCCAACAAGAGGAGGATGTCGACATCAGGATCCAAAGGTGGGATTTCATCCGCGATACACCTCAGGTGAGTGTGGTGTCGGGCAGCTTCTGGTGTAGGTATTTCAGAGCGGTTGCTTGGCAGCTGATCACACTCAAGAAGAGTAGGTAAAGAAAGACTCAGCTTCTTGTCTACCGACTCTATGATGAATCCACAAGCCCTTCTTCCTGACATCTCCGTTAGTCCAGCACATGTCTTCAATGTGTATGCATGCGAAGATCCCTTGATCTGAAAGATGTCAAAGAACTTGGAGCGAGCAAGAGAGTGATTGCTCTGATCGTCCAAAATGACGTACATTGTCTTGGACTGTTCTTGGCATCCAGCGGGGTACACATTGACTAGGCTGATTTTGGAGCATACTCGTGGGCTTACTCCTTCTCCACACACCTGTGTACACTTTGAAGTCACCTCTTGGCTGTCCGCTTTGTCGCCCTCCCTGCCATGGCTTGCTGGGGGATGAGACGCTTTGGATGACCAAGGGGCTGGACCAGGATGGAGTGCTGATACGTGGGCATCACTCTCGCATTCGGTACATTTGATTTCAGCTGTACAATCTTTCGCCAGGTGTTGAGTAGAGGAGCAACAACGGAAACAGATAGAGTACTTCTTAAGTAGCTGCTTACGCTCATCCATTGTCTTCAGTCTGAACCCGCGACACTTCTTAAGCGGATGCGGCTTTTGGTGGATCGGGCAGTGTTTACCTGGGTTCACTGCACTGTTCTCATTCTCACTGGGTGACTCTCCAGTAGAAGAGACTTGCGTCTTGTGGACCGCCACAGGTGTTTTAGCTGACCGGTCTGAATAGCCCTTTTTCACATTTGCAGGTATAGACGAAGAAGCAAAGAGATTAAAGCTGGGGTCTGTGCGCGCTTTAGCCTCTGTGAGAACAAACTCCACAAATACAGAGAATGGTGGAAAGCTGACAAGATGGGTGCGTTTGTATTTTGAGCCATACGATATCCACTTCTCTTGTATGTTGTGAGGCAATTTCTCCACTATAGGGTGTATGCCTCTGGCAGTGTCTAAGTATGACAGACCTGGTAGACTGCCATCTAGCTTTGCATACTCCAGCTCTGACAGTAGATCTGCTAGTTCACGCAGCTTCCGTGGGTCGTTAGATGAAACCTTTGGAAACTTTTCCACCTTTGTGAAAAGTGCGTGCTCTATAGCCTCAGGTGAGCCGTAGGTCTCCTCGAGCCGTTCCCAGGCCAATGACAATCCAGCTGGCGGGTGACGGATGTTAACAGCTTTAATTCGCTTGATTTGGTCAGCTGAGTCCCTGCCTAGGTACTTCACAAGAAGATCCAGCTCTTCTGCTGCGGACAGATCTAAGCCAGCTATTGCACTCTTGAATGATGCCTTCCATGACCAGTAGTTTATGGGCTGGTCATCAAATGAAGCGAGGCCTGACGTTACTATGCGGCTGCGAGCTAAGAATTTAGCAAGATCACTGGTGAGATTGAAAGACTGGTAATCTCCATGGTCAGGCACTCTGGGGATAGAACGTCGCGGAGCAGGTACAGGTGGAGGACCGTTGCTTGAGCGAGGTAGTGGACTGTTATCTCGCGGGGCTCTTAGAAGAGGAGGCGGGCCATAATCAGCAGCTGTGTGATTCACTGGCACTTGTAGATCTGTAGCAGTGTGGGGATTTGGCGTGCTAACATCTGCATTCCTCATCTGATATGGTGTGGCACCTGTATTAACACTCCTTTGTTCCAGCACATATTTGGTAACAAGTTGCTTTTTAGCTTCCTCCAGATCTGAACTAGAAGCATTACTCCTTATCTCATAGCCCATTTCCATTAATCCAGCTTCTAATGCATGCATTTCGGCTTTTGCTGCTTCTAGCTCTTGGTCTGCTCTGAGCGAATCCAGTGCGGCTTGCAGACGTGCTTGCTCCAGTTTAATGTCTGCTTCCTTTTTCATGAATGATGCTCTGGTTTGAGCTGCTTCAGCTTTCGCCTTAGCTTGCAAATACATCATGCTAGATCTGGAGCTAACTGAAGCTTGGGCACTATGAGATGCAAATGATTGGGTCTCAAATCTCGCTCTTGGTTTGCGCTCCATCATTTAAATAGTGCTTGAAAGACAGTTCAGTAAATGTAAGCCACTTGTGAGTTCGTTAGCCACTTAGCTTCGAAACAGCGCTGCTCCATGCTTGCTGTGATGCCGTCTTTTCACTGTCTTGGCCTCACTAAGAGTAGCTATCCAAGCAGCTAAACAGGGATTCAGAAACTCCACAGAAGCAGATTCTTTCTTGTGATTTTTACTGAACCTTCATTTTTTGTGAAACTGAAATACAAACACATACAAAACATGCATCAAAAATAGTACATGAATTAGTATTTAGCTAAGTTACATCATGTGTTTGCTATGTGAAAATACTTCGTTTTTAATTGCATTTTTTAACCTATAAACATGTGAATTATCAGCATGAAATAAACTAGAAGTATGATCAATTATGTAACACAAAGTACTTACAGACGTTGCTTGAACAAGCATAGAAACATAAAAGGTGGGAAATGAGGAGTGGCAGACAAGGCAGCTGTCTCCACTGCAGGCTAGGTCAAAATGATTCCTGTCACTAAGCTTCTGACAACTTCCTGTTCAACTGAGTCGTCAAAATAAAAGTCTCTCAAAATCGTTTTTATAATAAGAGTCATAATAACAAAATAGATACATTGGTCTTACTACAAGTGTAAACAATGAAAGTTGCATGAAAGGAAAATATTTAATGCAAACATGACTATATTAATTCTATATAGTGTTTGTTCTATTTCTATTAATACATCTGGTCTACTTTCTGACTTACTATTTTGAATACTAACTAATGAAGAACTTGAATCTGAACATATAATTGATTTTAATGGTTTAACCTCTTCTATCCATTGAACTGCTAAAAGTACTGCAATCCTTTCTCCAGTATATACTGATACTCTATCACTAACCCTTTTCCCCACTTTAATTTTAAATTGCGGTACAATCATACCTATCCCTATTCTATCATCTAAAGTTTTTGATGCATCAGTATATATATGTACATAATTATAATATTGGTTTATATGTTCCTGTACAATATATTTATTCAAACTAAACTTATTTCTATTCTTGTTTTCTAATAATGATAAATCTACTTTTGCTTCAGGTATTATCCATGGTGGAACTATATGTAATGGAATCATTTGACTTATATCTATTTTATCTAAATATTTTTCCCTAATTTTAACATTTACTATTGTTCCATAACTTTTAATTTTTTTCTTTTTCCCACCCTGTTTCTAATACTTTTACAGTTGGATTATCTTTTTTCTGTCCTTGTAATTTTGACCAGTAGTTTAAAGATAACTGTTCCCTTCTCATTTTTAGAGGCATTTCATCCATTTCCACCTGTATTGCTGCTATAGGAGATGTTTTTAAAGGCACCTGTACATATTCTTAAAGCCTGATATTGTATAGTATTTAACTTTTGTAGATTTGTATCTGCAGCTGAATTATATATAATGCTCCCATAATCCAATACTGACCTAATTAAACCTGTATAAATAGCTTTCAATGACCTTCTATCAGCCCCCCACTCAGTACCAACTAAACATCTCATTATATTCAAAACCTTCCTACATTTATCTATTATTTTCTTAATGTGTATACCCCAAGTCATTCTTTCATCCAACCATAACCCAAGAAATTTAAATTGCTTAACTCTTTCCAATTCCTGACCATATATTTTCAACTTAATTTCTCCATCCACTCTTTTCCTTGTAAAAAACATTATTTTAGTTTTTTCCACTGAAAACCTAAATCCCCATTTATATGACCACTTTTCCACCATTGAAATTGCTTCCCGTAGCTTCTTTACAATAAATTTTAAATTCCTTCCTCTTTTCAACATTGCGCCATCATCAGCAAAAAGTGAACAACCCATTCCACCTTCTGATTCCTTAAACATATCATTAACGATCACAGAAAATAATAATGGACTTTATGCTTCCTTGTGGTGTCCCATTTTCTATATTAAAATTTTCAGAATATTCCTTCCCTATTCTTACTTGTATTTTCGCTTACTACTTTGCGTTCCCCTCATATTATCTTCCTTTGTCCTTCTTTATTTTCCTGCCCTACCACTACCACATACATGACTCCAATCTCCATTTTCCATTTCATCATCTCCCTCATCTTCATGTAACCCGGTCAAAAAACAGTGATATCCTTCAAGAATAATAAAAAGTCAAACAGATTAAAAAAGGTAAAAGTTCATGGTAATGAATGGTGTTTTGTGTATTAAAAAGTGCATTTAATGTTATTATTTCATGTTTATAAAAGTGTTAAAACGTTACATCATTATTATTGAAAGTACAGTAAGAAATACGCATAACTGTTTCTGAATGTATTTTATTGTGAAAGGGTTCGTACGTCCCTGGGTGTTGTTTTTGGGAGAAATCGAGAGAGGGAGAGTAATGGCTGAAGTCCGAGAAGCGCGTGGGAGAAAGTGAGTTAGAGGACTGTGAAGTGAATGTCTGTCACCAGAGTTGTGGAGGTGTTCGACCAGAACTCTTGCAAGAACTTGGTGGAGCTTTTCCTGTTGGCTTGAGTGGAATACTCAATCTGAAAAAAGACGAAGCACAGAAGCTAGCAGCTAGCACAGTAGCTAGAAGTTTCCACAGACTTTTGCTAAAGCTAGCGACAAGCTAACTGACCGCAGAGACGGTGGGGATTGCGTGTGGAGTCGCAGACGGAGCAACAGAGCCAGAGCGCTGGAACGGAGCCGAGCACCGCGGCATTGGCAGTGGCGTGTCCTCCAGGCGGAGCCTCTTCTCATCACCTCGTCTATCCTAGAGCTGTAACAAAATCCGGGTTATCCGGTTTTCAACCCGGATAAATACGTCACCCGGGCAGACCGGATGGTGGCATGCATTTGATCCGCCTTAAAAAAAAAAAAATTAAAAAAAAGATTAAACCGGAATATATATATATATATATATATATATATATATATATATATATATATATATATCCCTCTTTAGTTGCCTACTAGGCTACAGTCTTTCTCTAGCATGGTGTTCAGTCACGAACACACAGTCACAGACACACACTGAGTGAAACGAAACCTAACTCCCGCCCCGTTTGTCACGAGCCGGTTAAGTGAGCCATGCCTCCTACTGATCCGTCCTGACTTGCGATCCGTCCGGATGGGACGAATCCCCACTGACTCGTAACTGCTCGAACGGCTCACTCTGCTCGCGCTCGGCTCTATCTCTCTGCTCGCTCGCAACTCTTAGTTGTATAAATGAGCCACACCACCACTTATGTTCCAACTTCGTAGCGTTGCATTTTTTTCTCTAGTTAAGCCAGCCACTTCATGACGGATCCTTGCTCGGTCAGACCGTATTGAGTCGTTTCTGTGTGGAAGCGGGTGCCTGAGTCTGGCGAATCATGCCGGCTCTGGGTGACTCACGGCCAGACGAGTCACGCGGCAGAATCGAAACTTAAAAAGATCCGAGTTGGCATGGATCCACTTCTTGCCCGTCTGACCGCTGAAACGCTGGCTCTGGGTGACTCAGCGGTCAGACGGGCAAGTAGCGGATCCATGCCAACTCGGATCTTTTTAAGTTTCGATTCTGCCGGCAGCAAGGATTGTCGACTCGTCAACCCATCTGACTGCTGAAGCCTCTGTAGCTCGCTACAGGCTCGGATAGCGTGGCTTCATGCATCTTGTACAGTCGTTGAAAAATAATCATTAATGCTACCACATTTGTCTATTTGTAAATGCACACACTAGCTGTTGTGTCTGGCTTTCAGATAAAATGGCATTGAATTATTACTTGACAAAAATAAATGAATGAAACTGTAGCCGTAGGCTGCTCTTTGATTTATCAAAATGAATTGATAAATGGGATAAAAAAAGGCGAGGCGCATAGCCACTAAACGGCAGAAAGGTTTTTTTGTTTTGTTTTGTTTTTTAATAAGTGACTCAAGTGATTCAAGTGATCCGTATAACTCGAATCCCCTCCTCGAAATGATCCGATCAGCCCGGATCGCCCAAAAGATTCGAGTTAAGCATCTCTAGTCTATCCTGCAGCCATTAGTCCACCTGTGTGTGTGGATAAGTCACTCGGGGGGTAAGGTACCTTTTTTCTTTTATATTGCCCGGTTGTGGTGAAGCAGCCATCTGGTTTAAGGCTACACCGTACCCGAATTTCATCCAGGCCTGCAACGTTTTGAACGTCATATTGAAACAGTGGTTTAATTTCATTGCCGGCTTTTTATTTTCATGTGGCCCATTTAAGTGTCATATATTGGATGTGGTTTGCATTCTGAAAAGGTTTGAACAGAAAGTGTGGATCTGTTGAGTGCATATTCTGATTTCATAAAGGTGATTAAGAATATTTTAAGTTAAAAACAAAGGTTTAAGGAAGAATATCCATATTTTTATTTTATTTTATTAATTAAATGATTGAGATCTACTTTTCTAAAAGCTTGTGTTGTGACCTTTATTACTTACCTGCTACTTACCTAAAAGAGGACTTCATAGGTAAGTTAAAAGAGAAACCTTGTGGTAAAAAATAACTTGATTTAAAGGTGAAGTTTCACAATATTTAAAAACCACTTTCCCAAGTATTTTTGTTGTATTTTAAGTATTACTGAAATCCAAATCTTATTGTTTTGAAAGAACTCAGGTTAGCCACCTCTCATTAATAGTTCAACCCACTAGAGAGGCGCTACATAAAATGAAGGCACCGCTGGGATAATTTTGGATTTCTGAAAATAAATAAGAAAAGAAAAAAAATATCTCAAGTAACTAAGCAAAGTACCAAACTAAGTTACAAACAGCATTAACATGGAGAGAACAGAACTAATATCAGAGTTAATAAGCTGGTGCCGTGGTGAGTGTTTGGAAGAGATGCATGCACTTAAGACCCTCGTTCCAGAAGGTGTGGAGAACAAAGAAGTGGAAGAAGTGCTGGAAACCATCACGTGCCTGGGCGGAGTGCGTGTCCGTGGGAGAAACTACAGTGCAAAACTAGACCAACTGATGGTCTTGTGTGAGACTGAAGTGAACGTGAGAGAGGACAGGGTTCCTGCCGAAATCGAGCCCCGTGAAGGTGTGAAGGCGTGGCCTATCATCATCATAGGGAAGGCACAGTCAGCTGCTGCAGAGTTCAACAGTAAACTACAAGGGCTGCTGCAGGCTGAAGGCAAAACAATGGAGGACCTCAACTCAATACTCACCAGTACATCCCCGCCCACTACCACCAGTGCACCCCAACCCACTAAACCCACTGAATCCATCCTTCGCGCTGTCGGAGAACTGTTGGGCAAGACAACAAAACCAGCAGATGGTGGGAACTATGGTCGACTGCGCATGTTCTCTGGAGCCTTACCAACACCGCCAGGTGAGGAACCATTTGACCATTGGCTAGAGCAGGCATGGCTCATGGTGGAGGAGACTGAATGCTCCGACAGAGAAAAAAGACGCCGACTTATTGGAAGTTTAAAGGGCCCCGCACTTGAGATAGTGAAAGCAGTGCGGCACACCAGTCCTGACGCCAGCCCCATAGAGTGCTTGGAAGCCCTTGAAAGTGCTTTTGGAAGTGCTGAGTCCGGAGATGACCTCTACTTTGCATTCCGGCTGATGCAACAGCAGAAAGGTGAGAAACTTTCCGATTTCCTACGACGTCTAGAGCAGTCTCTAGCTAAAGTGGTTCAACGTGGTGGCCTTCAGGCTGGCGACAAGGATAGAGTCCGGCTGGAGCAACTGCTAAGGGGCGCTGTCGCTTCAGACCTGATGCTGATCCAGCTGCGTTTGAGAGAACGTAAAGCCACACCCCCAGACTTTCTACGGCTGCTGACTGAGATTCGTGCCGAAGAAGAGTACGAAACTTCAAGAAAAAAGTTAAGTGCCTCAGTACATCAACTGCAAGCTAATCCAGAAGTGGATGCAAGGCAAGCTGAGATCCAGAATTTAAAGGCGGAAATCAAAGAACTGAAGTCAATGGTTGCATCAGTCGTGACCAACGCAGCTTATGTCAAAGAAGATTACAGGGAGGCTAAAACCATCTCTGAACCGCCTGGCCCCGAGAACCAGCAGGATGCCGAGCTGGCTGCCTTGAAAAAACAAATGAAGCGACTAAAACAGAAAGCTAGCAACAAGATGTCTGAACAAGGTGCTACAGCTGCTGTTTCTACCATGGAGGCTTCCAAACAAGTCTCCCACTCACCTAAAGGAGCACAGAAAAGGTCAGAGGAGAACTTCTGCTACAGGTGTGGTGAGAGCGGACATTTTGCCACAAAGTGCCGAAACCCTGAGAACCAAGCCAAGGTTATCAAAAAGCTGATTCACGCTTTAAAGGTGACTAAAGACAAACAGCAGTCTGGTGATTTCCCCCACCAGTGAAGTCAACTGTGGTGTCAAGAAAAGTGCTGTTACCTCATCGGAGCCGGCTGGTATCCCTGAGGGCTTGGTTGGTCCACCCAGCATCGTACCTGTGAAGGTAAATGGACATTGCTGTGATGCCTTGTTTGATAGTGGCTCCCAGGTCACCATTATCTTCGAGTCTTGGTATCAAACCTACCTGTCGGATGTCCCAATACGCCCCGTGTCTGGTTTAGCTCTCTGGGGGCTAAGTGACTCTGAGATCAGTTATCCCTACCGTGGGTACGTAGTGGTCGACATTGAGTATCCAGCAAAGGTGGCAGGTGCTGACCAGGTGGTGGCAGTCCTCGCTCTGGTCTGCCCACAGCCACGCACGGCAGACCAAACTCCTGTCATTGTGGGGACCAACGCCAGTCACATCCGACGTCTTATGCAGCAATGTAAAGACAACGGCATTGACATCACACAGACACTGGGGATACAAGCATGTTACAGAGACAACATCCTACCATCGCACGCCACAGCCTCAGCCCTGGAAGAAGAGGATGATGTTGGCAGTGTGTTATGGCAAGGCCCTGGCCCGCTCACTCTGCCCCCTAATGGAGACTGTACCGCAGTCTGCAAAGTCAAGTACAAGCACCAGGTTGACAAAGAAATCCTGATGGTTGACTCATCGCCAGTAGCTCCACTCCCCGCTGGTGTGCTACTCCAGCCCATGGTGGTGCCCAGCGAAGAAGTGAACGTCTACCATTTCAGAATCCTGGTTCAGAACGAGTCCTCGGCTGAGACAGTCATACCAGAAGGAACAGTTATCGGACACATGTATCTGACCGATGCTGTCACTCCTCTCTCTCCAGCCAAGACAGCGGACACCGAGTTCGATGCAAACCTGATCAACTTCGGAGACTCACCTGTCTCAGAGGAGTGGAAACAGAGACTTCTGCAGAAGCTGTCCACAAAGCCGCAGGTGTTCTCACTGCACGAGTGGGACGTTGGATTGGCACAGGGAGTAGAACACACCATCCGAATGTCAGATCCACGGCCTTTCAGGGAGCGCTCTCGTCGCCTAGCTCCAGCTGACCTGGAAGATGTGAGAAAGCACCTCCAAGAATTGCTGCGTGCAGGGATCATCAAGGAGTCTCGTAGCCCCTATGCATCCCCAATCGTAATTGTTCGCAAAAAGAACGGAGCCGTGAGGATATGTATTGACTACCGATTGCTGAACAGCAGAACAATCCCCGATCAGTACACAACACCTTGCATCGATGATGTGTTGGATTCAATGACTGGAAGCAAGTGGTTCTCTGTTCTCGATCTGCGAAGCGGTTATTACCAAATTGCTATGGCAGAGGAAGATAAGGAAAAGACGGCATTCATCTGCCCACTGGGGTTCTTCCAGTTTGAGACGATGCCGCAGGGGATAACAGGAGCCCCAGCCACATTCCAAAGATTGATGGAGAAGGCTGTGGGAGACATGAACCTGCTGGAAGTCCTTGTCTACCTCGACGACCTGATCGTGTTTGGCCGAACTTTAGAAGAGCATGAAGAGAGACTTCTTAAAGTCCTCGACCGTCTGTCTGAAGTTGGATTGAAAATCTCAGTTGACAAATGTCAGTTCTGTCTCCCCAAGGTAAAATACCTTGGTCACATCGTGTCGGCTGATGGAGTATCGCCTGACCCATCCAAGATTGAGGCAGTTACACAATGGCCGCAGCCTACTCACCTGAAGGCTCTCCAATCCTTCTTGGGATTCTGCGGATATTACCGCCGTTTCATCGCCAATTATGCAGCCATTGTCAGGCCATTAGCCGCTTTCGGACAGACCGTTCTAAGAAAGTAGTTATCAGAACTACCCTCCACGAATTTCGTTCTGATAACTGTCCTTCCCCAGCGGAACTGTTTCAGTCTGCATTCGCACATGAGTCGGGACCTGATAGGGACTGATGCGCCGCGTGCAGCCGTCTGCTTCAGTGACGTGTTAGCCGTTTAGCGCTACATTCAAACACAAAACAAAACGGTGAAAGTAAGGAGAGTAGAAAAAACACCACCAAGAAGCTAATATGGAGAGATGGGAGGCCACTGTGTTTATGGTCTGCATGATGGTGATATTAATCATGGACAATCACATCAGGCGTCTAATATCGAGGCTGGAAAAGCTCACACAGAGAGTCAGGAGATACTTTTTCATTTCATGAAGGAAGAAAGGAGAGCAGAGCCTGCAGACAAATGAGACCAGTGTAAGTTTAACTTATTAAACACCCGCCGGTTGTGTCAGTGTCTATGAGGAAACATTTCAGCCATGATAGCATGACATGGGGCGTAGCTACCGACCACCACACACCTCCGTTAGATTCATTCTATAAGAACTATGAAAAGACCCGACCTCGGAGAAGGAGCTAAATAGTTATAGGAACTAAGGGAGAAAGCCCCGAGTTCCTGTATGTCCGAACACGGGAGAAAACGGCCCCGCGGATTAAAAGGTTATTAGAACTGCCAAAGGTTCCTACAGTCCGAAAGCGGCTATTGTCTGAGCTCATGAAAGGCTACGCCCCAACACAGCGCGGCAAGAAACCTGAAAAAGACAATACAAAGACTTACCTCAAAGAGTCCGAGCCCTTTGGTGAGAGATGGGACCAGTCCTGCACCGAGGTGTTCCACAAGATTATCCACTGCCTTACCCACGCACCTGTGTTGGCCTTCGCGGATCACAACAAGCAATACGTCCTGCATGTAGACGCCAGCATGAAAGGGCTTGGCGCCGTCCTATATCAGGAACACAGTGTTGGCTTGAGACCGGTTGCGTTTGCCAGCAGGAAGTTGAAGACGTCTGAGAGGAACTACCCCGTTCATCAGCTGGAGTTCCTGGCCCTCAAGTGGGCGGTTGTGGATAAATTCCATGATTATTTGTATGGGGTCAGATTCACTGTACGTACAGACAATAACCCGCTTACGTACGTGCTATCGACCGCCAAGCTCAGTGCTGTGGGGCACAGATGGCTCTCTGCCCTATCCACGTACGACTTCGATGTTCAGTACCGACCAGGCAGGCACAACATAGACGCTGATCTGCTCTCAAGGAATATGCCTGAGGAGAGTTCAGAGGAGTGGACCACCATCCCACAGTCTGGTGTGAGATCCATCTGCAAAAGAATCTGTATCCCAGGTACTGCAGGCAGTCAACCGAGGTACGTAGATCAGTTGGGAGCGTCGCCTGAGTGTGTGCCTGACGCCTACGCATTCCCAACTCACCTGGAGTTGAAATCGCTGGGGCAGATGTCGAGACAAGAGTTGATTGAAGCTCAGGAGGATGATGCAGCCATCCAGTCTGCCATTCAAGCTGTTAAACATGGCAAATGGCCGGAAGACAACGGATCCAGTCCAGAGAGTTCTCGTCTAAAAAAAGAGATGGGGAAACTGATGATGAAGGATGGGCTACTCCATCGCCTGAGTAAGCGCCCCTCTGGAGAAGAACTCACTCAACTTGTCTTGCCAAGCGAGTTCAGAGAAATGGTGATGAAGTCCACTCACGATGACCTCGGACACCTTGGTATTGAAAGAACCACAGACTTGTTGAGGAGCAGGTTCTTTTGGCCGAAACTGGCCTGTGATGTTGAGCAGTACATAAAGAACTGTGGAGAATGTGTCACGCGGAAGACCCCCTGTCAAAGGGCAGCACCGTTACATCACATTTCAAGCAGCGGACCAATGGATCTGGTGTGCATTGATTTTTTTATTTTTTTTTGTCCATGGAACCAGACTCCGCAGGTATCAGCAATGTTTTAGTGGTCACGGATCATTTTACCCGTTATGCCCAAGCTTTCCCCTCCCGAAATCAGAAAGCGCTGACGGTAGCAAAGATCCTGGTGGACAAGTACTTCCTGCATTACGGTCTGCCAGCAAGAATCCACTCAGATCAAGGAAGAGACTTTGAGAGTCAGCTAATCAAAGAGCTCTTGAAGATGATGGGAATCCGGAAATCACGGACCACTCCCTATCACCCGCAGGGAGATCCGCAGCCCGAGAGATTCAATAGAACTCTTCTTTCCATGCTGGGAACCCTGGGGTGTGAGAAGAAAAAACAGTGGAGCAAGCATATTGGTTACCTGGTTCACGCCTACAACAGTACCAAATGTGACGCTACGGGGTACTCACCCTATTTCTTGATGTTTGGCCGTGAAGCAAGGCTGCCAATCGACATGTGCTTTGGAACCTCTCCTGATGGTAAAGCGGACGCTTGCCATTCACGCTATGTAGCCAAGCTGAAAGAAGACTTGCAAAGAACTTATAAGCTTGCATCTGAAGCTGCCTACAAGACACACCAGAGAAACAAGAGGTCCTATGATAAGAGAGTTGGATTCCAGACCCTGGAAATCGGCGACAGAGTCTTGCTGAGAAACTTAGGACTAAAAGGAAAACACAAATTGGAGAGTCGTTGGAGCCCAATCCCTTACGTGGTCCTGGGAAAGATGCCCAACCTCCCAGTGTACAAAGTGAAACAGGAGGATGGAGAAGGAGTCAAAACTCTTAATCGTGATCATCTCCTGCCGATTGGACAGTTCGTGAGAATGCCAACAGTGGAAACTGAGAACAAGTCACATGACAAGACAAGACAAAGAACAAGATCTGAAACACAAAAGAGATCAAAGAGAGTCTTACCTGAAGTCCAAGAAGTTCTTCAAGAGTGCACAGATTCCTCTTCAGATCTGGAGTACTATGGACCTGAAAAACCCTACAGTACTTACCTGAGGGAGATCATGGAAAAAGAAAGAGAAACTGCTGGACAGTCAAATCTCATACAAGAGGATTGTGATTCTTCTCAACAGTCAGATGGAGATCCTGCTGAGGAAAGTTCATCAGAGGGAGACAGTTTGGAAGGAGAAGAACACAGTATGAGAGAAGAGGATGGAGGTCAAGATTCTGATCCTGGAGAAGAAAGTGATCCTGAGTCTGAACCTTGCCACAATGAGCACCCAGAGATAGTCACTAAACCAAAAGTGATTAGCCAACCTGAAGGCAGGCCAAAAAGAAAAGTGAAACCAGTCATTAGGTTAACTTATGATGAGCCTGGTAGAGCAAGAGATCAGCCTCTCACTATTGTGCATAGAGGAGTTGTCATTAAGATTAGCAAGAGTTAATTTGACCTAAGTCATGCGCCCTTTCCTCCAGTTAACTGTTAAAGAAATAAATAAAAAAGTTCATTATGTTTGATGAGGACATCAAAGACATTTAGAAGGGGGAGGGTGTAACCCGGTCAAAAAACAGTGATATCCTTCAAGAATAATAAAAAGTCAAACAGATTAAAAAAGGTAAAAGTTCATGGTAATGAATGGTGTTTTGTGTATTAAAAAGTGCATTTAATGTTATTATTTCATGTTTATAAAAGTGTTAAAACGTTACATCATTATTATTGAAAGTACAGTAAGAAATAGGCATAACTGTTTCTGAATGTATTTTATTGTGAAAGGGTTCGTACATCCCTGGGTGTTGTTTTTGGGAGAAATCGAGAGAGGGAGAGTAATGGCTGAAGTCCGAGAAGCGCGTGGGAGAAAGTGAGTTAGAGGACTGTGAAGTGAATGTCTGTCACCAGAGTTGTGGAGGTGTTCGACCAGAACTCTTGCAAGAACTTGGTGGAGCTTTTCCTGTAGGCTTGAGTGGAATACTCAATCTGAAAAAAGACGAAGCACAGAAGCTAGCAGCTAGCACAGTAGCTAGAAGTTTCCACAGACTTTTGCTAAAGCTAGCGACAAGCTAACTGACCGCAGAGACGGTGGGGATTGCGTGTGGAGTCGCAGACGGAGCAACAGAGCCAGAGCGCTGGAACGGAGCCAAGCACCGCGGCATTGGCAGTGGCGTGTCCTCCAGGCGGAGCCTCTTCTCATCACCTCGTCTATCCTGCAGCCATTAGTCCACCTGTGTGTGTGGATAAGTCACTCGGGGGGTAAGGTACCTTTTTTCTTTTATATTGCCCGGTTGTGGCGAAGCAGCCATCTGGTTTAAAGGATAAGACCGGTTTTTTGACATTGGGCCCTTGATTTCACATTATAACATGATGTTCTACTCACCCCTGCTTGTTGTTGAACATTTGGAGCTGTTCCGAAGATATTCGAGAGGCGTCTGGCTGCTCTCTTGAGATATTCGGCCATGAAACGGTTTCCTATGGGCAAGCTTATACAGGCACAAACTATGCTGTTTATAATTTATTAATTACTGTACATTAGCACTGATAACGTGGAGGTGCGTCGCTTACTTAAAAAAATCCGGGTTACTGTAATTTTGATTTTTTTGTCGTAAAGTGGGTGTTACTGACGTCCTCGTCGTGCTACTGCCACAGACAGCCCACAGACCTGCTGCCTATTTATTCATTCGGCTAAAATTCAAAATTAGTAACCCGGATTTTTTTAAGTAAGCGACGCACCTCCACGTTATCAGTGCTAGTGTACAGTAATTAATAAATTATAAACAGCATAGTTTGTGCCTGTATAAGCTTGCCCATAGGAAACCGTTTCATGGCCGAATATCTCAAGAGAGCAGCCAGACGCCTCGCGAATATCTTCGGAACAGCTCCAAATGTTCAACAACAAGCAGGGGTGAGTAGAACATCATGTTATAATGTGAAATCAAGGGCCCAATGTCAAAAAACCGGTCTTATCCTTTAAGGCTACACCGTACCCGAATTTCATCCAGTCCTGCAACGTTTTGAACGTTATATTGAAACAGTGGTTTAATTTCATTGCCGGCTTTTTATTTTCATGTGGCCCATTTAAGTGTCATATATTGGATGTGGTTTGCATTCTGAAAAGGTTTGAACAGAAAGTGTGGATCTGTTGAGTGCATATTCTGATTTCGTAAAGGTGATTAAGAATATTTTGAAGTTAAAAACAAAGGTTTAAGGAAGAATATCCATATTTTTATTTTATTTTATTAATTAAATGATTGAGATCTACTTTTCTAAAAGCTTGTGTTGTGACCTTTATTACTTACCTGCTACTTACCTAAAAGAGGACTTCATAGGTAAGTTAAAAGAGAAACCTTGTGGTAAAAAATAACTTGATTTAAAGGTGAAGTTTCACAATATTTAAAAACCACTTTCCCAAGTATTTTTGTTGTATTTTAAGTATTACTGAAATCCAAATCTTATTGTTTTGAAAGAACTCAGGTTAGCCACCTCTCATTAATAGTTCAACCCACTAGAGAGGCGCTACATTCACCCTGAGACGCCATACAATCCAGTCACAAATCAGTTTATGCCAACCGCCCTACCGCCACGTCTCTCCAAACCTCCAACTCCTCCGAACTACGTTTTCGATTTCAAAATTCAAATCCACTCCACGTCATGTCCGTCTGAAGCCTTTGCTCCTCCTTCCGATTCCGATCGTCAGCCAGGACCGCCACAGCTGATGTGCAATAATGAAAACAGACATGAACTATGTAGAAACTCCTTTGAGAATATTTCGGTCGTTGGAAAATTTTCCATGTGTGTGTTCTTTGAGCCAATATTTCTACAAATGACACTTCTACCGTGTACTCTTTTTTTCCTAACGTAATATTTTCAGTTCTCTTACCAGTTTTGACAAGGCCAGAGACAGACATACAGGATTTACTACAAATTAAATTAATTGTTAAATCAATTTGTTTAGCAAGGTATGCTAAGCCTGGGATTAATCAATGTAACAAAGGTGGCTCACTTCTAATCTAGTAGATCGCCACGGTAACATACTGTCATTCATGCGGCATGTCTAACCTGCTTCAGAGGAGGAAACTGTCAGAGTTTAGAAATGAACTTACTATAAAAATCCCCACCCTTTCACGAACTACTTCCCTGATGGTATCTATATGAGAACTTTACATTTTCAGTTGAGGGAAAAAGGCACTGTCCAAGATTTTGATATTTTTTCATATGCTGCGAAACATGTTCACATGCTCCTTTTCTTTATGCTTTTCTACATAAATATTTAGTAAAGCACCACTAAACAGCCCAACTTACCTGCTGTTGATGATATAAAGCAGAATAAATGAAAGATAGCAATGATTGAAATTCCACTACATCTGACAGAAGTAACTTTTCGCAACGAAATTTGATATGGATTACCAGTGCACACCAGTAACCACTCCGGTGAGTTGATTATTTTGAAAATGGACGTTTATTGTGCTTTTACGGACCTTTTAGGACATGCACATGACTTGCCGTTCTGAAACAGGTTGAGAAGAATCAAAATTAGGCAAATACCGGAGACAGCAGTAGAATTAAAAAAAAGCGGTGAGGGGGGTTCTAAAACATTGCAGACGACCCAGAAAAGAGGTTTAATGTTGAAAATACCGCAGTTCCCCTTTAAGTCAGATGTAGTGGAATTTCAATCATTGCTAACTTTAGCCTGCCCGGGACCAGGCTAGTTCAGCAGCATAAACTACCATGGTTAATCAGCGGGCGTTCAAATAAGCCACGTTTATGGAACGGAACTCTCGCTAAATTTAGCCAGAACAAGCGAAATAAGCCAGGCTTTCCGCTAAGCAAGCTTCTAGGAATACCCCCCAGGTCTGGTATTTAGTTTAGCCATGTTTCCCCATAGTTTCTGTTGCTTTGCCATCACCTTCATTCACGTCACCTGTGTTTTTCCCCTCAGCTGCACTGACTCACCTATCACTCAGTCAGTATTTAGTTTCCAGGTTTCCTTATTGTGTTTGCCAGATCCTTCCCGTCAATATCCTTCATGTCACGCTAAGTTAAGCATTTCATTTCAAGTCAAATTCTTTGTTTTTGTTTTCTCAGCCATAGTGTTGTTTTCTTTTCTCACAGTTCAGTTATTGTCATCTGCGCTTTGTGTTAACCTTGTTTTTTTTTAAGTCTGCATCCGTGTTCCTTTACGCCTCACACCAGCCAAACCTGACGGAAACCAGCTGAATCTGTCTTGTTTTGTAGCCTAGCAAGCCAGACCCGTACAGCAAAAAGCTGTACAGGGCCCCGGAGCAAATTCCATTTGCGGCCGCTAGGGGCGTCTAGATTTCTAGGCTATCTGTTTTGCTTACTCAGATGTAATTAAAACATGAGTCATTACGCTGTACACAAGAGCCATCTTTAAGAAAACCTATTGCCAGTCTGCTTAAAATCTTTGCCTATTGAACATTGACATATTAAAGAGAACTCCTAATGATGTCTATTTGAAAGATTTAGGTTTAAACTGAAAATGTCTCGTAAAAAGGAATCCTATATCTCAACATTTGCATCTGCCATTTTAAGATGGATGACAACCCTCCAGCTTTAAATGCTAAAAAAAAAAAAATGAGCTTAGGCAGATATACCCCACTCTCTCTATACTGTGCCTGTATGTCTATCATTGTAAAATTGCATTGCAAACTGAGAGATGGAAAGGACAAATGGCCTCTTTAATGTATATCTGCTTTTTAACTAATCGCACGATTTAGCCCCAAGCTGCTTTCCCGAAAACATACTACAGTACAGGGAGAAGCCAGGATTAGCTCAGGGGGTGCACAAACAGTTTGTGAGTCCTGATGCTAGTCTGAAAAGGAAGTGGTGGATTACTTCAATAAAAATGCTTTTTAAATTAGAAAGTTTGTTTCTTCTGAAATGTAGGATAGGATTTCATGAAAGATAGATGGAAAGATTTCATCTTAAAGCAATGTAATAGTGAAACTTGAGAATAACGTTATATAGTTTGCTTAACAATAAAGTCAAACTAGACCAAACCAAGACATAATTTTGTTAAGATATACATTTTGATGTCATAGATTGAAACTGTAACTTAACTGAAGTTCAACCTTAAATGTTGCACAAACTCAGCCTTCCCGCTTGATTAAAAACAATTGTTGATATTAAAATACCATCACTGTAAGTAACAGCCAACTAACCTGTAAAGGCTGTTTCATGCCTCAGTCAGCATACTTTGTCTTTTGAGGTAGAAGGTGCGCCTGTCTTTAATCCTGTCCTTTAATTCTAAGGTTTTACGTATGACTAATGGGATTAATATAAACATTAAGATTAGAATCAGATTTATTGTCATGCATACACACGCAATTTGTCCTCTGCTTTTAACCCATCCAGGTTGGCACCTGTTGACACACTCATGCTCATGCACACTGGAGTCATTCACAGTGCCCAGGTGCCTTGCTCAAGGGCACCTCGGCCGTGACAAGGAGGTAGACTGACACCCCTCCAGCTGTCTGTCAGTTTCACCAATCTTTTTGCGTGGTGAGAGTGGGAATCAAACTGCCAACTTGCTGGTTATTGGACCACTGACATTAACCACTGAGCTACAGAGCCACAGCCACCCTATCTCATCTTCACTAGGTCTTAAAACTAGAGAAATACAACCTCACGTGAACAAAGAAGTATACGACACAATGTCACCCTTATTGTCACAATTATTTATTTCACGAAAATTTAACCAAAAAGCAAAAGCACGTCATTTGTTAGGCACTGATTTTTTTTCTTAAAAAAATCAGCAGTTTGATCAAAAGGACGTTCCTCGAGACATATCAGCTGTATGGTAACATAGTTCATGGACATAACCTGTAATCTTGGCTGTAATTGCATGATAGTGCACAGCTGTGTGTGGGTGGAACTGTGTTGACAACATTTATTCAAAACTGGCTGCGCCTCTTTTCCTACAGCTGGGGCACCAGCCTGGTAGAGCATATCTTTTAACTGGAGTGGAAAAGCAGCAAGAGGAGGCGTCTCCATGAGGACAAAGAAAAAAGAAAAGCCATACATTTCTTTTTTGTTTATTGTGTCATCAATCACTGTCAAAATAACAATACCAGAGAAAAAAAACATGCATAATCAATTACCTGCTGGTTAAAGCATAGCCTGGCATGTATTGTTTTGAGGCAGATTCGTTGACTTTTTCCATTGCATTGTTTCTTGGCTGGAACCAAATTTTTTGCTGAGCAAATGTCACTTTCGGAAGTTTAAGTGAGCAGAATATGAACCACCTCCCTCATGAGGGCTCAAGTTTCAAAACAATAAATGTCTCCAAACGATTTCATATAAATAAAAAGAGTCCGAAATCTCGTCCAACTGCTCTGTGCAGATAAGAAAAACACGACCAATTCTACAACATCTAAATGCCACATTGGATTTTAAAGGAATCCTTGTATGAATACACAAAATATACATTTGTTTTTTGTTGTTTGTTTTTTAAGGGATGCACATTAAAGTCTCCGAAAAGAAGAGGAAGCAAAACAATCTCTTGATGATAACACAGGAGGGTGAAAAACTCCATATGTAATTATCAAATGGTGAAAAACCTTTGAAAAAAAACGTATTTACATAAAACTCAGATCAGTAAGAGAAAATCTGGCTGTAAAGGGTAAAGTATTTGATTATCTTCAGGGTAATACTAACACTGTTCAGTGACCGGCTCTGTGAATGGGGGCTCTGCCATCCTGGAGGAGACCACTCCCATTAGGATGGAACCGTTTCCTCAACTCTATTTTGATTCTTCCATTTAAGCAGACCTCATCATTCCAGTAAAACTCACAGGAGTCCCACACTGTAGGGGTCAATTAATCAGATTTTTCCTTTCATTTGTCCTTTCTTTTGACCTGACTGAAACAGGTGCTAAATCAGTTACTGTTACGGTCCCTGACCTCCAGGGGGGGAGCTCTCTTCATGAGACACCCTTCTTACCTTTTCCTGTATTTCAGGCCTACCTTGCTGCCACAGGTGATTGGTATTACAGCTCGTCAGCTGCTCCATAAAGAGCTTCACTCAGATGTGCCAAGCCGCCCTTCCTTTTTCCTCTGGGCCTTGATCTGGTGATCGTGTTTGTGCTGGAGTATTGTGCTGGAGTATTGTGCTGGAGTATTGTGCTGGAGTATTGTGCTGGAGTATTGTGTTGGAGTATTGTGTTTTGAAAAGGTGTACAGTTTTGGCATTTGCTTTAGGTCACTGCCGAGTAATTTTGTGTTTTGTTTTCTCACAGTGGAAGCTGGTAGGGGTTCTCTGCCTTTTTTGTTCTCACTCTATTTTTTGGTCAGGCAGGGAGTTTAGCCCTTGTAATTTTAAGTTGACTCTTAGCCAGAGATATTTTCATTTCATAATTAGAGGGGGTGTTTTGTTTGTTGTTTTGGCCTCGGAGACCCTGAAGAGTAAAAGCTTCACTGTGGTTTTGGATCTTTTTGTTATGTTACCTTTTCACAATTATAAATAAATTATACTTTTTTCTATGGACATCAACTGACTGAGGTATTACTTACTTTGTTTGTGTTACACCCCAGTGCCATGACTAATCATAATTAAGAGGGTTGTAACAGTTATTATGACTGAGATCTCTACCAGTTGGCTGTCTGGGTTGGTCACTAAACTGTCAATTAATTGCTTCAAAGATTACATTTTCTTTAGAAGAGATTATGATTCTTCTCTTCCCTTAAAGGGGAACTCCGGGGCATTTGAAGCGCATTTCCATTGCTAGAGGTTGTCAAATACTGATAGTAGGACACAGACAGGTGCAAATCTGCGCTCCCTGTGTGGAGATAGCGCTGTTCGCTCAGCCTGTCATGCGAGGCTAATACGTGGTGGCTAAGGGGCAAGCGCTAACCCTTCCACGTAAAACAACAACTTGCACACTGCAGAAACGTCACACCACTTTATAAACCATCCGACAATAAAGTCACAAGCCTTACCATCAAAACCATATGCATGGTTCTCACATTACTGGCATGGGGACGTTACAAAACAACTTTATAAACAGCATGTAACTCACCGGTTAGTTGTACGCTCGCGCATGTGAAAGCCCAAAAGAGTCAATGGACGATAATCACATATACAAAACAATTATCTTCTCTAGAAAAACTGCGTTCAAGTATTTAAAACATTACAACAATACATGCCCAGTAATATTGTTGTAATGTTTTAAACTTGTCCTTTGGCCACCACGTATTAGCCTCGCATGACAGGCTGCGCAAACAGCGCAATCTCCGCACAGGGAGCGCCGATTTGCACCCGTCTGTGTCCTACTGTCAGTATTTGACAACCTCTAGCAATGAAAATGCGCTTCAAATGCCCCGGAGTTCCCCTTTAAACGTTGTCCAAATAAGTTGTTTGCGAGAGCAACTGCACATGAAGAGTCAAAATGGCGTCCATTAAGATGACAGTGGCCTTGTAAAAACTTTCTTTTTCTTTTAACCCTAATCATGATTATTTTCAAACTCAACCAGCTCGTTTTGATTTCTAACCATAACCGAGTAACGTTATTGCCTAAATCCAGCCAGGAAGTAGCAAAAGTTGTTTTTTCCAGAAATCTCCAGATTTTCTGTTTGTTTAGCATTGAGAGATGAGAACAAAGTGGGCAACACTTAAGAAAGGGTGAGAAGACTGAAATAGTCTAAATATGTGCAAGATGATGCCAGTGTTTTCCTACCGGCTACTTTGTGAAGAGTGTTCTCCTTTTGATGTGATCCGCAACATAAAATCAGAGCCGATTCCCCGAGCGAGACTGAAAATCTGTAAAGACTTGTGGGCCAGTGTGAGGCGGGAACTCCTCTGGGATATTTCAAGCAAAATCTCTCACTTGAAAAGAAAACACCCACTCATTGTTGGCACTGAGATCGTCTTGTAACCAATAGATTGAGCAACAAAAAGAGGGTCAAAGCTGCAGAGCTAAAGACGGGATTACAAAGAGCCAAGGGGCGCAAAGCCATTGAAATGGGCTGTCACCGGGAAAAACCGTTACATACACAGAGGAGCTCCACTTTCTTGTTTGTCAGATTTCCTAACAGACTATTGAGGATGATAACAGTAGCCTCAGGTGTCAACTCCAAAATCCTTGTGGGTGGCATGCACCACTGCTGCTGATAGTTATATTTGATTTGAACCTCATCAAATATAACTGTATTCCTTTTGATATTTCTGAAGAGCTTATTTCAATGCAGCATGAGCTTAAGTCTGTCGTAAAATTTAGAGTCAACATTCATTTTTATTTTGCTGTAATTTCACACAGATTAAGATAGATCTTGTAGCGCAGTGTTTCAAAAACTTGGTTAAAGGTTGCATCTTGTTTCTTTCATATAACTGTTAAGCATTGCAGGGCATGACCTAGGCCAGGTAAGTAACATTTACATAAATGTGGACGGTTTCATGTCCAGCCAGGAATTTAAAAATTGCACTGTAAAACTAAAGGAATCCTCCACTACCTTTCACAGCAACAGTTTTTGAAAAAGCAGGCTTTGTAATACGTGTTTTATACCTCCTTGAGAGCATCAAAATGTTTCTATAGAAATTCAAAAGCAACTGGCAGAGCAGTGAGATGTATTATCTTTCTACATTTGAGGGAAACCTTTCATGTTGGTCCCTGATAGCTGGTGAGATCAAGGTTTACTGGTTTCAAACCCTATTTCCAATAATACGTAGTAGACTGCCACAGTGAGCATAATATGAACAGATAAATTATGGTCCACATGAGGCTGCTTTGACCTATTGGAAGTATAGAGCATAACTGCAAAAGATGTTGAAGTTACTCAAGTGGAATACAATAATGGGCTCCATGGGAGTGGCAGACAATTTCAAATTCATAATCTTTAAGTCAATGGACGAGCCCACTGGTGCTATTGATACCGCAACTTTAAATTAGTTTTCTAACAACTTCTCCAAATGAGCAGAAATTTTGTTGTGTGTCTTGAAGTGGTCCCAAACTCTTCATATGGACTTGGCAAATAACCATAATGGCCCTTACATTTATAAACATTTTCCAATCTGTAAGGGAAAACAACAGATGTGCACTAACAAATACTATCATCTCATGAAAGGCTAACAATATCGTCATAATATGGTCGCTTAATTTTCACACTTGAAATTCTTGTGATAGTCCCAACTATGTCTATTCATTTAACTTTATAAGACCTAGGCTATTCTTTGACATTTCTACCTGAAGAAACATCCACAAACATGAACAACCTTGGGCTCTACAGACAAGATAAACTTGAGATAAATTCCAAATACAAGAGGTCTCCTTATCTGTGTTGTCAAGATGGAGCAAGTTTAGAAAAGCATCTCATTAAACCTGTTAATTAGAGAGTGAATAAGAGGTTTCCAACAGTTAGTAAAACAATCATGTTTCTGAACCTACAAATTATCAGCAGCAGCTCCTCCAAATTTGATGCAAAAAAAATCAATGTCTATTTTAGTCATATAGCCACCGTAACAAGTAATGTTATAGTTGGTTGTGGTATAAAGCTGCTGATTGTGGGTTCTCTCTGGGGTCTCTCATTTGTCTCTGTGTGGCCCTGTGATGGACTGGTGACCTGTCCAGGGTGTACCCTGCCTCTTGCCCGATGACCGCTGGGATAGACTCCAGCCCCCCTGCGACTCGACTGACAGATTAAGTGGATATAGAAAATGGATGGATTTGTTTCCAGAGACTCAATTTTGCTATTCTATTTATCCATAGAGCAACATATTGTTAACTTAAGTTTGAGTCTCATCCTGACAACGAGTGTCTTTAAGTAACTTTACTTTGTGTTATCCGGTTTGCATTCAGTTGCTGTTTTCCCTGCATGACCACTCATTGCTGGTTCAAGGCGTCCAGGAGGCATCCTAACCAGATGCCCGAGCCACCTCATCTGACTCCTCTCGATGCGGAGGCACTTAAATAATAAAGTCCAATTCAAACCAATTGGAATTCAATTTGTTGTACGGTAATCATAACAGCGGTCAGATGCGCCAACAGGCAGTTGGATGCAGGTGGAGATGGCCTCCAAACGGCAGTACAAGTCGGGAGCAAACAAAAGAAAGATGAAGGTCTAAAGAAGACATACCTCCGCTTATCAATGGCGCAAGAACGCTTGAGTGGCCTGGCCATCATAAGCATCAACTCAGAAGTGGCACAGCAGCTGTCATATGATGACCTCATTGATGACTTTGCATCCAGAAAATGCAGACGTGTGCATCTGTGAAAGGCTTGTTCCATCGTTGAAAGACACTGTTTATTTGATTTGGTCCTACTAATAAAGGTTGTAAACCTAAATGACATTTCGTGATGCAGTCATTTTGTAATGGGGGGGGGGGGGGGGGGGGGCTAAATTCTGCTTAGAGCCCCAGTTTGGCTAGGGGTGGCCCTGCTGACATTACAATACTGTGGTGCATTAAGATATAATTTTCCTGGATTACTGAGTGCCACAAAACAGCTAAACACACAAACTAGATATTATATTGAAATACATGACTTTGAAAGTCATGGTGGAAAAAGAAATACTAAAGTAAGTCTTTATCAGCACGAATACATGGTTTTCAGTAGCGTGACTCTTTCATGAGTCTGGACGAGCAGTCTGCAGAACAATGGCGTTGGCTTATCCACCTTCAATATAGTCTATTCAATTCAAAGGGGAAAAAAGCAGCTTGCCAGTATTTTTTTATTTCAGAATGCCAAAGTTGGTTTTTATGATCATGTGTGTTTGTACTGATAGGATTGTTCGTCAATTTTGTTGTACCTGCAAAAACAAGAAAGACTTTCCTTTAAGTAACTAAAGATTTTGTCAACCGCTGCTT
Organism: Odontesthes bonariensis; assembly: GCF_027942865.1. Taxonomy (NCBI): domain Eukaryota; kingdom Metazoa; phylum Chordata; class Actinopteri; order Atheriniformes; family Atherinopsidae; genus Odontesthes; species Odontesthes bonariensis. The sequence continues at coordinate 11,878,590 of NC_134511.1, read as the reverse complement.
GTTAATGGTGTATGAAATTAATACATCAGCTTGAATTAATGTATTTTTCAACATGCCGTGCCTTTTGTTAACTGGATAAACTCTAACCCTTCAAAATCTAATTTCTTAAAAGTTATTTTCTTGTCTGATCTCACGACTTTGGAATTGTGCTGGTTTTTTAACCGAAGCCATCTCATCAAGGACTGATGAAGACAAGGTGAATGCAAGGTGATCCCAAATAACTATAATTAAATATAATTAACTATAATTAAGTGTGTTGTAGGATGGAAAACCAGCATTAATCAGTGACTAGATTAGGAGCTGCTAGTTTCCACTCTATAAGTTCTGGCAGCTACAGCGTGGTTAATTTAAAACAAACAAACAAGAAAACACTTTTTTTTCCGCACACATCTTTATTCTGATTAAAACACAGTTAACCAAAACTACCATCTCTCCTCTGACCATATTTTGTGCTGCTGTTTCAGTCAGTGGGCACATGTGCGGGATCACCTTCATCTTGTGCACAGAAACACCTTTTGGCTGTTTTAGAGTCAACAACAGGAAATTCACAGAGTAATTACCTATTACTTTTCTTTAATAAACCAGAGAATATACATTATACCTAATATTACTCATCCAGATTTTTTTCCCCTTTTGTCTTTTGAGATTCAACATACTCAGTTTCCCTAAAATGATAGCAAAGATGGACAAAGTGCACCTACTCTCTAAATGATACATTGTGCTTCCCATCCACTCCATCAACTCAAAGTAAAAAGAAAAAAATAAAAGAGTAAAAAGGTTTAATAACAGATACAAAGCAGCAGCCTGTACCTGATTCCACATAAAATCAACTGGACCATTAGTTTTGGTGGTCCAAAACCAAGTGGATGCTTACCTATGGCAATATTAGGTTGAGAGTGCACACATACAGAGGAGTAGTTTTTCTTTCATGTCCACTGATTTGCATTCTTCCTCTGAAGTCTGAAATTACTGATTATATCCAACAGGGAAGCTCATGAGGCCAAAGACATCTCCTGCTGTCAGAGCCTGTGCCATTTGCTTGTGGGTGATTGCTATGTGCCTTTCGGGGTTAAAGATTCTGACCGAGGCGAACATCTTATAGCTGCAACTCCACAGAAAGCTGCAGGAGCTCTGGAGATCATTTACTGTAGAGACTAAAACACTGATGATAGTAATCAAAATTTTGAATTTTTAACAGAGATGATCATGAAGCGGTAGTCTTTAGTTGTGTCAGTCATGTGTTTTCCTCACTCGGTCACAAATTGCGCATGCTTTTGTAGAGCCTACCATGACTTTCAGTGCAACCTATTTCAGTTGAAAGGGTTTTAATGTCTTTGTGCCTTTGCGTCCTTTGCAGGTAGGTGAGATGGTCAATTTAAAGATGAGTCATGATGCTTTCCCAATCTTAATCAATCAGTTTTCAATCCCTGAAGCCATGTTCAGGGATTTCACAATTTACAATCAGAAAGTTCAAACAAAAGAAAAGTTCAAAACTGTATACAGTGGAAAAAAAAAAAAAGTACAGGATCAGATGAGGGACAAACTGGGCAACAGATGTGATGGCAACCCTGTGCATAATTAATGACACATGAAATTTAATACAGAGTTCTATTCAAGAGAAAAAAACATGTAGATTATGCTAACTGATGAAATATCAGCTAGAAAGTGTGGGGTTGAGGGTGTAAAAAAAGTGGGTAAATATATCAACATTATGTATTTTGGTCTGAAATCAAAGTTTTCTTTGTAATCATCACTAGTCTGGGGTAGTTTTGGTGTGGTGGTTAGCACTTTCGCCACAGCAAAAAGGTTGCTGGTACAATACTCAGTCGGTCCCTTTCTGTATGGAACTTAGGCCGATTTCAGACCAGAGCGTGGCGTGGCGGCAGCGAAACGACGGCAGTCTAAAGGCTGATTCTTACTCGGCGCAACCTCGCTCTTACTAGCTGGTCGCAAATGGCGCAAACGGTCACGTGACCCAAAATTCCGCCATGCCCCCCGTCGCAAGCTAGAAAATCCTCGCCCGGCGCAAGGGCGCGCACACAACTTTTTTTCTGACTTCGCGCGCGCTCAACCGGAAATAGCTGACCAAGAAAAAGAAAAAATGAACACTGCAGAGACCGCGGTGACCGAGAGGGTGCGCCTCTACAAACATCTGTACGACACGTCTATGAAGTTACACTGGGACAACGTTTGACAAAGTTAGTCTTGTTGCAAAGGACGAACATTCCACCTTCTCTTCTGTTTTTGCCGCAGCCGCTTAGCTCTGAGATACATATACAGTTCTACACCCAGAGTAAATTCATTCCGCATCAGATGTGCCAGCCTCTGCTGACGTGACACCACAGGTGGCATTGTGTATGCTTTCTTCGTATGCTTTTCAGCTTGTTTCCTCAACAGTGACGCCCGCTGGTCTGGAGAGAACTGCAAATGTGACGCATACTCGGCGCAAACTGCGCTTATGAGCTGAAGGAACTGTGAAGGGGCTGGCGCTTTCGATGACGTCATTAATGGTTCTCGAGCCAGAACAGTTGCGCGTTTGCGCCGAGTAAGAATCAGGCTTAAAGGCTCTAGCATGGTTGCTGCGTCTGCTCGCGCGAGCGGTGTTGATGACGTCACGAGTTCGTGCCCGCCATAGGACCCTATATAGTGGCGCAAGTCGTTGCGCGCCAGTAGTTGCAATTTTCTCCGTCACAGAGGTGGCGCTGCTACGTTAAGGTTACCTCTACTCTACAACCAGGAAAGTGGAGAAGAAAACAATGCCGCTGTCAAGAGCAGAAATACTGTAATGATACTGCTGCAGTTTTCGGATCATTTAAATTTTTTACTTAAGTTAATAGAGGTGAAGGTCTGAAGCCCCCGGCATCAACAGAGTCTCTGCCCTCTTCTTTTTCTTCACGTATCTGTCCCGTAGCTTCTTCCACACATTCTTACAGAACTCTCCCTCTTTCCCCAAAGTTCTGCCCATCTCTGTGCACCAGTTTTGGGAGTTTACGTGCTCCCTGTGCTGTTTCACTGCAGTTTCGTACAGCTGCCTGTACAAACGCACCTCCTCACTGAACCTGGTCTCACATCGGTCCATCCGGTTCGTTGTGCTCGGCGCCGCCAAGTTACAAAAATCGACTGGTGCACGACAACGCGCTGCGCCGTCTTTTCAAGGGAAGCGCCAGGCCTGAAACGTCATTTTGACGTCACGGTGCGACACCGCCGTGACAGACGCGGCAACCATGCTACCGCCTTTACGCCGGTTATCAGGCGGTGTGTTCAACTTGGCTTTTCACACCGGACAGTCCGCGGCCGCGGTAGTTCTGCTCCAGCCCTGTCTGCATTCCCCATTCATTTCAACGGGACACCGCCGGCCGCCGCCGGCCGCTGCCGTCCAAATTCCGCTCGAGTTCTATTTTCCAAAAGCAGCGCGGGACGGAGGCGTCTCCGCGCCGCTACCGCCCGACTACCGCCGTGTCGGTGTGCAAGGACAGATCTGTTTCCATGTATTTTCACCTCCGCCGGTGAAAATCGCTTCCGTTCCGCCACGCTTTGCCGCCCTGGTCTGAAATGGCACTTTCTTCCTGTGCCAGCATGGGTTTTCTCCGGGGATTCCATCCACCTCAAAACAAGTCATTTTAAATGACTAACAGAAATAGCAAAGTCCTTAAAGTGTAAACTCTGCTGAATAGTGACTGAAAGCACAAGGAAACGACAACCGAGCTAAAAGAATGTGTCAAAGTTACTTAAAACAATTCTTTGGGTTTAGGTGGCAGTTAAACTTGGTTGTACAGCTTGAGAGTCACTAACTACAAATGGGAACTTTTTCAACTATTAACCATGATAAATATTTCTTTCTTGGTAATGTCTCAAAATAGCATGAGACTGTGTTGCTCTGTATAGGTATTGCCATAGTAATATGTAATAACACTTTTTTTTTTTTTTTTTAAATGACAAATCAATTGAAGTTTTCCTGTCAGTTTTACATTTTCTAGTGAGAATGGTTTGAAACGTGTTTGGTAGAGCAGCATTAACCCTAACCCAGAGCAGGTGACAAAAGTACCAACCAAATGTCAGATTTACATCAACTGTATTTTACTTTACAAAAATGAATAATTGGATCTTTTCTTTTCCTTATTTCTTCACACAAATGACTTACTAGTATGTAGTCTACCTTATTCAAACTTAAATACATATTTTTAATCCCCCTATGCCAACTGCAATATTGAGGCCCAGATTGTTTAGTATAACCACTGACAAGCTGTAGTGTAATGTTAATATAACGCTCGACAAACCTCAACACCAACATCCATGGCCCTGTTTTAGAATTTAAATCCTGTGAATGTGCATGTGTGCTTGGTTTAAGTGTGTTTCAAATTACAGCCATGAGCTATAAGAAAATAGCATTAAAGTTGAGTCGGTCAGTATCAAGAGAATAATGAATCAGCTTTCTAAATCCAATGTCAAGGCAAAATAAACTGCCGTAACAGGGTTAATGATGTCTCAGGGCACAACGTGAGGCCTGCTGTTTGCTTTTTAATCAATCAATCTTGCAGTAAAGGACAAACGCACAAATAAAATGCTGTAAACCAAGATGTGATTTGTTTCTACTGATTGTGGTGAAGCTATTGCAATGCTATTATGGCACTCTTCTGTTTCGTTGCTAGCTCTCAGCACAAACTTCACACAAAACACATGAGCTTATCACTTAAATTTTTATTGATTTCTTTTTTTCTCTCTTCTGGACAGTAGAACAAATCCAAATGTTGCACAAAAAACACAAAGTTTATAACAAGGCCTGCAAATTTGAATTCATTGACATTCAGCTGAACAGCAGAAACTAAATCATTTCTGGAAGGGTAGAAAACCTTTATAAACTTTACTGTACAAATTATACAAATGAAGATCTGTTACAAGCTTGAATGCTAGATATGCTCTTTTGAGTAAAGACAGCATTGTGTGTAGCTGATGTTGTCATGAGAGCGACATCCCTGATGATCACAAGCAACATGACAGTGACTTTGATGATGATGAGTTGCAGATGTGATTTGTCACAGTTAGGGGGAAGAAGCCTCGTGGTTTTGCATTTTGACACTTTTGCAGCAAAGCATTTGAAGCGCCGCAAAAGAGATGACATGGTTTACTGTACGGTACTGTAAAACTGTAAAATAATTCTCCTCCATAGCAAACAGTATCCATTTAAATGATAAAAGTAGATTCAGAGCATATTTGAATCAGCAAAATAAGCGCCTGTGATCAGAAAGGAGGTTACACTGTATAATCGGGCTAATCTCTTCATACTGGATGAGCTCTTTCCTCTTGGAAAAGCTGCCTGTATTTGACATCATCCTGTAGATTCTCAAATTCAACTTTGATTTGATGAAAGATATAACTTTCAAATATTTCCAAACTAAACCTGGGGGTTGGAAGTATTATAAGAAGCCCTTTCAGTGTGCTCCCGTTAACTTTGTAACAGTCACATTGAGATCAGTACCTGGAGGAGTACCTCAGGGTTCCTCAGAGTAAAAAGCTGTAATCATACGCTTTGGGGAGAAACTGCAATAAGCTCATGCATCCACCTCTCTGAGCCTGTCTGAAATTGTTGCAATGAGCTGTGAACTGGTATAGGAAAATAAACATCTTTGCATCCAATCGACTGCATGTTCTCATCTGAGTTTGTTGTGGAAAGCTGCTTTTCTACAGTTGACTGCCTTGTGTTATCTGTAAATATTTAGTTGTAATAGAGGGAATTACGCGAGCAGGAAAGAGCACCTCATTTCGCAGTCTGGTGCTGCCTTTCTTCATCTGTGAACTGTAGTGTCCCCCCCCCCCCTCCCCTTCTCTCTTTTTTGATGTCCAGCTACTGTGTTTGATCTCCACAGGGCCCCATTAGCCAAGTGCACATAGGAAGGTTGAGAGGAATTGGTGAGAAATAGGTCTAATGGCGTTTGCAGTCTGCCTATAGGCTGTGTGCCCATACTAAAAAAAAAATAAGAAGAAAACCAGTGCTTTAGGAGTTAGCAGTTACATTTTTCAACAAGTTTGTTTGATTTCTTTTTTGGTAGGGGGGTTCATTGAATGCTTTTGGGGCATAGTCCCATACATGGTAGCGAAGTCACATAGTTTTGAGAGATAGACTTACATATTGTTAATTTGAGCAGATTTAATATAGAAAAAAATTCTTCTCAATTCCAATTTGTCACATCGCAAGACGCTTGGTCAGCAGCCCGATGAGTCTGCGCCACTCTTAGATGTGCAGGGTTTTTTGAGCTGGAAACATAGCAGTCGCGAAATGCTTTGCAATGGCAGCGAGGAAAATGTTGGCAAAGTTTTTTTTGCAATAGAATGCATTCAACACCGTGATGTTTGCTTTATCTTTTTTATCCATATCATTTTACTGCCTACTCATAACTAAGTACATTACAGCAAAAAATAAATAAAAATAAAGACCTGAAGAAAAATTAAGACATAAAAAAGGGAAAAGCAGCAGTGTCAAAGTGGAGCTCATGTATGAGTCGCACACTTTGGAATCGGGTAAATATCCACCTCCTCCAACCTCCTTTTAAGGTTTGTGTTAATTTTTCATAACCCAGCACCAAGCTGATGTATTTCTGTTAATTTTCATTATTGGCACTGTCACTTGCTGCCACTTAAGTATAACTGGTAACATGCACTTTTAGAGCAGTTCCCCGTGTGTCGTAAACTGCAGCTAAAGGGTAACTCCGTGCACTGAAAACTGACGCGATGGGACCATTTAGCAGTATGTGGTCATTTCGGGATGAGAACGTGCTGCAAAAACATGGCCACCGGTTTTAATGTAAGAGCACATCACGTGGAAGATGGTTCCTCTACATGGTCATTTCCCAGCTTTAAAAGGTATTGGGAGTGCTTCAGGCTCCAGACATAGCACACAGTATAAACTTCACTCATGTTTGCATTGTGTGCTGTGCCTTGAGCTTTTAAACACAGGGCACGCTGAAAGCAGGCTGTTCTGCTATACATTTACAGTCAGAAAGGCTTGTTCTGTTCTTTATTCTTTATATATCCATTTTGTCTGCATGTAAAACTAGACATTCACGCAAACAATGGTGAACAATGGGTATTGACTAAATAAAAATGCAAACCTTGAAATGTGGAGGTTGCTCTTTTTTGCCAGATTTAAAGAGGAGAGGCTTCATGTGTGTTTCCAATATCCATAAACCACATCAAACCTAAAGTGAATGCAAGATTGGCAAATTAAAAAAAAAGAAAAAAAAAGACATTTCTCAAAACTGTCAATGATCATTTTATGAAATCACCTCTTAAGTAAAATATTCTATGTTGTTTTCATTGCATAGTCATTACACACCTTCACGTGTAGGGAAAGAGTTTGAATGTTTAAGTAGCTCACTCGCTCCAACTAGCATGTATAAATATTCTATCCAGGTACCTATGTGATCTGCTCAAACAACATAGAAAATGCTTCCAAAACAGATAAATCTCCAATTGCATGGAGATCAACTGGTAAGGAGAAAATTCTTCACAATATAAGGATGGGAGTATCAATGGCAGTATTTTAACATTCATGTGGTGGGTATCTAATTCTTTTTGGGGAATTATTTCCATTTTTCCTCCCTCACTTGGAGGAGATTAATTTTCCTCTCCAGAGAAACGTGTGTGCTGATTTCTAAGTTAGTAGACCATGTAATAGAATCAATTTAACTGAGATATTCTCATTGGAAGGCATGATTTCCTCCACTGGCTCTGGGTGTCTCTCTATAGTTTTTCAGGGGCGATGACTTGCTTGAGGCTGCCTTCTAAAGCAGTTTACACATCTCTGTGAAAAGAAAGTATCTGTGGCAACATGACTGAGTATACAAACATTGTACTAAAATGTTGGTCAGGTTTTGGCTTTAGGGACCATTGTGCTGCCAATAAAGTTCACATGTGTGTGCCTTCAGAAAAAAAACCAACTGAAAATATTGGTGCTAATGAGAGAAATTAAAAGTCATTCTTTTCTCCTTAATAACCCCTGCCACTGAGATGCCTCTGAACAAGGCACTTAACCTCTGACTGTGCAGATGTAGCTGCTGAGTGGCGCCCAGCAGTAAATAAATGCTTGTGCAGCTGTGTATATGTAGCAGTCACACAACTGAACAATGTTTAAACAGTTTGTGTCAAGTGTTTTGCTGCCTCAAAGAAGCTACTTCCACAGGGTACTAATTTGTTTTCCAAATTTCCATATAAAATGTCATCGCCGCTTCCCTTAGAGTCTGTTCTGCATTTGTTCTGGTGAACAAAACACTCCATTTTTGTGCTCTTCAGAATTTGTGGGTACAACCCAGTTGCCAGAATGATATATTTCATGTTTCTCAAAATCATGCATTCATGTTATCACAAAGTTGCAAAGCTAAAAACCGCCTGGTGTCTCACCCACCTCACCACGTAGTGATGCTTTGTCTGGACTGACCAGGTTATTTGAAAGGCTGTATATTACATGAAATCATGATATTTTCCCTACCTTAGCTTCAGTTACTGTACCATTAATCTTGTTGCCTAAACCTGACCAAACAATGAGTTGAAACTAAATTAAAAGAATAGCAATAAACAATAGCCAGAGACGTGTGTGTAGAGGAGCAGTTTTCCACAAAAATATACAGGAATTACTTTTGTTGGTCATCATATGGACCCGAGTTCAGCAACAATGCACCTTTCTACATAGTGTCAGTGATTTGCAATGTTTCACAAAATTTAGCTCACCTGTTTGATGATTATTTTTTTTCAACTTTTATCAACCATGGAATACACAAAACTCTGTGCATTTACGGCCATGTATTTAAAATGATTGTGCAGGCATCACAGTCACAAGAGAGTGGTAGGCGATATATGCTGTTATGCTGCCGCTCAGCAATGTGCACGCAATGCACATGACACGCAGCTTATGTTTAATTGTTGAATAAAAAAAAAACAGTCTATAATGTGCAACTTGGGTGTCGTGTACTTTTGCTGGTTGATAAGACAGGCGCACATGCAGGATGACCAACCCAATTTAATGGAGGAAGGCAAGAAAAGAACAGCTGCGTATTTTGTTTTTGAAACTTTCAAAGGAACGTCTTTCAGGCATAGATTTCTCTGGTCTCTGCACCATGTTTTGTATCTTGCTGATGGTTCGGGCCTTGTCAACCTGTAAGCTAGAAAATCCATTTTAACAACGTGGGTAGGCACTGTGAGAGTATCTGTTTATGTTATATCAAGCTATGAAATCTTACTGAAACCTAACCAGTAGACTTTTAAGGCCTACTGCTCTCCTTACAGCTAGTTAAAGTGAATGAACAGTCATGCTTTTAACTCTGAAAATATACGGCCTCTGTATTTGTGGCTTTATGGGCGGCCGTGGCTCAGTGGTTAGAGTCAGTCGTCTAATAACCGGAAGGTTGGCCGGGGTCGATTCCCACTCTCGCCACTCAAAAAGATTGGTGGAACTGCCAGCTGGAGGGGTGTCAGTCCACCTCCTTGTCATGGCCAAGGTGCCCTTGAGCAAGGCACTGAACCCCCATGCTCCCTTGGTGCTGTGAATGGAGCCCAGGGAGCATGGGGGTTCAGCAGCTACTAATAAAAGAATGTTTGTGAGTCTGCAGTGCCAGAAGTTGTAGAGTATAATCAACCACAGTTTTGATAAAGTTTGTAAAACTCTCATGAAAGCAGTGATCAGGTGATTAGAGTTACAGAAACTTCTGTTATCCACGAGACCAGAGTTTGTTTCCCATCCCAGCCCAAATTTCTGCACTCACGATTGTTTAAACTTTACTTTTGTTTTCAGTCACCATTAACTTCCTCTTTCCCTCGCTCCTTCTTTATGTATCAGAATCCATGTGCTTAGATCTAAATACACCCTCTAATTATGATTTATTCATTTTATTCTTTTTTCTGTTAGGGTTTGGGTGAGGGATCACCTTTTACTAGTCAATCAACATGAAATAATTGATCTTTTTTTCACGTCTTTTTTGCATGTTTTACCACAAGCGCAGGTTGTACAGGTTGTTAATCCAGGTGCTCATGCATGATGCCGGAGAGTTCATGTTGAGAGTTTACATATACATCCATGATCTCTAGAAACATGAAATGGCTACATTCTAATTTTCCAACTGGGTTTCAGAAATTGAGTTTGAAAAAGAAAAGATTGTGGTTTTGACTTTTTGTTTCAAGAATTTTTTTTACCTTTCAATTGATGCAAAAACTTTTTTCTTTTTTTTCTGTCCAATGTTACTAAGACTAATGAAAACCATGACATTCAATCATCAAAATGTTTGTGGTGTTTTCAGATTTCAGTCATTAATCTAACTGTTTGTGCTCAGGGTATTTCACCAACACATATTTGTTTTTGCAGATAATAAGTATGTTGTTGTTGTTGCTATAGAGAACAGATGCACATGGTCAGCTGTTGTCAGTTAAAAAACTAAATAAAATTCATTTTAAAACAAGGTGTTTAAAAGAAAAATAACTAAAGGCTGTTCCGTGGTACCACTTAAAGCAGAAAACACAAGTTTGTAAAGTACACAGTAAATTTAGGCAGAGTCACCATGCCGCGTAGTCCAAATAAATCTGTTAACTCTTAAGAAACCAATAGATTAAAATTTTCTTTCTGTGTTGTACAAAAAAAGTCCAACTAATTCGGTCAAGAAAGAACCTTAAAGCAATGGATATTTGTGTTAATATAGTAAATGCATTGAAAAACAATTTAAAGCGTGAGTGTTATCATCAGTAATGATTGTGGATGTAAAGTCTTCAAAGAATGTTGAACAAAATGATAATTTCAAAATGAGACATCATGAATAACTTTTTCTTTTTCTTGAGAGAATGTCTCATGGGGCAAAGCTTCACAATCATTGGTATTGAATAAATAATGAATATTTGCAGCTGATGATGAATTGCAACATGGTATGAATGATGTATGAAGGTTGAAATTCCTCAACAGAAAAATGTTGAATTATTTTAGGGTAGGGCTTCAGGCATAAAGTGGAGAAAGGCCTCTCTGTTTGAAAGTCTGCGGCTTTGTTTAGTCACCCACTCTGGCAAAGTGGGTCAATACTGACCGCTAAAGGGTCCAATCAAGCATTTGGGTGGGGGGGGGGGGCATGTATGTGTCAAAGCTGCAGCAAGAAGGAGGATCAGGGAAGGTGGGGGGGCAAGGAGGGGCAAGAGAGGGCGGGTGGTAGGGCAGGCAGGTGGGCAGTGGAGCAGATGCGAGCAGAGCAGAGGACGAGCTTCACGCAAAGACACAGTCCCGTCGATGCCTCCGTTACAGCCTGGAGCAGGAAGGGGGAGGGAGGGAAAACAGAGACAACATTAAATTGTAAGCAGTCTTAACACACAGCCCTGCAGGACACCACAGAGTTAGTAGTCTATGTTGAGACAAACAGTTTATGAAGCAGAGCAAGCAAGTTTGCAATACCTACCATCACTGTATTCGTGGTTTCTTTTAACTTTGCCATTTTAAAACTGAAACAAACGGCATTAAAAAGAGGCTTTGTTGAAATAAATGCCTGAATATGTTTTGCATTGTGAGCAATATGTGTCCAAATGCTGCCTTGATGGATGAAATGTGTCTTATATGTGCGCAGTTTGTTTATAGCTTGTAGCAGAAAGTTCTTGTGCTTTTTAACCCAGAATATTTTTTTTTTCTTATTGAATTTGAATGAGGTCCCTCAAGGATATATACTTTGCTGCCCAAGTTAGTACACTTTCACTTATTTTTCAACAGATTGGTATAAAAAAGCTTTAAATCAAGCTCTTATAGGAAGCATTAGTAAGCCCTTAAGACACTTGTTAGCAGTTTATAGACAGTTTATGAATATCAATAAAACTCTTGAGTTTCATGTTGCTGTTTTAACTATTTTAAAGCACTACAAACAATTTAAACAGTCCACTTTTTTGTCATTGTTACACTTTTTATTTTTTGAGATGCTTTGATTAATACATGCTTCATTATGCATTTATAAGCAGTTCTAACATGCACACATTAATAATAAACTATGTTTTTCTCTGCTGCCATATCTAAAATGTCAGCAGTCTTTTATTAAGGTTAAGAACTCGTTTACTATCCAATAATAATCTGTTAATTTATATTTAAGAACTTCTTTCTTTCTTTACTGAGTTATTTTTTCTTGGATTATAGGGGCCAGAGGGTATAGTTACCTTGAAACTCTGTAGTGATGACAGTACAACACAGGGATTATTTTAGTCCAATTTGTCATTTAAAATTTTAGAAATAGCATAGATTATGTAACTAATATTGAGTTATCTTCACTGGTTGACTGATTTGGTTTTGGTTTGGTGACGGTTTTGGTTTTGGAAGGAAATGCACTTATGATTTCTTGTGACCTGAAGTTCTTTTGCCTACCGATGTGGAACACACTTATTGTAAGTCGCTTTGGATAAAAGCTTCTACAAAATGACCGTAATGTAATTTAATGTAATGACTTTTTATTCATCTATTTATTTTGGGCCAAAAGACAGACCCAGGAATGATAAAACTGTGTTCCATACAGTAAAAATGGACACAAATTAGACTGCACAATTACGTTTTTTAGTGACTGTTTCATGTTTGCTATAGGAATCTTTGTTCTGCAACTTTTTGGCCATCATTATCTTGCATTTTTGAAACAATGAATTACAGGCAAACGGCAAGGACAGCAGAAAATACACACCGCTATTGACTGGTCAATCATAACGAAACCCTGCTCTAAAGGAATAAAATCTAATTTATTCCTTAGAGGACCATATTTTTCAAACTTTCAGCGCATTAGATGAAATGCAGATTTTAAGGATTTTCACATTGGCTTTATCTTTGAGAGATTGTATGGGGGTGTGAACACGTTTTTTTTAGGTTTAGAAAGTAACTGCTGTGAAATAACTTGATCAAATGAAAATTATTTATTTCTCTAATAGACTTTCTTCTTCAATGAGAGGCCACAGTTTGTCTGAGACTTTTTTTTCCAGCTCTCTTTTGCTTGTTAAGCAGGGAGGGGAAATGGTCACTCACACAGTAAGCTTTGTCTTTGTCATTAAATCAATCATTGAAAGTTTTAAAAACGGATTTCTAAATTAACATTAGTTGCCAATAAATGTCGAATCTATTGTCTTAAGGTATTTCAAGGTCTTTTAAAACAGAAACTGCTTGCTCTTTGTTCATAGCTGTACCCACACACAGAGACCTGCTGTGACTTCCTGACTCTGATCAACTTTATCAGGACGAAAAGACGGAAGATAAGATGTTGCACATAAACTTCCAAAATGAGGTAAAGTTACTCTAGAAAAGGTTTAAAACACTCCGTTATGTATCGCTGCATGTATTGCAGCTTGTGAATGTAAAGTTTTGCATGATTTAAACCACTGTGGATCTTAGTGAGTCCAAATGTCACCGTTGTTGCACATCGTTTGCCAGATGGGCCGGCACAGGGCCTGCTGGAGGGGACGAAAGGGTCACATCCTCTATTCACTTGCATTATGTAAGATTTATTTTTGGGATGCACTGTTCAAATCAGCATGGTTTGCCAAGTGGTTGTCAGATAGTCAGCCACTCACAGGCTCTTGCTTATGATGTGAAATCACAACAGTTTGACCACATAAATAAAAAACATTTTTCCCCTAATCTATCAGACAGGCCTCCTCAGTTTGTACTCAGTCAGTAAGACATTTCCAGCTGATTTGACAAGACGAATATTTATGGCATTGGCATTAAATTCATTTGCTCACTGAATGGGGCCAACAGCTGCGTGGGATTCATTGTGGTGAACATGCAGGTGCTGTCAGTGTGATTCTTGGCTCCAAGGCTTAACAAGCGTCTCCTAACTGGCACGACATTGGACTCAGAAAGACTGAACCTTTAGTGCACCCCACTATATATGGTGCATCATGTAATGCTCCTGCTTCCCTTCTATCTTCCAAACATTTGCTTTAATGAATTCCATCTCTAGCATATTAAGCCATGTGGGTGGTGATAAAGAGGAAGCCACAGTCCTTCGAGGCTATGTGGCAGAGCTAATCTGTGTCTCTAAATTTCCTGATTAAAATATGAGTGTTTTTGTAGACCTAAACCATGTTTGTGAAAATGAACACAGAGTAGCCATAATTACTCTCATTAGATCAATCAAGGGACTTTTTTTAAAGCTTGTATTTGCATCTTATTTAAGAAAATTATGTTTTAAGACTGTTAAATATTTCCACCTAAGTCTCTAATCAAATCAAATCAAACTTTATTTATATAGCACCTTTCATACTAAAAAAGCAGCACAAAGTGCTTTACATAAACCACTGAACTTCTGGGTAGATCACTTTTAGATGTTTTGTTTTAATCTTTGGGGTGTTTAATTTTTTTGAGTTGCAGTCCATTGTACAAACTGCTCAACTCACACCAGAGACTGTAGTTAGCTTACTTTAGGTTATGTTAACTTTAGCAAAAATAGCAATATGATGAGTAGCCTCTTGCCACAACCTGAACTGGACCATCCGACCCCAGCCACATTCAAGTCAGCCATCGTGGTATGTAACACGATATCACTCCGGCAGAAGAGTAAGTTTGAAACCAACTTGCTCGCCATGTCAGTGAGTCTTGCCTTTGTCATATTATTTTATCATGTTATTAGTGTTTTTAAGATCTTAAGACCCTCAGTAAATGTAATTATATAGTACAATGGTACTTTTTTTTGTGGAGATTTTGCTGCTCTTATTCGTCAAACATATCATAATAATTTTATATATCTTATATTGCTGAGCAGCTAACCTTACCTAGCATTAGCTGGTAAGTTTTCATCTCACAACCTAACTTTAGCAAAGCCAAATGTCCATCCATCCATTTTCTATATCGGCTTAATCCAACTCAGGGTCATGGGGGGGCTGGAGCCTATCCCAGCTGTCATTAGGCAAGAGGAGGGGTACACCCAACACAGGTCACCAGTTCATAAAAAGACCAGCACATGTAGGACTTTAAGAACGCTATGCATCACCAAAGATGCTGTGTGAGTTTAAACAATACTTTATCATCCCAGCAACAAGCATTATCGGTGCTTTTTATCAGCTTCTCAGAAATCTCCATTTGTGAAGCTCAAACTTTGATACATCCTTCCAGCTAAGCCTTCATCCTTTCTGAGAGCTGCGGTGGAGTGGCGCCTGTCTTCATTCTTTTGTAACTCACAGATAAGCACAAATGGATCTTTTCCCTCAGTAAATAAAGGATATATATATATAAATGTGTTGTGTTTGTTTAATATTGAAACTCTTTAAAGACTTGCCTTATAGAATATACATTGAAACAGAATGCAATGATTTACCAATATTATAAACCAATATTTTATTGAGAAAAGAACATAGAAAACATATCAAATGTTGAAAGTGAGAAATGTTACCATTTCATCAAAAATATTTACACATCTTGAATTGGATCACAGCAACATATATTAAAAAAGTTGGAACAGGGCAGCAAAAGGCTTGAGATATAAGTGGTACTGAAAAGTAAGAGCTGGAAGAACATGTTGCACCTAGTTATGTTAAATGGCAATAGATCGGGTATAAAAAGAGCACCATAGAAAGATAGAGTCTCTTGAAAGAGAATGGGCAGAGAAATAATATTTACAAAAAAAGGCATGATTTTGTCATGGAAATCCCTGCATTAGCTTGGGGACACTTCCAAAAGTCATTGTCTATGAACGCAGATGCAGGTTAAAGATCTATCGTGCAGAGAAGCAGCTATATGTACACATGATCCATAAACTCCTCTGTCTTCTCTGAGGTAAAGCTAATTTAAAACAGACTGAGGCTAAGTGAAAAACTGTGCTGTGGTCAGACAAATACATTCATAATAAATTTATCTATTTTTAATCATTGATGCTGTGTCCTCCAGACTATAGAAGACAGGGGCCATCTGGCTTGTTGTCAGTTCGAAAGCCTACATCTCTAATGGTATGGGCTGCATTTGTGCCTATGGAACTGGCAACTTGTACAACTGGAAAGGCACCATCAATACTGAAAGGTATTTATAGTTTTTAAGCAACATATAACAAAGAAGACTCAGGACTATTGAGCAACTTGAATCCAATATTAGACAACAATTCAACAGCTTTTTTCTCCCAATGGTCCATTAACTAGTTCAACTCAGTTTCCAGATGTTTACAGACTGATGTTAAAAGAATAGGGGATGTTGCAAAGTGGTAATAATGGTTCTGTCCCAACTTTTTGAAGACTTGTTGCTGCCATCAAATTCAAGATGAGAGATTTTCTATGATTTTTACACATAAGTGTATTGTCCATCATGAGCTTACACTTAATAAACATTGCTGTTATTTTTGTCTTTTTATGTCATCATGTACCGTAAAAGGAAGTGCACTGAACCACATCAGGTTCTGACACTTAAGTCCACAGAAACCAAAGATTCATACTCTGATGGGCTTGAGCCTGTCTAGAATTGAGTGATGAGGATTTGTTTTACACCCCAGTGGCTGAAGCTGAGGAGGTAGAGAAGAAAGGAGGAGGACAGGTAAAGCTCTACCTATCAATTTATTACTCCTTTTTTCTGCTCCTTGCCCTCACTACTTCAGCTTCTTCAACCATATAGTCCCAGTTTTGACAGTGAATGATACACACACACAGGCATGCACACACTATCATGAGCATGCTAACTTGTTCACAGAAAAGTTTAAACAAATGAGAGGCAGAAATTGCAGGATTTGTACTCGTTGAACAGCTTTGTTGATGAAACTGTCATTTAGAGCTTAAAATTTTCTGAAATATCAAATCGAATGAGCTTCCAGACAAATTACTCAAATGACTTCTTATATAATAATACTGAGTATTATATAAAGTTATTTACACTCAAGAGAAATGTTCGCTGAGACCCAATTTGCACCTGGTAACACATGATCTATACTCTGAAAGTTATGAACTGCGATTGGATCTAAGCCAGGTATAAATGGAAAGGTACAACATGGCTGCATTAAATAAAAATCTATCTAAAACCAGCAAAAAGTCGCTACGACTTTGATTCCCAAAGCTGTGTCATTCATGTGTTTTTTTGGACATTTCAATGTTTGTAAAAGGGAAGACTTGCATGGAGATGTGTATCAGATGTAGATGAACATTAGAGAGCATCTCTCAATACTGTCCTTAAACTTTTTCTACAAGAGCATTTGGAAATCCTGTCATACGAAAAGTCAATCAAAAATGATATTGCATATGGCTGAGATGGAAAAAGAGGAGGTATGTGACCTCTAAACTTACCAAACAGATTTTGTTTAACATCAAGAATGTGTTGACAATGGAATGACTGACTTTACTTTGCTAACATCTGATCACAATCAAAAATACACCCGCTTAGTTTCTAACTTTATGATGTAGACTCTATATGCAACTTATGAATGCAGGCACCTAAAGACTAATTAGATATGGTCCCCTCACATACTGCCAATGGACGGTAATTTTAACCCGGGAATCACATCATAATTCTGAGCTGTCAGACATTGTGACGACTCAAAACTTTATAATGCAGTGTTTCCCATGTCTACCCTCCAAATTCTGTCAATGCAGCATAATGCCAGGTGTAAACGAGGCCTTTAAGGTCACCTCTTCCTGCAGATTTTTGAATTAATCAACACTCTCGGACGTGGAGGGCAGCTTCACGAAGGGACCCACGCTAACAGAGAACAAAATGGCAAATATGTGTTTTCGACTTCATGTTGCATTTTTATTATACTCTGCTCTAATCAAGGTCATTAGTCTGCATTACCTTCTTTAATTATAGTTCATAATAATATATCAGATGCTAATATTGCACATTATTTGGCGGGCTAATTTGTTAATTGAAATAGAAAAAACTGTTTTATTCCTGTTTCCAGTAAAGTAAACCAACTTGTTATCATTCAACAGCATTTAAATATAAACTGGAATTATCGTAAACTTACTTCCCGCTGGCTGTAGTTTTTCCAAATAATTAATCCATCTAAGTCGATCACATGGATGTAATGGAAACAAGTAAGAGGTGAAATAAACCTGTTAACATGAGGAAATGTCTATTAATTGTACCTGCTCGGTAAGCAAAGCTTGTTAAGGGAAGATGTTTTTTCTTAATCCTACATAACTTTTAAAGAAGCCTTTTTTTTTCTTTGTTCATTAGATTGACATTTGGGAAAACAGAAAATTTTAATATTGTAAGGTCTTCGGAGGTCCCTGTTTTACTGCAATGTGGCTGCTTGCTTTGACATTTGCTCACTGCATAAAAAACTTAAAGCTACTGGTTGTTAAGCTCAGCAAGGCCTCTATGGTTTTTATTTATTCTATAAACATTTATTCCTCTATATCATAAAGAAATTGTTTATACCTGGATACATTATCATTATTACTTGAAAATCAGAACAAAAATATAAATAAATAATCCTTAATGAGTTCCCATATATGATTGTAACAAATATTTCTGCAGTAAAGACTAACTCGTCACCAAAGTAAAATATGGATTCAGGTTGACTTGGATAAATATGACAGAAATGAAAGAGAAAAACATTCAAAATGAAAACATTGTTTTATTGTCATACATTTTGTAAAGGATGAGTGCAAATAAAAGAACTCATGACCAAAATCTACTCATCACTAAGCCATGGACCATAAGGCATTATTAAATACAAGCTTTTTTGGGAGCTATAATCTACAATACCAGGACGAAATCAAGGAAAAGAAACAACACAGTATCAATGCAATTAGAGGGAAAATGGAGGAAAATAAATTTTAAGTGAACAAAAAAAACAGAAGGCAACGAAAAAAAAACACAACACAATTTATACATTCAAAAGAAAAAGTTCAAAAAGTTCACAAGGATTATTAGTATTACGGCAAGTGACGATAAAACATATTCTACAATCTGTTATGTACACTTGGCACGAATGTTCTATCTTTGATTGTTTTCAATTCAGGTTGTTGTCACCTGTGGCATGTGTACAGGTTGTAACTCTTTTAGTGAAATTCCAGTCTAATAGTTTATATAGTCTATAAATATAGTTAAACAAACATTCTCTCAAACAAAGCTGTGAAAAGTTTTGCAAAGCCCGACGTAAAATTTGAGATCAAATTGCTCAATGGACAACAGGTTGTCAGAAAATGCTCAAATATTACATGTATGTGTATATATCTGTATCTATATATATTTATAGATACAGATAAATACATCTATGTATATATGTATATAGTTGTAGGATTTTTTTTTTTGTCATAACAAGAATCAATCTTTGAAAGTCCTTTTCATGCACTTGAAAGTTGTAAACAGTACAAATATAAATGTTCCACTTACAATATTTGAATCCCAGCAATTCCAAAATAGACAGACAGACTCCAAAAAACAGCAGCAGATTTTTTTGTATGCATTTTCCAACACCGGCATTGTGTATATAATGAGGTGGAAAATGGCTATTTCACATGATTGGATTGTCTCTATCTATCCGACATGTCTGGGGAGAATAAAAGCAGTATACAGCTCAAATGATGCCTCAGATTTTGTGATGATTCATAGTGATATGCCTCAGTTTGGCTCCATTTCTAAAGATACAACATTTAACATATACTTTGATATACAGTATGAAGTGAAAATGGCCTAAGTTTGGCTTCAGCATCCGGATATGTCTTTTCTGATATGTTAAAGGGAAAGTTTAACTTGCTCATATCCCATTTGACCATATTTTATGCTCGGAAAGTCAGAAATTCACACTAACGGTTTGTTCAAATTAGATACGATTGCACAATTAAGATTAGTTTGTGCTCTACAGTAATCTTTAGCAATGTTGTAGTAAAAAAAAAA
This sequence comes from Odontesthes bonariensis, assembly GCF_027942865.1. Lineage (NCBI taxonomy): Eukaryota > Metazoa > Chordata > Actinopteri > Atheriniformes > Atherinopsidae > Odontesthes > Odontesthes bonariensis. Next base: position 11,858,798 of record NC_134511.1, on the reverse strand, counting down.
ATGAAATAAAAAAAGATAAATACTGTAAAATATGAAAATCTTGAGAATTGTTGTTAAAAATGATCAAAGGCTTTCATTTTGTATTCAGAGAGTAAATTACAGAGTTACAGCGCTTCACTAGGAACATGTCTGACGTCCACAAATGATACAAACGGTTATAATGGATATGATTAAAAAATGTAAGAATCAAAATCAGTGGCCCTCATGTTCCAATCAGAACGGAAATGGCAGATAATCATTACATGCTGTGCAAATTATACAGCATTCTTTCCCATGGTGCATCCTATCTAATTGTATAAATGCACAGATATTAGTCGTGTGCATGTGCCTGTGCCTGTATTGTACACAATTAGCCTAGTATTTTGTCCCTGGTCTATTTCAATCCAATTAGAAGTTGAGGAGTTTCTGCTGCCCATGCATTACATTAGAAGGGTTTGGATATCGCACCCCAATAACATAGAAAATTGAGCAATACATTTTTCCTAAACCTAAACAAATTGTTTAGTAAAAGGGCAACGGTGACTAAAGGTCGTCGTGTTGGACAGGAGAAAATCCTTTGCACAAAAACCGTCTGATATTCCACCAGCCAACATCATAATATATGCTTTTTTCACTTCATATACAGTAACAGGAACTAGTGAGAAATTTATTTTTGAGCCCAAGAATTTTAGTGAGGGAAATGGGACAAGCAGTGTTTAAAAAAATGAAGCATAAATCAATTTTATGACTATGTCATAAACTGCTTTGAAACGGTGCTGGGGGGCTCGGCTAAAGGGACATTTTTTCTGTATTATTTTTACCGTGTGGAAAGATGAACTTTTTCAAAATGACCCATCTCACATTCATTAAAATTTACAATTTATGTCAACTGCTAAAGATAGTAGCAGCAGCCTTTGCCATCATCCCTTGAAATGCATCTTGGGAGGTTCCTTGGATTAGCTCGACTTGACGCGAATATAGCGCCTTGTACTCATTTTACTCATTTCAATAGTTGGACATTTTCTTTTACTGGTTAACAATGACAAGAAAGGGAAGACCTTTAACTTTACACATGCTTAACTTGTAATATGTCTTTTACAGGAAAAAAATGTCTTCACAGGCCAAATAAATAACTTAAATGGTCATGTAAATCTCTCAGATATTTTAAGATATCGCATCAAAGTGTCGCATGAATGCAGAAATGGGAGTCTTCTCAGGTTAATACATAACTTATTAAGAATTAGCCACGCTTTTTTAATAAGGATCTGTAAAGGTGGCATATTGATGGAATGAAATTAGCTGATATTATGGTGTTGACGAGTTTAGAGTTAGATTTTTATCTCTATCTAATATAATATATAGCTATCATTACCTATTCAAGGTAAAATGATAGCTCTGGGAGATACGGGCTCAGTGAGAGCGTATCTGACAGGTAATCATTTCTGCAACAGTTGAGATACATTTCGAGTGTCAGCGATTTCACAGATCAGTGTCGAGTGAGGGAATCCTGCTCTGACTGCTCAAAGGCTGTAATTGTTCAAACATCTACCATATGTTCACAGGCAATTTTCAAAGCACTGGCTGATCAGAGAACAGTCTCCTATCAAAGAACTGGGCCAACACATTCCCACACAAACAGGGAGGCTGGCTTTTTCACATTCAAATGGTACAATGTAAATATGAGGACGTTTTGAGATAAACACATAACCTGGACATCCACGCAGGAGAGACTGTGAGGTAACAATGACAAAATGGTTTACACAGTTGACAGACTTGATGATGAGATAATGTCATGGAAATATACAGTGTGTGATGTTTAACAGTTACATTCATTCGGGAAAAAAAAAGACATGGAAAAAAATTTACATTTGTTCTCAAACATGTATTTTTTCCAGGATGATGGGATTTCTTGAGAGTAACAAACGAGATACATCCAAGAAATAAATCAAATATAATGAAGGGAACAAGTGGGAAAAAAAAAACGTAAAGGAAAGCTATCCAGTATGGTTCAAATCAATTCAAAGAAAACATGAGTCCCGACTGCTCTGAGAAACTGGACAGTCAACTTATCTGTGCACACACATGCCGACATTCCATGAAAATACACACAGCATGGGGCAGTTTTCATCACTGGGCTGGCTTTTGGATTCAGTGCATTCTTTGAGGAGGAGGGGTTATTTATGTGGAGTTATGGCGGCTGCTTTTTATGGTGGCCGATTGTTTGCTGTTTTAATGTCCCTAACTCATTTGACATACTCAGCTGACTTCCAGAAGTGCCCTGGGTGGGAAAGCCGGCGGTTCCTTTTTGGCAACTTTTCCAGTAAATCTACCAGCTTGGAGAAGCTGGGCCGCTCTTCCTGCTTGTACGCCCAGCACAGGAGCAGAATGTCCTGGAAACGAAACAGAAAGCAAGCTCTTAGATTCTGCCATGTTTCAACTATGAAAGGCGAGTTTGACACCAAGATAAGAAAACCGTTTACTCGCTTTCGGGTGAGGTTCAGGCAGTAAAACAACGCTTCACTGAAATGTTTCTGTTTTGTCAAATCCTGCGTTTAGGCAATGACTAACCCTATGCTTGGTTAGGATAAGGGAAATATCAAGTTTAGGACAGCATTTCATGTTTTTGGACTCTATTGTGTCACTTCTCTTGGTGACATGTCTTCACAAAAACACATCTTGACAGAAGAACTGTCATTTCCTATTTGAGTTTAGGCAATAAACATATTTGGCTAGGGTTAGAAAAAGAACATGGGTGAGCTTGAATACATCCTTTGTACTACAGGTGTGTGCAAGTGGTCTGAAAACAACTGAAAGTCAGTTACAGCAATTTACCTCACTGAGCACACAGTATCAAGAATGCAACACATGGAGCAGCAGTGGTGGCCATGACACATAGCTTTAGAGAGGACTTTTAGGGGACATCCCAGGGACCTTTTTTCTTTCGGCAAACAATAAATAAATATAAGGCATACATGAAGTCTATGAAACCGCATTAAGTTTGTGTTTAAACCAAGACTGGAGGTGTTTTAAAGAGTGAAGAGGGTGGAGATGTTCAGCAAGGTGAAGGCAAGAAACATGTTGCACTATTTGGCCAATATATAAAGCCATATTTGCAACCATTTCTCCTCAGAGAAGGCCCATAGTGTTACATTTTGACCTGAGACCCTTTGCACATTTTTGCCATTTTTCTTGTAAATTAAAAATGATTTCCTTATATCTTGCTAGTGCTGCCTGAATTTAATCAATTCCACAGCTGTGAGTGGAACTTTAAGTTTAATTAATTTAAATTAAATCCTGGCCAGTTTTTTGTATAAAGCGCAGTTGAAAATTAAAATAATGGTGGTTTCTAATTATAGCCTTTGAAAAGTTTTGTACTTATAATTTCACTGATGACCATTCCTCAAAAACTTAGTTTTCATCTTTAATATTCTAATTTCTTCACTTTTTTTTTTATTTCAGCTCTGGGCAGGATGTCTCCATCATGCAAAGCTTGTTTTAATACTAATAGAACATGGGGGGCCAAAAATGATTAAATATCTCATTGATGGTTCAAACATGAAAATTTACCAGCTATTAATTGTTGAAGAAGCAGAATGTGTGACATATTGAAAAGAAATAGAAAAGACGCTTACCAATATCTCCTTCCCCATGCCAGTTTGGGCGAGGTTGGGCTTCATCCCACTGCCAATCTGCCATATGATCACCTCTGCAGGCTGACTCTTGTAAGGCCACTCACGTGCATGTAACTCATACCAGATGGTGCTGTGAAGACAGTGGAGCAGAGCAGGTCAGTGCTGTGGACCGTCTGGTCATCAACGACTTTAAAAGACTCCTATAAAGGGTTCACTTGCAGGCCAGAGCAAACACAACCGTTTATTGTTGCAGTACCAACTACAGTAAACCATTAAACTCGTTGCTCTCAGATTTAAGATCTGCACAGAAGCATAAATTGGTTTGGTCTTCAAATTCGGAACCATTTTATCTAAAAGTTAGAGGCTTTATAATTACGGGTGAGGCTAAATTAGTATACACCGTGTTCCCTGTGCAAATAAGCTTTTTTTCATTCCGCACCTGCACGTCAGGTTGAGTAGAATAAAAATAGCTCTTCGCCAGGAGTAAAGGAAAAAAAAAACTGACGGCTGATTGTTGATGAATATGCATAACAGCCAAGAGGGTCACCTCTAGGTAACACAAAGGCCAACGGAGCAGCTGGACATTGTTCACCAGCGCTGCTCTCCTCTTCCCTTTAGTATAATATTGTGACGAAATCTCCATATGGGGAACCATCTGAAAATGCAATTGTGTTAGGAATCAACAGAGCAGGGTCCACCCCCACAAATGACGTTGTAATGGCAGTGGAGGAAGAACTGGAGCCATAGGGATTTTTAATCAACTTAGGACTAATTTAAAATTGGGCTTCAGAAGAGGAGCTACGAGACACTTTGTTTTGAGAGACTCATTTAACAATCAGAAAAGCAATCTGTGTGTAATAACTGAAGGCATTGGTGAGACAGCCGAAATATGTGAAATACCGCACATTCTTTTTGACAAGAGAGATTCAGAGCAATGCTACCTCGCATTTTAGGTGGATTGACAGAATAAAGATGGTTAAATACAAGAAATATTGCTTGCACTTTTAATGTATTTGGCCAGTTTTGAATACTCCTAATTGTGGTAAAATGATTCACTTTGAGCATTTATCCTTTTCCTGCAGTTTTTCAGTCAATAGGTAACTCACTATGGATGTGCAAAATTCACTTCAGTAATCTTCCAATTGTCCTCTTGCACAAACCCAGGAGAACCAGTCATTTATCAGTGTGCACTTTATCTACTCCCATCAGCTTTTCCAGTGTCCACCTGTCCTCCAGCTATAGCGCAATTAAAGGAACAAAATGAAGATTACTGAGAAGCTGGCAGAGGCTATATACCAGCAGACACCAGGCACTGATCTGGCCAATGATAAACCAGTGCTGGTTACTGATAGGCCAGCAGTGGAGGATGAGAAAGTGACTACTTATTTGACCAATGTGACATTTCGTATGTCTAACTAATAAGCCAGCGGGTTTCTTACATCATTGTGCTGGTTGAACAACAAATCTTAGCAACCCCCTGCATGAGACTGTGAAGTCGCAAGGCAACAAGAAGCAATTCTATTTTCCAGGCAGATCAAAATTTAGAGGAATGTCTTCTTTATTTCTGAGGGACACTAAAAGGTTTCATACCTCCTGAGAATATCATCCATTTAAGCTTATCTCTATGATATGTATGCTATTATGGATACTTTGTGTTGACAGTTTATTTTGAAAACTGTAAATAGTTACATATGAAAAACTCAACTAACTGAACTGACCAAATATGTTGTTTCCTTTTCTTCCATCCTTTTCCACTTTTTTTTATAACATTTCACTGTTCACTGGACTTAAATTTCAGTTGAAAGGCCAGCACACACCTGATGTAAGAGCAGCTGGTTTGACCATAGAAATGCAAACAACAGCTGAATGTTTAATCCCATCCAGTGGGTCTGCAGTGCTGGTGTGCAACTGACCTGACGAGGCAGTAATTTCCTGTTCATTTTGTAAACATAATCGGTAATAAATGGCTGTAAAGGGCAATTAGTTATTTCTGTTAGTCTGCAGCTGCAGTTTACAGACCATATATTAAGCGGAATGAGGCAGAATCACAGCATTTAAGAGTAGATGTACTCTGGCACGAATTGAGTGTTCATACTTAGGAACTCAAAGGTATTCTAACAGGTTACTTTTGCCAGTTGGTGACTTAGCAAAGTAAGTTGTTACTTTTCTAAGGCAGAAACCATGCAATTTTATTTGTCAGTAAGATACCGAATACCAGTACCATCGTATTTTTGGCCAGATCAGTCCTCCACCCACCTCTCAATAGTAATATTTGTTACCTTTTTAATGCACCATACATCTATCTGATGTTGCTTACATGCACATCATCTCCTTTCTCATTTCCGTTGTAACAGAGTGTCATTTATACAGCATATAAATCATGAAGTCCTCACTGGTTCTTAATCAAGAATGAGATAAGTATGTCCAAATCATCATTTTAAAATTCAAGTTTAAAATAATTATTCCTGCTCTACTTAAAAGGTTATCACATGAACAAAATAACAATCTAACATATGAGATTACATGATCTTTGTCTTTTTGTTTTAAATTTTTAGAAAACTGTTTCTGTACATTAATCAGTATTGTTTGAATGCACACACATATTTTGGCAATTGTCAACACTTCGCTATAATTATCCAGGCTCCGATACTGTTTGGACAAACAAACAACAGGACATCTGGTTTAGAGGACACTCACCCGAAAGCAAAGACATCTGACTGTTTGGAGAACGGAAGCTTGTCCTCCTCTGTCTCCGGAGAGAGCTGCTGGATGATTTCTGGGGCCAGGTGACACAGCCAGCCATTGGGGATCCTCAGTTTGTCTTCTCTCCGGCTGCACAGGCACACATTGTAGAGATGAACTGAACTGTTACACTCATCAAAGTGCAGAGTTGTTACACATACCCACAATTGATTTGTGACGCTTTTCAATTACTGATTTTAGAAAACTGTGAGCTTTAAGCTTTTCAGTTGCATCGCTGTCCTGTACTCATTTACAACCCATTTCTGTAACACCATCTATGAGAATGTGTTTATTTGTTCATTAAATTATCTGGTTGTTACCGACAGCCAAACGAGTTTGCTGCAACTCTCTCTGCAGGAATGGTTTTGATGAAGCCAACGTCAAAATCTGTGTTAAACTGCATTAAACAATAAGCTTTGAGGCATATGAGGCTGTGCAAGAAAAGCCCACTGAATTGTAATGCCACAATATAAGGAGAAACAGAGAAGAAAATATGTCTCATCATCCCACTCCATCTATGCTGCTGTCAGGTTTTGAAAATAAAACAAAAAGATATGCAACTGTGGTCTAAAGCATTCTTATTCATTAGAAGAAGAAAAAAATTGGAGAATTGTAGATGTGGGATGTTTGACCACACCATGCGATGTGCTGCTTCCAGACTGTGCTTAGATGTGGACAAAGTCCATTTGGTTGGCTCATGTTATGTTGATTCTTGTAATGTATCAAAATGACAGCAAATACACTATTGCAATGCTGTTTGGTAAAATCTTATTATTAGTTTGAGGTTATGATGACAAGAACTGCAAATAGGGATGCTGATGATAGTCATTGTACCAGTCAAGCAGAGAAACCAACTGTGTGGCACCCCTCATCTGTGCAACAATTCTGTAGGAATGGAAAAGAGAAATAAATGGCCATCCATCCAACTTGGTTGGAGTGGAGTTGGGGTGGGATGGCGCAAAGCCCATCCTAGCAAATATCAGACAAGAGGCAGGTCACACCTCAGACAGGTTGCCAGTCCATCACGGCAGGGGCAGAGACAAGCAACAAAACATGTTCACACTCAGTCCAAAGGTAGATTTGAAATTAACCTAACGTGCATGCTAACAACCACACTACCATTAGGAAGTTATAAATGTATCACACAAAAGTTGCTTTCAGTCTTTAGCACAGAAGCCCAAATTTAAGAAAGGCACCTAAGTTTGATCAGAAAATAAAAAAAACTCAATTAAATAAAATATATATATATATCTGACACTATATTGTACTGAATTGTGTGGTTAGACTGCTCATTCTGTCTTCCCAGAAAGCTTTGGCTTTATTTAATTTATTATTTATTAAAAATAATATTGATAAATAATATAATATTGATTAAAATTAATAGTATAATAACCACACTTGCAAAGCAACAAGAAAGAATTAGTGTGTTTCAGTCATTGTCTTTTTTCAGCTTATCCACTGTAGGTGACAGCCTTCTGAAAACAATGTTTCAGATCCCATAGGTGATTTGCAACCAGCTGATTTGCATCACGTAATCAACAAAAAAAAAAAAAAAAGGGAAAATGTATTCAGGAGCACAACTCACTTAGCTTTGGCTGGGTGGTTGATAAGACATTTTTCTGTTGTTTGACGAAACGCAATATGCAGAATTATGACTGCCTAAAAAAATTTTTCCAGCAACAATGTGTGAGCAGATGCATGGAAAAACAAAGTTCGTACGTAGGTAAAACTTTACAGCAACATTCAAATATCTGCATTAGATTAACCAGGAAGTTTTACAAATACATATACACACACCCATATATATCTATATACATATAGATATATATGTGATTTGTAAAACACTGTTATGTTTCAGATAAAATTAAACTATTGCTGGTCTTCTGCTTATTATATTTGGGGGATATATTTGTACACACTTTATATTTCATTCTGATGTGCATGCAGGAGTATGTGTTTTCAGACCGGTCATGCAGTGTGTTTACAAAGAACTTTCACTACCTCCAAACAGTTTCTGGAATGCTACTGAGGGATTTGGTCTTGTAAGGTCAAAATTGAGCGAAACACAACATGGGATGACTTGACATGGGATGCTTTGATTCCATTTTGTACTAATGAATTTAAACAAATTTACAGTTTTAATGGAATTCAGGTAAGGAACCATTATTTGCCAGTTTAAAACAGTCGGACCTCTTGTTTTCAACCTTGCTGTCAGATGTGTGTTTCAGTTCAATGTGCTGCTAAAATACCAAAGGCCTCCACTTCAAACTTTCAAACAACAGGTAAAACATTACACTTTAAAATGCCTCTGATAGTATTCTGATGCCATCAGAAGTCTCTGGTGCTAGAAGTAGCAAATCAGCCCCACAGTATGACAGAGCCTCAACAATGTTTTGCTGTACGTAGGCTGTCATTATCTGTGGGTTTTTGTTTGTGGTGTTATGATTTCCAGATCTTCTTTGTCATATCAAGTTCACCTCTCTGTTTCATTGGCTCGTTCTGTCTCTTCAGTCTGTTAGGATGAATTACTTTCCGTGTGTCCTTGTTTGTTTCTCACCTCTCATTAACACTGTTTGTGTTCCTTAACAAACAGGTATGAATCTCTTAAGATGACAGTTTTCTATTGAGCAATACCTTGTATTTTAACCTGATATTATGCACCATACTGTGACTAGCTTCAGAATCAAATCCAGACGAAACAGTTTTATAAAATAGAAAATCAATAAAAAAAAACCTGGCAAAAGAAACATATACTGTCTGTGGCCATTGTGCTAATATGTAGATTGCAATGCACCCATTGGACATTTTGGTGCCACTGGTAAACTGCATTTGTCAGTACTGTTGCTATAATGCTGTGAGTCTGTCTCCGAAGCAAACTCCTGCTCATGTCTCATGCTGTGTGTTGAACATAATTACCTGCCAGCCTGCAGAACCCCAGATATGGTGAAGAGCCCAAAGTCAGTGATGACGACTTTACCGTTGTCATAAAACACATTCTTGGACTTCATGTCTTTGTGTAAAATTCCCTTTGCGTGGAGGTAGCCCATCCCCTGGGGACAGAGAGTGGGAGACATGTGACTGTCCTGTAATATGTGCACTGCTGAAATGTTCTGGAGAATCAATTTTGAGTTGTTGTTTTTTTTTTACCTTGACCATCTCTTGTGCGATCTGTCGGGTCTTGTTAACGTCCAGGACAACCTTAGCATCCCGCACCACAGAATAAAGTGTCCTGCCTTTGCACAAGCTGACAGAAAGGGGAAAGATCAGGGATTAGAGGACAAAATCATGACTGAAAAGCAAATTTCTTTTGAGTTTAAACTTTAGCCACCCTTTTCCTAATTGAGCTCAAATGTCTATATGGTTCCATCACGCTTTCCCCATTAGTGCATTATAGTCAGGTGGCGTCATATCTGCAGGGGTGTCATCACAAACGCGTTTTAATAGACATTTCCACAACCACCCACTGCCTCGCACTTGAAGCTCTTAACCCCAACTGCGCCCCACAGGTGAGCAGCAAAGAACCCGAGGCCAACAGTTCATGCATATTCATTTCAACAATAAGCTGACAGCAGCCACATTTTACAAGCTCTCTTCCTTTGTTCTTTTCTCGTGGACGCAGAGATAGAGTCGATAACTGCATCCCTGACAAGATTATGAAAAGCTAATGATGCCAGCTCAACATGCTGAAAGTCACCTTTGTGCTTTAAAATGAAGTAATTCTACCATATATCCAGCAATAACATCACTAATGACGTCAAAAGCTTGAAACGAGTTCTTTATGCTCTGCAAAATCAATAAACGGTCAGTCACAAAGGAAACAATCGAAGAGGAAAGAAGCAAACAATAATTGTTTCCACTAATGAAAAAGTGAAATCCCACCTCCCTTATTGACCATTACACTTAATTTTGGTTTAATCTTACAGTAGTGTTGTGCTGTAGTTTGGCCAGCAAGAACACGATAAAGGCACTGATATTTGCTGTTATTTTCAGCAATCACCGGTGAGGATTTCTGAACACAATCGAGCCCCTCTTTCAGCTCCCCCTGCACTTCATCCTGCATCAGCTGAAATAATCTAACCATTCAATGGGCTACTCAAAAACACAGTGAATGGGATGTAGATAAAGCGGTTGTTTTTTTTCAACTAAACTTCCATCCTTTTTAAACATTTTATGACAAAAGAAAAGAGAAGACATACAAAGGTTAATAATTTTTCTTAGCGGGACTTTGTCTGTGTAGATAACAGCAGCAAAGGGGCAAATACCCTAACAATTTCATTTGAAAATAATTAGCTTGGCAAATTAATTAATTGAGTGCAAGAATACAGCCCCGTCTTCCCACGTAAAATGTGAACAGTAATCCATGAAACAATTAAAGGTGTTAGCTGTGTGAGAGAATTCATTCAAGCTCACTTGCATTTACGTTTGCATTGTCAGCTGTCAGACTGTCATGACAAACGCACCACTGCTGTGAGGTGTGGGTGGTTCATCTACTCGGCAACAGTCGCAGCCTGTTCTAATCATAACGTCTGCATGTTTCACTGTCAGACCCTCTGTAGAGGAGCAGATCTACGGCTGATCTAAAAGGAATGCCAGCAGACAGAAACTAAATGAAATCCTCGCAGCTCCCAAACCATAGAACAAGTGAGGACAGCAAGCCGCAGATTTAATATTTCTTCCTTTAGCTACCAGTGAACAGTTCCAAGCTGAAATAGTTACAAAGTTGAACATCCATTTAATTATGTTCTGTGGTTTTTACACAATTTTGTATAATTCTAATCCAAGATTATTTTTTTTGGTACATAATATTTTATATTATAATTTTCTAAGAGTGAGGTTGATTCAAACTTTGGTCTATGTAATCTAAAAATATCCCCGTAGATTTAATATTCTAACACATTTACAAATGACAATGTTCATGCATCCTTCAATGAATTCCTGCACTGCAGTCACGCTGGGTTGATTCATTTCTAGTAAAAAGTATCAGTTAATATTCCTGCATTCTCCATTTGCTGCAATGTGTCACTGTCCATTTACATAAAATCAAAAGATTTTGCTTTTATGATTGCATCTAACTTTTGTCTCGTACAGTTAAATTAGTTGTTTCTCTGTCTTACAATCTTAATTTTAAATTCTTAATTGAAGAAAATCAACCAAGTTAAAATATGCATCTAAAACGAGCACTATGAGCTGCAGTTTTGTAGCGAATCCACTGAAAGCCTCACAAGGCATGCCTTTTCTCCAAGCCTGCACAGGTGCAGCCAATAAAGACAATTAAGACTTGGAAGTCCAAGCACCACCTAACGACTCTTGGACTGCCTCTGTAAGGCCAGTGGGGATGCATACCAGAATATACATAATTTCAATGTAATTGTCAAAAGAAATGGAAGTGCTTTGACAACAATAGAGAGAGTAATTATTCTTAGCAGTGACAGTCCAGCTATACAGTGATTGATGTGTACCACATCGTGCATCTAAAGTCAAGAGTAATGCAAATTCAAAGATTTACAAGTATAAAATCAGGGCTTCAAGATGCAGTTGAGTAGTATATAGTGCCAGTATAAATCATAATTTCAGCGCAGTCTCAGGTGAAAGATGATCACTGTGAGACAATTGATTTCACATTAGAATTAAAAAGGCAATTCTAATTATTTAACAGTGGTCTACAGAGGCTCAAATACACCCAGTGTGACCAAAGATAGTTTGCAATACTATTCTGACAGTGTCAGAAATTCTGAATGATCATCTTGTAGTCTATTTCCTGCCCCATTGCTTAAAATACTAGCAACCTACGTCTTACTAATGAACCAATGGGAGTGCAGGATGGAGTGACATACTGGTCAATGTGATGCTGGCGCAGTTGTGACAACCAAACCAAAGAACGGTGTAGATGGAAGCCAATTGAGATAAATGGAACCTGTGGGATTCAAACTGAGACACAAATCTGGTTTATTTGTGTCAACACAAGTGTGGTGTTTATGACATCTCCTCCAGTTCATCATCGTTCATTTTATTTGGCGGTGTAGTTTCACAAAGTGAAATTTTCTGCAGAGTGACTGACTCAGAAAAAACTTGTTTCTGCTTTAACTTTAATGTCATGCACTGTATGTTGATTTGTGCAAATTGTATTTACAGTTAGATTTTTTTTAGACAGTGTGACAGAATTTTTTGGACATTAAAATTAGAGATAAAAAAAAAAATCATAGATTTGTTTTGCAAGCTTTCTAACACAATCTGTAAGATCTTTCTCCTTACCTGGTGATAATGGCCAAATGTGGCGGGCTCATACAAGCCCCCATAAACAGCACCACATTCTCATGGCGAGTGTTGCGGTAGGCCATCACCTCGCGCTTGAAGGCCTTCAGCTGGTCTTCATTGTCGCGCTCAATGTCGATCAAGCGGATGGCGACTTCTCCGTGCCATCGTCCGTGGTAAACTTTGCCAAAGCGACCTTTGCCAATCATCTCTCCGATCTCTAGCTGCTCAAAGGGAATGTCCCACTCCTGCAGGAAGATGCTGGTCTGGCTGGCCTTGCGTGGGAAGTTGCGAGCTGACAGGAGGGACAAGTTCATCTCTTCAAACTCGTCACCCGAGTCCTCGTCGTTGCCTTCCTCATTCTGTGGTAAAACAGCATTCAGTTGTTCACGGCAGTAATTGTAAGCCCACATTTCGCTAATTAAGAGACATGCTAGTATTATGGTTAAAATGCCCTCAACAAAGATGTAATAAAAATATTCCACCAAGAAATTTATAAACTTTAAGTTCATTTCTGGCATCCAAGGTTGCGTGGCAATAAAATAATAACAAGTGAGAAAAATTATTTATAACCCTTTAGAGTACCGTAGAGGGAAGGAAGTATATGAACTGATGTCTCAGACCAAATGGCTATGACCTGTGGGGTTCCCCAGGGGTCAATCCTGGGACCCGTATTGTTCAATCTGTACATGCTTCCACTAGGCCAGCAAATACGCAGCTATAATGTGTCCTACCACAACTATGCAGATGACACTCAGATCTACGTGTCACTGACGGCAGGAGAACACAGGCCTGTGGATACATTGTGTCGCTGCATCGAACAGATCAGTGTGTGGATGCAAAACAATTTCCTCCAGCTAAACTCAGACAAAACTGAAATCATTGTCTGTGGCCCACAGAAACAAAAAGAAAGTGTTATCAGTCACCTTGAGACTCTCTCTCTAAAACCTAATAATCAGGTTAGAAATCTCGGGGTAATATTGGACTCAGACCTGAACTTTAACAGCCACATTAAATCTGTAACATCAGCAGCTTTTTACCATCTAAAAAACATTGCCAGAATCAAAGGAATAGTGTCTAAACCAGACTTAGAGAGACTGATCCATGCGTTTGTCTCCAGCAGGTTAGACTACTGTAACGGCCTGCTCACTGGGCTCTCTAAACGGGCTGTAAGACAGCTGCAGTACATCCAGAACGCTGCTGCTCGAGTCCTGACTAGAACCAGGAAATACGACCATATTAGTCCAGTGCTCAGGTCTCTGCACTGGCTTCCTGTCGCTCAGAGAATAGACTTTAAAACAGCTCTGCTTGTGTACAAGTCTCCTCATGGTCAAGCGCCAAAGTACATCTCTGACATGTTAGAGCCATATGAACCAACTCGGGCTCTGAGAACCTCAGGGAGGGGTCTCCTGCTGGTGCCCAGAGTCAGGACTAAACAAGGTGAGGCTGCGTTTCAGTTTGATGCTCCTAACATCTGGAACAGTCTTCCAGAAGATGTGAAACAGGCCTCAACTCTGACAATGTTTAAATCCAGGCTGAAAACAGTTCCATTTAGCTGTGCATATGACACCTGAAAGTATTTTATCTGCACTCTTCACTTTTTAATTAACTAATGATTATTTTAATGGGTTTTTAATTATTATTATTGTAATTTTTTTTAAAAAATTTCTTTATTTTCTTTTTTTTTTTCTTTTTAATGATTTTATTGCCTTCTTATGATTTTATATAGCTGTGAAGCACTTTGAATTGCCCTGTGTATGAATTGTGCTCTATAAATAAAATTGCCTTGCCTGTATATTTTTGGTCTAAAATATTACATTTTACAGTAAATATGATCTGATATAAAAAAAATACATGTTTGATTATGGAGACTTCTTATAAAACGGCACATAATTTTTCTCTGGGTGTGTTTCCGTGAAATACTCACTACTGTTTGGTCTGATAACAAAAGAAAGTAGTTATGAAAAGAGAAAACAACCAGAAGGGAAAATCTGATTTACTTGGATTTGATTTGAAATACAATGAAACAAAAAACGTGAAAATTACCAATTCAAAGAGGCTGGCTGGGAAATCATTCAAGGCAATCTGCATCATATTTTCTCAGAATCTATCATTGTTACAGACACGCCGATGATGAGCGGTAAAGAAGTCGTTTTTCCCTCTTGCTGCTTTTGACACACAACTTTCCTGGAGGCTCCTCTCCGAGCTGAGACAAATTATGCTAAATGAGGGAACAACGCAAATGACTGCGACGAGTGATGGCGAGGCGCTGCGCTTTGGTTCCATTCATATTCACAGTAATTTCACACTGATATCACTGACAAAAATGTGGAAAATTAAAGCAAACTGATGAGGGGAAAAAAAAAAAGAAAAAAAACATCACACGCAATCACACGCAATCCAAGCATCAAAAAGTTCAATGATCAAAAGAGGAACTCACGTCTGACGTAGGTTCAACTTCGATTTGAAGTAAAGGGTTGCCCTCATTCCTATAAGGAAAAACAAGAGAATAAAAATCAAATCCAAGTCAATGAAAACATAAAACAAGGCCTGTTCCTGCACTGAGCAGGCTTTCAGAGGGCATTTTGGATCTTTATTGCCGTAACTGATTGACTATTTAGACAATTCTGTGGTCCTGACTGGTATAGCTGTGATTTTAGCTATTTAGACAGTTGCTACACCCTTTGGGAGTAGATGCTGTGAAAGACAGCTGTGATCTGCTGGTAGTCATTAATGTAGACTCTAGCTCCTAACCTTAAACAGAGATGAGGAGTGAGCTTCACAGGTCTGGCACTTTCACATCCTCTGACGTTTTTTTTATCTGCAAACATACAACGTATAATTTTCAGCACCGTGTGATTTGTCAGCCTCCTCTGAGGCCACAAATGACTTTGCTCTATACAACACAGGCAGCGCTAAAAAAAAAAAAAATCGTTTCGTAAAATCCTTTTCCTCTTTTGGCTCCGGTTTAGATTGTGTATCTAAATCTTTTGAGGTAAAGTCTTTTCATTCTATTCTGTAATAGATAAATGAATGCCTATCTACTTTTGTAAACTTTTCAACTGAAACAAACATTTCTAGATAATTTGCATCTATATGCTGATGTGGTGCGTGGTAGAGCTCTAGAGCAGAGATTCCTGTTTAATTATAGAAAAAAACTGTATATTTGAACTTTTATGGCTGCTTACATAGCTTGAAGTGCGTCATATTAAAACTGCATTAGATACAGCATTTACTCCAATCTAAAGATCAAACATTTGGTTTATTTAGATCAGAGTTGTCTGCCTGTTACAATGAGGGGAATGATTTAAGAAAATGTTTATTGTATGGAAATGCAATCTGCGCTGTTGCTTTCTCCTCCCACACCAGTGCACTGATTGCTGATTGATTGCACCTGTGTCTGACAAACTGCTGTGAGCTCTGACACTTTGAATCTGTAAGCGTGGAAGAAACTCTGTGGGACTGAAATATTTCTCATTATCTTCAGAGAGACTTTTTTTTGTGCATCGGAGCATAATGCAATAAATATGCTGCAAAGAGAAATTTGATTTCAACACGGTGGCTGAATATCGAAGCGGTCTGCCACTCTATTCTGTGAGCAGGTAACCTTTTCAGCCTCCTTTGAGCAGGGCCCCAAAGACCAGCCACCGCGTTGATGCAGAATCTCTTTGTTAAACCTGAGGTCCGTTATTGAGGCCGCTTCAATGACTATAAAATGAGCCATTTTCCCTGCTACTAGCTTTCTGCAGTTACACGCTTTACTTTAATCATTACAAAGAGTGTGTCTTTTCTATCAATGCAACACGACAAATGGCTTTACAGAATATTACAGTTAGGGTTTTCCCGCTTCGTCTTTTTTGCTTTATCATATCAGTCTCTTGTTTATCTTAAGGTTTTGTGACTTTATCTTTTGGTAGGTGGGCTCTTGCTTTCACCCTTTGATTCCACTTTACTTAAAAATGTTGTTATATATTAAATCACCTGCTTCACCATACAAGTGGCCAAAGGACAATGATATTCAAACTAACAGATTAATGACTAAAATTGGAACAGGATGAAATGTAAGAAAGGGCCTTTCCTGACCCTGATTTTTAATTTCAGTCATTTTATGAATTCTAAAGTGCATCTGCCCCCTAAGGCCCCATTAATTTCTGACCCCAGCATGTATATTGTCACCCACATACACAGTGGGTGCCGATGACGGCAATAACTGAACCCTCTTCATTTATTCAACCAATCTACCTTAGTCCACATTTCTGGCTGTATAACATCAGTGTGCAACCTCTAACAACCTCCCTGTGGTATATTAACACAAGTTCACAAAGCAACCCTGGATTCTGGGTAAGAACACAGGTGAGTCTGATTACGAAATAATGCGATTCCTGTGGCGCCAAGGGTCCCTACCACCAGTTCGAGCTCTGCTCTAATGAGGGAATCCTGCAGGGTGTTGAGGTCTGAAGCAGGCCCTCATTAACCCTGTGATGAGGCCATTAAGGCCAGAGAAAAATCTGCCAGCTGAAACTGCAAAAGCATACAGTAGAACGGTGTGGGTGAGGAGGGACAGCAACCTTAATTAAATCAGGGGAATGTGGGTTTTTAGAAATAAGGCAATGTATGAGGAATGAGAAATTGAAACAGTCAAAGAACAAAAATTAGAGTCGTAGCAATGTGTGAGTCTACAACCCGAACACCCAAATAAGATAAATAAAAAATTTGCTCAAGTGGAGCACATCATAAAAAACTTAGAAGAGGTTCAGACGTGCATCAGGTTCAGTGTGTCCAGACAGGAGATGAATAATGGGAAACATAAACATCTGGAGAAACACCCCTTCACACCCCATGCGTAATTCCCTCAGTTAAGAATGTCAAGGACAGCCACACCTGGGATATTTCCACACACATATACCTGTTAGCCTGACTACCGAATCCACCCAGGGTCACCAAATGGGGCAAGGTTTACCCTACATAAGGGGAGAAGCACCCCTCAGTGGAGGAGAGATGACACAGACTTTCAGGCTTCGAGGATCTCTCCAGATTTGATGCGTCATTCTGTAATTCTGACACGGACGAGGTTGGCAATAAAATACTTGCGTGTTCGACCATGTCTGTGTCAGCAGAGTTCTTCCTTTACCATCTACACATCAGCCGTTTGAAGGCGAACATCCCTCATACGCCACAACTTGTAAAAATCAAGACTGAAACTTTAATAGGACCAAATGACCACTAAATGTGGACTATTAATACAATGTCACATTCTTTTTCTCTTTGACTGGTGAAGTGACTCATAAGTGATGTTTTTTGCGTGGTCACAGAAATTCCACTGTGATTTAACTTTTCAATTCCAATTTGTGCCCTTTCGGTAGTCCTATGTGGTCCCCCCTATGTGGTCCTCGATCAGATATATAAACGACATGTGGGGACGCTCATAAAGGATCCCATGAGGCTTTTTAGCCTTTATTGTCATGATTGCACTTGGCTGTGGTGTTGTGTTTGTGTTTGAGTTTGAGTTTCAGGCAGGGTCTGAGCAGGTATCCAGGTCTGGGGCAGAGTCTGTACTGCTCCTGCCAGCACACCTGTTGTCAACTGTGCTCATACGGAGCAGCTTCTTAAGGATCTGCAGGAGTTCCAGTCTTTGCCAGATTGTTCTCACGGTAATCGGGCAGGCCAGTGGACCACTGTGGGTTTTCTTAGTGAATTCTACCTTGTCTAGCTGCAATCTCTCTTCATTATTAGCTCATCATCGCTACCCCTGTGATCCCGGACATCTCCATCTCCATCTCAACTCAACTCAACTTTATTTATAAAGCCCTTTAACACAGCCATGGCTGAAACAAAGTGCTGTACATGAGTAACAACACGAAATATAAGGCATAAAACATAAGAACAACATCGATCTGTCTCTGGACAAACCGTGAGGATAATTTGTGGTACCTCTTTGATGATGTCCTCAGAATCATCCCACAACCAACCCAAGTGACAGGGCGCCATGTTGAAATAGACAAAGAAATATGGGCTGAAATCGCCAGATAAATTTTTCGAGGGAGTGAGGGAGGTGGCAGTTGTTATTTTGTTGTGTTGTTATTGCTCAAATTGATGAATTTCTAGATTTTCAGATGTACAAATTGCTACGAAATGGTTTTTACATTTAAAAAAGATGGTTTTAAAAGTTTTAATGTTATTGTTTTTGGTCTATTACGCATGGTTTGTCAACTCTGTTATTCATTTTAACTCTGTTTACATCACCGTCAACTCTGTTTCTCTAAAGTTTTGTTTGAAAAAAATACTAATTAAATATGTTTTATTGTTGACAAATGAACCAGAAGCTGTGTCATAACTAACATCCTCAGTACATGAAATTTCAAAGAATTTCATTCATTTATGGAGCTATATTTAGAGAAAATGCAAGCTGTCTTGGCAACTTTCCAATTAAATGTCAATGTTTTTAGTCCTGAAAAAAATAGTCTTTATTTTAGAAAACTTAAAGTGGAATTAGTGGATGTAAAGACAAAAGTTCTCTTAGAGAAGGCATAGTTTTAAAATGTATTACATTTGAGTACTATAAATATTTACCCTAATTTGTCTGCAACAGAGTTGACTGATTTTACTGTTAGTACGATGATTTTCATATTAAATATTTTAAATCTTACATGTTTAAGCTTGGCAAATGCTGGAAATTTTATAATAATAATAATAATAATAATAATAATAATAACATATTTAATTTATAAAGCACTTTACATCAACTTTTTTAAAACTAGCATTTAAAAAAAATTAAACTGAAGGCTTTTCTTAAAAGGTGAATGTTAAATTTAAAGTACTCTCTATGAGAATGAAAAAGGTTTTAACGAAAAAAAATACATATTTTTCTCATTTTTGTCTAAACTTGAAATATACCTGCAAACATCCTGTTGCCTGTCTTATATCTGCCTGCTTGCCCCGCCGCCATCTTGGACCAACCACACCACAGCCTGCATCGATTCATTATCCCTCCAACTCTGGACCCCTCCTGGATGCATAGTAAGCGCTCGCTGAGCAACAGATTCTCTTTCACGGAATATATCTGGATCTATTTCCCTCTTCTCTTGGAGTTTATCTCTGGACTGGATTTGCTGTGGACTCGCCCCTCAATTCATCAATACAAATAAACTGTTTCTTTTCATGTACCTGTGATGAGTCTGCTCTTGGGTGCACCCTTGTGTGCACAGGCCATTTTAACGCAGTGATATTTATGGCTTTAAGTGTTCTCTTAAAGATATAAAGGCTTGGATGACTTTATTTCTGCTTCAAATTTCAGACTTAACTTTGGGTATTAAAGGCTTAAAGGCCTCAGATATTTTATCTATGTAATACAACCATAACCAGGAACTAGTCCATGTCCATGTGTTTGTTTTTTCAAGATGGGCCTCTTGCAACTCATTATCATGGTGTGCCACATGTTCTCTGAAAAACCTCCATCTAATAAAAAAAAAAAAAAAAAAATGTTAACAACACTTTGCGAGACGCATCAAATTTCTCCAATTTGACCTTCTTTAAACTGGCTTCCTGTTAAAGTTGGAAGAGAATTTAAAATCCCTCTCCTCACAAAGCGCACAGCTATGACTAACGAAGCCCCATCATATCTTAAAAGATCTCATGCTTCCATATTATCCCATAGATCACTTCTCTCTCTGTAGGTGTATTTGTGGTTCTGAGATGTACCTAAACGAGGCAGAAACTTTAGCTTTGAAGCTCCTCTCTTGTGAAACCAGCTCCCAGTTTTAGTTCATTAGGTAGACATCTCTATCTTTTTAAGACCAAAAATGTTCGTTTTTTTTAATCTAAATAACTTTGTTTTGAGATTATATAACTTGTTACTATGACTTGGACTGTATATATATATATATATATATATATATATATATATGTATATGTATATATACATATATATGTATATATGTATATGTATATATATATATATATATGTATATATACTGATATAACTGATCTTTTTCATATACTCTATAAATTTTTAGCTGCATATGACCAAATCAAGATCACACAGAAGTATATTTTCTTAGCTCTAACAAAGCCAATGAAAAAATTATTTTAAAACTGATCACACGGGGAAGTTGATATTTTGCAGACCAGATTGCAGAGTGAGCTGAAGGACAAGATGTTACATCTTGAACCTAATTACATGTCTTGCTCAAGATAATTTACTGCAACAGTTTCTTTGATGCACAATGTTATACCACTTGCAAGTTAGCCTTTAAATATAACATATTTAAAGGCATTTTAAATGGGTCGCATAACATCACCACACTGTTGACTGAATATCTAGCGATTTTTAATCAAACCGTTTGATAGTGCTTTGACACAGTTTTACAAAAAGTAGCAAAAAACTCGGTTGTTCTACCGGCCCTATGCTATGTTTTCTTATACAGTAAAATGATAATTTTGTGACATGACCCCCAAAAAGATAGATACATCTCAATAAACATGATCAAATTCTAATCAACTGTGCTGACAGCTGAAATTCATGATAAGCCCCATAGGGCACGTAGAGATAAGATTATTTTGTTTCTGTCTTTTCTATTTAGACTGTCTCTACTTAGATATGAATAAAAGAAATGATACAAGAATTTGTCACACCTTCAACTAAACCTAGAAGAGATCTTTACAGTTGCACAGCTGAATGTGGCCTCAAGATACATGAAATAATTTCAGTGTCACATTTCCATGATTATGGTAATAAATTAATCATTAAATCTTAAACAATCCTGCAATATCCAAACCCATATGGCACACACCATGATAAATGTATGCAATTATTTTTGTCCCTTTGTGTCATATTCTTTCCAAATATTTCTTTCTGATTTGTTATCTGAAAGCTGGCAGCTGTGACAGAAATGTGGCATGAAAATGTTCAACACAGCTTATTTTTAAACACAAATATATGAACAGCCCCATGCTTTACACCGTGAATAAGTTTAAAGAGTCATATCGTTTTACTTCCTGTGGTTGAACACCATTTTGATTTAAGAAAAAAAAATTATTTGCTTGATCTACGTTTCATGGAAACTGACCATGAGCCTATGGATGGAGGTTCTCTTGTCCTGTTTCTTGAGATAGATTGAGTTGCTAATCCAATTAACATCTGGGTCAGAAGGCAGCCCATCACTTTTCCTCCTCTTTCGGTTCTTTTCCCATGACCACTGGCTTTCTCAAAGAGTCAGTGAAAATCCACTTGGCATCCCAAGTGTAGCGTGAACTAAAGGCCATGCTAACATTAGTCTGTGAGTAATCGTCATGTCGTCCCTCGCATTGAAATTGTCACCCAAATATCTGTGCTCCAATAAGTTTGATTTGGCCTCTGACCAGCGGCCACAAAGAGAAAGAGAGAAGAGGAAGGAGACACAGGAGTCGTGCAGATGAAGATAGACAGGGGGGCGAGACTTCTTTAATACATTTCACTCACCCTGGTTCAGAAAGGACAGGATGCAGAATGACTTGTGGTGCTCTGCTGGGAGGTGCCTCTGGAGTAACATCTGGAAACATTGAAGTTATCAGACCAACACGTCAGAACAAAATAGAACTATAAATAGGACAGATTTATAGTGCTATAATTTGGGGTTATAGAAAAGTTGGGGAATAGTAACTGCATGTCAGAGTTATAGGAAAAGGGTGTTTGTGTGACATATTATATTGTGCATATTATATATTGAATAAACTGAAGTAAGCACAAAACCATGAAGAAGAAATAAAATTGTCCTTCTACAACAGTGATAATTAGTTTATATAAAAATCTCTTTTTTTTAGGGTGCTCGGTTGATTTTTTTCAGAGTCCTTGTTGAATTCTTTGAAAGCACATTTATCAACAAAAAAACCATATCAATCACATGCATTGATTTGTTTCTATTCTGCAGGTCAGCATTATGCAAGGACTGGAATATAGCAAACAAAAATATTAACTGTGTGTTAAATCCTAAATCTGATTTTGGGATTAGTATTATATATTCAGTGGTGTGAGGTCTACGTCTTTAAAAAGCTCACTCAATTTGATAACCATAAAAAGTGCCTTTAAGGAATATTTTTTCCCTAATTTGCTGTCTTGCAAACCAAACTTGAAATCTGATGGCGCATCTGCCCGATTTTTCCATTCCTGTTGATGACACCCCCAGAGCATTATGCTGCCACCACCATGCTTTGCTGTGAGAATGGTGTTCTGAAAATGATGAGAGATATTGGGTTTGTGCAACATGCAGTGTTGTTTTTGATGGCCAAAATGTTTAGTTTCATCAAACCCAAAGACTTTTTTCCACATGTCTATGGCATCTACAAGAAGCCTTTCAGCAAACTGAAAAGGCTTCTTCTTTCTTTTTGTGGGGGTTTCTTCCCTTTTTAAGCAGTGACTTTTTCCTTGCCACCCTTCCATGAAGCCTGGCTTTATGGAGTGTAATAAGACTTAAAGTAGTCCTACAGACAGGCACTCTAATTTCTGCAATGTAAGTAAGCAGCTCCTTCAGGGTAACTTTTGGTCTCTTTGTTGCCTTTCTGGTAAAAGCGCTTTTTGCTTTGTCTGAGTTTTGATGGTCTGCCTTTTCTTGACAGGTTTGTTGTGGTGCCTTTTTTTTTTCTTTTTTTTTTTTATAATGGATTTTATGGCGTTACAAAGTATATTTAGGTTTAGATTTTATTTTATTTTTTTATATAACCCTACCCTAATCAGCTCTTCTCTTGAATTGCATCACTAATCTGTTTGGAGAGATCCTTGGTTTTCATTGTGCTTCAAGCTTAGTGCTGCTGCCACCATAAATGTAGGGCTTTAAAGGGAAATTAGCAAAAGTAGATCCATATGCACAAGACTTTTTTTTTTCTTCCTCATTTACTTCTTTCAATTCAAATTTACCAGTTTGGACTATTTTGCACAGGTCTACTAGAAAATATCAATAAATAATCACAAAACATCTACTTTACTGACAGGTGGATACTGCGTGTTATTTCAAGAGAGATAAAAAAAATGAAGTCTGAATTCTCCCTGCTGTTCTTTGAAAGCACTCATTTTTACTCTTCTGAGATAGAGTATGGTCAGCTTTTGTGTTGTCTTTACCTCTGGAAGATACCTGAGGATCCACTGTCATGAAGAATTTGTGACAGAGAGTACAAGCCACAAAGAACAGTCCCTTTACAGTACGGCATTGAATATGTTCCAAATCAAGCTCTAAGATCATCAGGTGCTACTTTATTAAATTTTCCTAAAATGAAATATAAAAAGACGGGTGAAGCTGCTTTCTGTTTTTATGCACCAAAAATGTGGAACTCTCTACCAGTGTATATTCGTCAGTCAACAGATATTACAAACTTTAAAAACCAGCTAAAAACACATCTATACACCCTCGCCTTCTACTAGTTTTATAAATTCTATTATTATTATTATTACTATTTATATTACATTTATTGTTTCTCTATTTTATTGGTAAATTCATATCTATTTCCCCCCCCCCGAGTAACATGTTCTATTGTACTCTATTGTGTTATTGTACTCTATTTTGTTATTCTTGTAGTTATTTTACTTTATTCACTTTGTATATTGATCTTATTTGTAAAGCACTTTGAGCTACATTTTGTGCATGAAAGGTGCTATGTAAATTATTATTAGTATTATTATTACGGTGCATTAGAAGCTGGCACCGTCGCCTCACAGCAAGAGGGACCGTTTTTGGTTTTCTGTGTGAGGCCTGCATGAATATTTTCATTGATTCATTCCAAAAACCTGCAATCTAGTAGAACTGGAAGCTCTCAGTGTCAAATCTAAACTGTTATGTATGTGATCCATGTGACAACATTACATATTTCTATTATTTAATTTAATAATTTTTGGGGCAATCGCTACATTCCAGCAAAATTTCAGCAAAATGCAAACTCCCAAATACTTAAATTGCTCCAATGAATCTTTGGTAAATTCTTCATTGTTTTTTTTTTTTTTTTTTTTTTTTTAAATATGATCCAGCAGTAAATTTACGTGATGTGACTATAAGACTAGTTCCAGTTGATGTATTTCCAAGCAACTGCCTCCCCAGATCTCTGTAACACCTTACTATCTCCTCACACCACTCATGGTTGTGCTGCCTCTAATAAGCTGCCAAATGAGCAAACACTATGTGGTACCAGAGTGGACAAAACCACAGAGTCTGGGCATTGACAAATCAATAGGAAGCCTAAATGACACAAGCATGAGTGGGTGTGGGGGTGTGAGACTGTGGGTGTGAGAGTCTTCAAGTAACCAAGGTGAGGGAGTAAAAATCAGCATGGACATCAACACAGTCTCCCTGACTCATCCTTGGCTGGTTGCAGTGAACAAAGAAGGGGAAATGATCAATTATGGGGTACTTACCAGGGAAGATGAACTGCTGTTTGTATTTGAAATAACTGGAGGCTGAGAAAGGAGACAAAAAAAATAACGAGTTTGGACCAACTTATGTGGACTTGCTGGTCTCATATGGATGTTTACATAAAAGTATTTACATAAAAATTAGTTCATTTTGAGATTTCAAAAAAGTTTTGCTCAGTACATAGATTTAAAGTTCACACAGTGTATTTCTCAATGTTGATATTTACTGATTAACAATAAGATCTTAAGGATAGGTACAGCCTATAAGTAGACGTGTGATATGTTGTTGCCTAGCTAAAACCGACAGCATATCAACATTTTTAGAACAACTTTGGCTAGTCAAAAGTGTACATTAGATTGGGTATCCATTGTGCAGATTAGCATACCATTAGAGTACTATTAAGGATTAGATGCTTAACAAAGAAAGTGAACATAGTAAAGATTAGAATCGGTTAACACAAGCACTGTTTGCATGTTAACTTGCAGACATGAGCAGCCCCTTTAGAATAACTGTAGTCTAATTCGCTTGTAGGTTTACAGTTATGTTTTCTTACTTTTAAGCATGGTATGGTATTGGAAAGTTTTCCAAGTTCATTCCAACTATCATCTGTGGGATGCAGGTATGGGGTATGACATTATTAGTGGAGAGATATGCCAAATTCCACACTTACAAGAAATTTCTGTTCGTATTTTATCCTTAAAAAAATATCAGTAAATCACTTCAACTCCTTCAAAAGTGATTAGCACCTGAAATGTTGTTGCCGAACATAAAAGTGTCAAAACCGCAGTGCTTTGACTGGCCACTACTTAACTCCAGAACCAAGTTCATCCCTCACTTTAAAACAGTAATGAAAGAGTCTATGAACAGGTACAAAAATGAGTTTGGTCTATTTTGGAAATTACAGAGCAGTGTGTATGATTTACTGACATGTAGCGTCAAGATATATATTACAACCAATTAAATAAGTC
Source organism: Odontesthes bonariensis (assembly GCF_027942865.1). NCBI lineage: Eukaryota > Metazoa > Chordata > Actinopteri > Atheriniformes > Atherinopsidae > Odontesthes > Odontesthes bonariensis. Next base: position 11,832,854 of record NC_134511.1, on the reverse strand, counting down.
TTACTCAAGCATAAAATGTGTAAAAGTCCGACTCTTAAGCAAGCATTTGGTTTGACTGTTGTGGGCTACTGTAGACTCATGGCACTGGATTATGGTGGCTTCGTGAAGGGGGTCCATGTCAACAGTAGACATAAAAAGCTCGTTCTAAGATAATGAAAACACAACCATTCTTATTTTCAAATGATTCTTTACTAATGACAACACAATTGTAAAAATCGTATTGCTCATCTGCCAATTTATGCCCCTAAATCCAGGATATTCAAACTTTAAAGTTTAATATACACTCCCTTAACTGTCAAATAAGTGCTGTCATCTCTACCTCATCCTTGGGTTCTCAGTCAGATCAACATCTTACATCTGGATCCAAAATGCCAAATTCGAGGCTTTAACAGGGTTGTCACTAAACCACTGGATTACCATTCACTGTCTAGAGCCAGCGTTTAAATATAGTTTCTATTAATAATTGATTGTGATGAATGATGAACAGATAGCAGCTTGGACACAGGTGACCTTTTACTGTTGTATTAACAAACAAATGTAAAATTCTTGTGAAAAATCTTGTGAAAATGGCTAGTTTAAAATTTCAAAAGTTCTTGCTTTCTTTTTTTGCATGAATCTAAGAAAATGGCACTGGAAAATGAATATTTTTTAATCTAACAAGTGTGATATATGATGCTCTATGCTCCTAGGTCACTTTGAGCAATGCACCAGCCCTTCTGTCTCTAATTGTGGATTTTCTTGCTGTACTAATAACTGATAGCAGCATGTTCAGCCTACTAAGAGGTGAAAAAGAACATCAACTGGTCACCAATCTGTGGGAGTGATAACAATTGGTAACATCCATTTAATGGGTTGATAACATTCAAACCAGTTGATTTCTTTTGACGATGAGAAACACTTCAAAAACAGTGATCGGTGAAATGTTTCATTGCTACCTATTTATTTGCACCTAAATCCACAAATGTGCTCACATCTTGGTTAGCCGTGTTCTTTCATTCTTACCTGTCAAGTTGAACTGTTTTTGTTGCCGAGCTGACTGTGGGGAGGGGTGGAGCGGTGAGGGGGGTGTGGCACTGCTGGGCAAAGGAGGAGCCGGGGAGGATGGAGTGGACGAGGTGGTGGACGAGGGATTACTGCTGGAGTCTGGTTGGTATGGAACTGGGATGTGATCCTGAACGGAGACGAGAGAGAAATTTTGTGCTCTGAATTGGTCAATTCCATTTTAATTTTTCTTTCAATGTTGCTTCTTTCTAAACACAACGCACAGTTTCTAGATTTATTTTCTACCTTCAAAGGACAATTAGGTTTCCATTCATTTCACTACTTTATGAAAGCAATTCGCCTGACAGAGTTAATCCATCATAATGAGCTTTATGCGGTCTTCATTTTTCTAAAAGCAGTGGAAAATATTATTGTGTTGGCCATCAGTTGTGAGCATTGAACTATGTATATCAAAGATGTGCCATTGTTAACCAGATTTACTCTATATTATATTTGTCTTTATTTCACAGAGTCTGTGTTCAAGCTGTTCGTTTAAATTTCTCTAAACGCCTCTCATAATCAGTCATTTAATTACATTTTGGCAGTTGTTGCCGCTTTCCCCTTCTGTGTTGATCACAAACAGCCTTAAATGGTTTTGAAGTCAAGGTCCAGTTCACTCCCTGAGCTATCCTGCTCCAGACAAGACAGGATCAGTTCCTCAACAGGATATGTCATAACACTCATTTTAGATTTCTATCACAGCCCCCGACTAGACTCCAATTTACATCTAAGTAATTTTATATCATTTTGTAAATATGATTTAATTTCGAATGCATAATTTCTCTTTAACCAAATTAGTCTTTTTAGTAGAACCAGTTCAATCCTCTTTTACATTAAGTCTCACCTGAAGGATGAAAGTCTAAAAGAACAGTTTATCAAATGACCTCAGTAGTTTGCAACATAATTCAGGTTTGATCAAAAACACATAAGACATGACAGGTCTGTTATGCACAGCAGTGTTACAGTTTTTTCAATAACCACAGCACAAAGTAATTTATCATAATCCCCATGAATAAGCTATCACATTGAGCGTATCATCAGGAAATGAAGACCCCATAATTATATTTGGATGTGTGCATACCTGAACATGTTCTACTTAAGTTAAGTAAATAATTACTTATGAGAACTCCTTGAAACCCGGGTCTAATCCATTCAAAAGTGCATTTCATTTGAACTCAGAATCCAAGAGTCAACAGCAAAATGTAGAAGCAGCTCTAAAGGACATTGAGGGGAATATGATCCTCTCAAGTGTGGATATGGAGAGTGATTGTGTATTAGACCTTCATAAGAAGAAAGAAACTAAAGTAAAATTACTGAAAGTTAGGAAGCAACTGCTAAAGCATTAGTTTAAGACTGGTGTTAGCTCAGATCAAGAAAACTGTATCTTTATGAGAAATAAAGTAATACATACAATACAAAGGACTAAAACTAAATTTTCCATTCAAATTGAGTCTGCAAAAGGTGATTAAAAGATAAAAATCCAGCAATCTTGCAATAATTTAGGGCGTGTACATCCGGTATCTTTATAGTCATTTTCATAAACTTGTCCTGTTCCAGTAATTAAAAAAATAAATTAAATGAAAATAAACATCGTAAAGCACTAAACTGAACTGAAATGAAAACTTGAATATTCCAGACATAAACATGAGTCTCCTTTTGCAGCAATAACAACATCTAAACATTTCCATGTTGATCAGCTCAAGGAATTTTAGCCCATTCTTTCATGGCACGCAGATTCATTTTGGGGTGTTTGGTGGATGTCCTCACACAAAGAGCTCCCTCTAGGTCTTTCCTAGAACATTAACATTAAATCAGATTGAGTTTTGGACATTCCAGAATTTAGTTATTCTTTGACGGGACAGCTTATGACTTGGGCCTATCGTCTTGCTGCCTAATTAAATTCAATTATTTACTGAGAGAAATGTTCTGGCTCAAATTCAACTAATAGACCCAAACAATGGGATAACACTCTTTGAGGGTCATCCATGGGGAGGTGGACCCCAGTGTTGAATTGCTCCGTTTGTTGCATCTTATATTGGTGGAGGAAATCAGGTAGGATTTTGCAAAACTTTCAAGCATGAAGAGCATCAACAACTCATTTCATGATGTCCTCAGAAATTTCTTTGTTCATACTATGAGACACCTCCACAAATATATCGTTAGCATTCTATGTTCTAAGATGGCGCTGAACTTACAGCACCACCATGATTTTTTTTTTTTTTTTTTAAACTAATTTTTCAATACTTTTTTTCTATGCTGTACTGCTGGAACGATTTTTGGTGATAACTCTGGCCTGGAATAAGCAGACTCACTGAAGAGGAGACGCTGTGGATACAGCAGCAGGAACAAAACAGAAATAAATGGGAAACTAGTTTAAACCATTTCTTCCATAAATCATCATGGGAAGTATGAGATCAATGGTGGATAAAATGCATGAATAAGGTCACAGCAGGAATATCAGGAAGCCAATATTTGTTTCATTGAGACATTGCTTCAGAAACAACTCTAACACTTCAGCTTTACCACTATACGGGCAGACAGAGACTGCAGACAGGGAGGTAACAGAGAAGGTGGAGGATTACAGGGCTTGTTAAAAACATATGTCCGGTCCGAGTCATGTCACTGGGAAGGAGAATCTCTGCCCCCCGAATGTTGACCTGGGGGCAGTGAATTCCTCTCCGTGTTTTCACCTGTTACCTGTTGACGCTGTCAACCAAGTTGTTGCCAAGCTGCAAAATCAGTAGGTAATCCTCCGGAACAGCTGACACACTCCGCTGTTAGCACCTGAGTGAGTCATTCTTTTCTGCTGACCTGTATTTAGCTTTCCACTTGTTCAATGATATAGTAGTAGAGTTGTCAGCACAAATTAAAGTTCTTATCATAGGTAAAGAGACTCACCTTAACCTGTTGTAGACAAAACACTGCAATTTCCACAGCATAAAGATAGATAGAATTAAGCAGGGCACCCACTCACACCTGATCATCACCCTATTGCTGCTAATCCCAGTGGTTTAAATACTTTTGCCCCTCAAAGATATGGAATGTTGCATAATTCACAACTACTTTATCATCATAGCAGCAGAAAGAAAGAAAGATGTTTCAACAGAATAGGATTTTTTTTGTACCTGCGTGCCAGAACGTCACCGTTTTATTCTCATGGTCATACCCACATATTCTTTCAAAACATGCATATTTGTTTCACAGCGGGAATCTCATCGTGATGCACTTTGTATTTTGGAACTGAGCATAAACTGTGAGATGTATTCTGGCTGCAAAATATTCAATGTATGGAAACAAATCCGTCTGTGTAAACATCAATATTGGTGAAGATATTTTCGCACTGTTTCCTAATCCCCTGGGAAATACACAATGACTCATAACCAGCTCCCAAAATTGGAATAATGCAACATGTAGGACAGGTTATACACATATCGTAATGCATGGCTTCTTCTTTCACACTTACCTTGTTGATTTTGTTTGTTTTGGGGAGCGTCTGACTGATGTGCAGGTCTGTGTACCTGAGTGGGTTGTTGATGTCACATGGCACTGATTCTGTCCGTACCAGACGAGCTACTACACACAAAAGAAAAATGAAGCACTGAAGGAGGATGAATAAACACTTTCCTAATAGCTTAAGGGAAGTTATGTGGGCATTGCCTCTAATGTGAACAATGTACAAATTGCCCTTTCCTGAGTACTATCCATTTGTTATCACACACGGACACTATGGAAAAAAAGTTTTCAACAAACCTTCAACAGTTAATTAAGAAACTGTCACGTTTTCTGACTAAAGCAGGGTAGAAGAAGTCTAATTAGTCCTCTTTACCTTGAGTCGTTCCTTGATGATCTGATTTGGAGAGAAAGAGAGGGGGGGATGCAGAGAGAGGACAAAGGAATCTTAATTCTCAAAGCAGATAATGGGATTTTTTTTTTCAATGCTGTCAGTGTCAGTATAAACAGTGCATGATTCAATCACATTTGTCAAGCCTAAGTTGCTTAATTAATCAGCAAGTAACCTCCTATCTGCCTAAACCAAATGGAGACGGAAAAGTCTCTTTAATAGCACATTCATTTTCAGATAAATGAATAATCATCAGGGCAGCATACAGATGTGTCTGGACAGCAGGCATCCACTCTCTACTGCTAAGGAGCCATGGTGTTGTAATAGAATGGGATTTGACTTGTTTTTTCTTCTTCCTGGTATGAGAAGCTGACTGAATGGTAGCATTTGTTGCTTTGAAACCTATATATACCATTCGCAATTACTGGTATATTACTTATATCATCATGGATGCCAGCTTTTGAACTGTGTTTTCATAAAAAAGTAATGAACTGAAGACAAGTGGCGGTCACGTTACTTGAAAATTTAAAGCGGAAAAAATAAAATAAGATGCCATATTATTTATTCCTTATTTGAAATTAGTAATAAAATAACTTAAAGGGGAACTCCGGGGCATTTGAAGCGCGTTTCCATTGCTAGCGGTTGTCAAATACTGATAGTAGGACACAGAGAGGTGCAAATCTGCGCTCCCTGTGTGGAGATAGCGCTGTTCGGACACCCTGTCATGCGAGGCTAATACGTGGTGGCTAAGGGGCAAGAGCTAACCCTTCCACGTAAAACAACAACTTGCACACTGCAGAAACGTCACACCACTTTATAAACCATCCGACAATAAAGTCACAAGCCTTACCATCAAAACCATATGCATGGTTCTCACATTACTGGCATGGGGAACGTTACAAAACAACTTTATAAACAGCATGTCACTCACCGGGTAGTTGTAGGCTCGCGCATGTGAAAGCCCAAAAGAGTCGATGGAGGATAATCCCATATACAAAACAATTATCTTCTCTAGAAAAACTGCGTTCAAGTATTTAAAACATTACAACAATACATGCCCAGTAATATTGTTGTAATGTTTTAAATACTTGAACGGAGTTTTTCTAGAGAAGATAATTGTTTTGTTTATGAGATTATCGTCCATCGACTCTTTTGGGCTTTCACATGCGCGAGCCTACCAACAAGAGGTAAGTGACATGCTGTTTATAAAGTTGTTTTGTAACGTCCCCATGCCAGTAATGTGAGAACCATGCATATGGTTTTGATGGTAAGGCTTGTGACTTTATTGTCGGATGGTTTATAAAGTGGTGTGACGTTTCTGCAGTGTGCAAGTTGTTGTTTTACGTGGAAGGGTTAGCTCTTGCCCCTAGCCACCACGTATTAGCCTCGCATGACAGGGTGTCCGAACAGCGCGATCTCCACACAGGGAGCGCAGATTTGCACCTCTCTGTGTCCTACTATCAGTATTTGACAACCTCTAGCAATGGAAATGCGCTTCAAATGCCCCGGAGTTCCCCTTTAAGTTAAGATATCAGAGAAACATGTTCTTAACTTTGTCTTAAGTTGGATAAACTAGTCTTTTCTTTCATTTTAACAGAACCCTTCTCCCAAAACTGCCCCAAAGCCTCCACAACCAGACATCCCTGTAGACTGCATAGTGTGGATTTTTGATATTTACTCAGCATGGTAACATGCGCAGTTGAATCAAGCAACACTTACAGTTGGCTCTGGATATTTCACTTGATCACTGTCCTTATCCCAGTGAGAAAAAGTTAAAGACATTCTGCCGTCTAACTTTGTTTGTGGGAGCTCATCATACATGTAAATATGGCTGCATTTACTGCAGGGCTTTTAAATATCTTTAAATTTCAAATGGTGATTTTTAATTTTTTTTTTCAGTTGAAGCTGAGGTTTTAAACAAATTGTGTAAGTTTACTGATTTTCCCTCACAATTTCTAACACATTTAGTCATCTGACACAAAAAAGAGAAAAATATTTGAAATAGAGCTGCTTTATTAAGAATTCCTATATCAATATAAACTTAAACCTTATTGTTTTTACAAAAAGATGCAAAAATGTGGAACTTTCATACGATTTCTGTCGAGCTATCAGGTTTAAAAGTTCAGTTTTCGGTCAACCTAACACAATATGTTTTTTTGTTAAAGTGCAAAACGAAAATGTGCTTTCTGAAAATTAGCTATCCTGATTCTTTCCTCTGTCATTTAGTGTTTAACAAAGCTGATGTTACTATGGCTAAACAACACAACATGTGAGTAAGTCGGCTTTGAAGTTACTACTGTAAGAGGTCACCAGGAGGCAAATTTCTTTTTTCAGACTGACAAAGTAGATAAAAATACACAAATGAGCATGATAGACACGCCTGGAGTGACACAAACTAAGGTAAAGACGCATCCATGCAAGATGAAAATGTTCCACCTTGCATGAAAAATTTGCGTTTATCCTGGGGCTTTACAGGAAGTGTCTGGAAAAAAAACTCTCTTCATTAAGAGTTACAGCCTACATTCACTCTGTAATCACCATTTTGCTTTGCAGTAGAGATGTGAAAGTATTATTAAAGAAATGCAGAAAACTTTCACTAGAAGAAAAATGTTAAAAAGTACCTTTAAGGGATTCTCGTCCGCCTCGCTGTATGATCAGCAAATGGCAAGGTGGGGCTTCTTTGGTGCATTTGTTGTGGCACTTCAGCCTAAGTGCACATAGAACAAATTTGATTACCATTTGTCTTGTTGTAGCTGTTTGTTTGTCAATTTAAGCAGCACTTAAAAATCATTTAAGGTGAAAACATGAACATGAACAGACAAAAAATGCAATTTGTCTATTTATTCAAGAGAGATAACAACAAGGGCGGTTAAACAATTAAAAGAGAGAAATATAACCAGAGAACTTGCAAGATGAAATAAGTGTTGTATATCAGCAAATATGTGGTATCAGATCCCAATTACTAGTATGACCGTAATGAATAGTACTTAAGACAGACAAGTCTTGATACCTACTTGCAGTTTTTACATTTTAGTCCAAACAACATTCCCTTTCCACATACTATGCATGTCTGTGACATCCAGTACTTTGTGGAAAACCTGCAAGCAGAAAGAAGCTAGAATGAGATTAAAAAGAAAAAAAAAACAAACCTTTAATTTCAGTTTGCACATCTTTATGGCATGTAAAAGTTGAGAACACTGGTTTTTACATTTGCAAAGCACACCATTCCCCGTGTAAGCTAACTGCGAAGAGAACAGACACCTGAAGAAGCTACCTCTCTGAAAGTGTTTACCTTCCTAATCTTCCCCTCTTGCTCATTTAATTTGGGCCCATGACATTTTCCATCTTTCAGTAACCCCCATGTGAGTGAACATCTTGTGTAGTCGATCTGTAGTGCAGACGTGAGAACCATAGGGTTTAGCAGAGTGATGGGAGTTTGGAAGCATTTGCCACTGTTAAAAAATCCAATACAGTCACTTCTGAAACAAACAAATCCACTCTGTGCTCTGCAGCAACAACCAATCTCCTGCGTAGACCGACTGAGCGGTCTGAGCACGTTTGTGACTATTGGCAGTATTTACCGATTGCAGCGGATGGATGCCAGAAGTCAGGCTGGCTGGTTAATGACAGGTGACTAATGCAGTTTGACAGAATCCAAATCTCTTCATTAGGCCCCTCCTTTGCTTCAAATGAGAGTCACAACTCACTCAAACCAATTTGGCTTGACAGACTTTTTAGTGGACTGTCAATTATGAATGATAATATGACAGCGTGGGCAGATTCTGCAGGAAGAAATTATCTTTCAGGGCAGAGTGAGCCCTAAATAAATGCATTTATATGAACAACCCAGTCACCAAGGGAACAACTTTGAAATATGCAAACTGGTAATTAGATGGACAGATGGCCTTTCTTAAAACCTACTCTATAAATTACACTCTGGCTCTATATGATGAAGCTTAAAGCTTTTCTTTTCACCTTGTTGACTTTCAACACAGGAAACAGTTTTTTCTTTTCAAAACTTTTCTTTTGGATTACTCGCACAGTGGATCTGGCACTTTGAAAAAAAAAAAAAAAAGAAGACTACTGAAAAAGAGAATACTGAGTTATGCAAGGGCCATCTTGATTGGACTGTTAAGTGTATGCACACTCTTACACCCTCTGACCTGCACTCTTTCCTTTTTACACTCTTTTTGTTGTTAATATACAATCATTGTAAATATTAATACATTTTTGAGCTACTTGACTAATTAGAATTTCCCCCATTGGGGGATGAATAAAGTATTATTCTATTCTATTTCTATTCCTCCAGACATACCTGTGTTTTATTGAGTTTCCCAGATCTCTTCGGGGAATCTGTGGGGACCAGCGAGGCACTGAAAGAGTGTCTGGAGACGAAAAGAGAGGAGAAAGGTAAGAACATCATGTTTTGATTTTTTTCAATGAAATGACAGTACTTACGAAACTTTCAGAATCGACTAAACTTGATACATTAATCTAGAATTGATCATATATGGCATTTCAGGGTATGGACTGTCTTTTGGCTGACTCAGCCAACTTTGTGCTGTAAATTAGATGTCCTAATTGAGGAATTGGGAGGGGTAATTGTAACTAGTTGGACTAATGGTTAGTATATGGATATACATTGCATAACATACTGAATACATACCTCCGCAAAGTATTTTAAAGGTGAATTTAAAATGTTATTACATGTACATAATGGCATCATTCATAAATTGACAAATTACAATCACAAATAAATACCATAGGAATTTTATATTGACATTACAAGCCCTTAAGTTGAAACTCATTACCACAAACATGATCCTTGATCACTCACACAAAATGTTTTTGATCCAAAATGAAATACTTCTGATTTCCAATTAGTCAAACTGCTGATAATAAAATCATGATAATAAAATGACTGATCTCCAGAACTTTTTCAGGTTTAGGCCTTTAGGCTGTCTATTTACATGCTTTTATCCTAGCTACACAAGCAAAAAAAAAAAAAAACTATGTTACATTAACTATGTCAATGAAAAAAAAATTGATATTTACAAAAAAGTTTAGAGGAACATCAACAAAGAAAATCTCTTGAAACATAGTTACTGGCACAAGTTCCTCTTTGGATATAAGAATTTCACTCGGATATCTAGAAGAAATCTCCAATCTTATCCATCTTGTTTGATGGCACCCAAGCAAGTGATAATCGTTTGCTGTTTGGCACACAACAGTGAAATTAAACTTTGCAAAAGATCATAAAAAGCATAATCAATATGCTTTTTGGGAAATGGGAATCCATTCTTTGAAGCGATTGAACACACTGTCACAAGAGAAGGTAGGGCAACGCCACACATCCAGCAATGAGACGTGAAAGAAAATAGTGTTTTATGATGATGATACATCTGTCCAGAAATTTGTGGCACGGGTTTTCTCCTTGAATGCTCCTTTGGGGGTGACTTGTTTATGTGTAAATATTTGTGTGGCATAGGAGAATTACATCTGTACCTTTTTCATACAATTTTGTAATGATTATTGATTTTAGTATTAAAGTATTGAAAAACAAGGATCTCTATCAGGAATGGTGTACCGTGTTTTGCGACAAGGACGTTGTGGGGCCTGTATATTCCATTCAACTGTTAGTTTTTCATTTTCATATGAGCACAATTTAAAAAAAAAAGTGCACTTAGTAGGAGCTTATTTGGTTTCAAACATTTCACATTTAAGGGATATTCGACAATGGTGTACTCTGTTGCATACCGCATACGTAAACAATGAGCACTCGATGAGATAAAATTAAAGTTACAAACACAACCAAGCTTCCACTGCATTTAAATCAGTCAAAAAGACGATATGATGTAAACAAACAACAAAAGCGGCTCTTTGTATAGGGAACTCTTAAGCATTTTGAATTAAATTAGTATCAATCAAGGTTCAATCTGCTCCACCTAAATTGTTTGCGTGTTTAGCTGCAGGCATCTCTCGATGATCAGGCTACTTTTATGCCATTTGTATTCCATTGTGAGGAGCTCTGGCTTAAAAAGAATTTCACCACAAAAACCTTTCGTTTGGTCCATTAGTGCCTACAAAAAGTGAGCAGCCTGGTACATTTATGCGTCACCTCTTAATGACAGGTGAGAATGGCAGCCTACACAATATTGCCTGGGCGAGCGGCTGGATGTGGTGGATACGCAGTGAGACGATGGCACCCTCTAATAGCGCTGTCAGTCAATGATTCTGAAAAAACTAAAAGTTATGTTGAAAACTGCTGTGAAAGTTTGGTCATACTGGGAAGAGGATCTCGCATGATCATTTAAAAAAAAAAATCATATCAGAAACGCTGTACATCATACGCACATCATAGCGCCAACTAGTAGTTAGTTGTATTCTGTTTCATATTTGACAATTTCATACACATAAAGTCAACTTTAAAAAGAAAAGAATAAAAAAAATACTAATGCAAAACTATAAATATCTACCTTTTATAATCATATCCTTTTCTGCATTAAAAACCTACATTTACATGACCCCCAAAACAATTCTACCCACAATTTTGAGAATTGGGTGCTTTACGCTAAAAATAGTAGATAACCACAAGCAGACATGAGGTGATGGTGACATCTTCAAAAATATAGATATTTCTTTCCCTCTTTAAGCTTACAAAAGTGTTTAAAGCTTTTCTCATATTAAAAAAAAAATAATCTAATTGCATATTTAAAATTCCTTCATGCCTGAAAATTACTTAAATCTTCACTGTACTTCTTCTTTCATCCCTTCATCAGGGATCGATCTCACATCATCGATTTGGCGCATGCCCTTCCTGACGCAACCCTCACCATTTACCGGCACTAGAAATACACTGCCTCGTGCTCCCCAGTGGCTGGGCGCTCACCCTCACACCTAGGGACAATTTCACATCACCAATTAACCTAACATGCGTGTTTTTGGGGGTGGGAGGAAGCCGGAATACCCAGAGAGAACCCACGCATACACTGGGAGAACATGCAAACTCCCCAGCTGGGAATTGAACTGTTGCTAACCATCACACCAACGTGCAGCCCTAAATCTTTGCTGTACTACATCATCTAAAAATGAATACTGTAGCTAAAGTTATACAAACCTTGAGTTTCTTCCAAGTCTCATAGTATCAGCTGTTTATTTCAAGATATTTCTTCAATTTCATCTAAAGACACCATATTACCTTACCATACCTTACCCTGGTTAAGAGCTTGATGTTGGGTGCCTTAAAAACATCTCAGTCAGTACTATTACAACTTTAAATAGAATAAAACCAATGAGAGTAATTATCAGCGTAAGTATTCTAAAATATGTCAAATATGTAAGAAGTGTGTAACGTCTTATAAGGCTATTAGGACACTCTTGGCTGGAAATGAGTGCCAGGAGGACAGGAGCAGCTTGAGGTTATTTGTGTGGGCACAAGAAATAACACATAAATCAGGTAAATGTGAGAATGAACAGTAAACATGTTTTTCAGGTTCTTTCCACAATAAATCAAACTCCTGATGTCTTAAAAATGGAATCATGTTTAATGAGATGGGTTTAAATATGAGTGGACAAAAAAAGTTCACTTTTTTCACTTTAAATCAGGTTTGGTAAATCCTGCTATATTATCAGAGGGATTTAATCATCTCTATGGATGTCTTTGTCAATTTTCATACCAAAGCAAAGCAGAAAGAACAAATATGAGAGGGAATCCTGGTCACAGGCTAAAGTTGGCAACACTTACAGCTTGTTAGGTGTATTGCCTACAGTCTATACTACAGTTAATTTATTTTCAATTGCAGTTTCAGTTCAAATGTTTTTGTTTAAAATGACTAAAACTGCTTTAAAATAACCCTTTGTGTTAAGAAAAAACATAAAAAACTTCAATTTTACAGTCATTTCATGGGATCAAAGTTCACATCACACAAGCTAGCAAGGCTTGTTTAATTTATTTGTGCATGTTCTTTAACATGAATTCCTGAAGATGAGTTGTGTAGTTCTGATGAGAGCAAGAAATAAATCTTTGTTCGGCTTTTATTCGGTGAGAGCCCAGCCAATTTCATTAAATGATTACAAGGCTGCAAGTAATCACCAGCTGCTGAGAATGATAATGTTATGGCTCTGGTGCCATACAACATTTCCTGGTTCCTGAAACTCCCTTCCTCCTGTCCTCCTCCAGTCTCTCCAGAGGCTTGGTGTCTTCTCTCTGCACTCCGATACATTGCTCAATTACACTTAATCATCCCAATAACTTAATATAAAGGGGAACTGACATCATCTGCTTCTTGTCAGCTCTTTTGGTAACTGGCAGATGACTGAACTTGTAAGCAGGTTGGTTAAAGTTATCAATCATCCTCTGTGAGCCTGTGTGCTGCTGACGGACAGTTTTTGTCTTTTTTTAATTTTTGTTTAAACAGTTGATGGCATTTGTGTCGGTGAGTCCTCGTGAGAAAGCCCTTGTTCACCGACAACCACTAAAAAAAAACTTTATGTTTGCTCTCCAAAGTTTTCTTTCTCAGAATTGAGCATAAATTGTGATTCATCTTGTTAATATTGTCAGTATTTCTAAGTTGCATTTCTCTACAAAAGTATGTGAGTGTATTTAATGTAATTTATTATTACTATAGATAGTAGATTAGTCCATGTAGATTCAGACTGACATTTAAAGAAGTCACATATAGTATTTCAAGGTTTGTGTGGATGAATGATCTAAAATATCAGACATTCACACAAGTCCAAGAAGTGGGTTAAGACAACCAAATAAACTAAATCAAGAGTTCGTACTCAACAAAGCCATACTCAGACAGACTGTACAAATTCATGCTCATCGTTTCCTTTCCCGGGATTGGTTGACCAAGTGGTGTGTAATTGCTCATGAAATAACCCGGGCTACCTTCTTAGCAACTATAGGCTTTTCCAACAAAAAAATAGCATACATGAGGTTAAACAACAATGATCCATGGGTCAGGGTTGCCAGCAGAAATTCACAGTTCTCTAAAGATGACATTGTTGCAAATTTGCAATTTGATAAAAATCACACAGGTATGGGAAAACTATTTTGTGTAGGTATGAAACCAAAATACAACTTGTCCCATACATGAAACATGGTGATTGTGGTATCATGGTTTGTGAATGATTTTCTGAATCTGGGCAACAGCAGGTTGCCATCATTAGAGAAACAACAAATACAACAAATACAAAAAAAGAAGCAAAGGTGAGTTGTGCTCAAAGACACTGACCCAAATTACATAAGATATTCTTGTAAAGAAGTGTGAAAAAATTAAATTTAAGTCCAACAGTAAGCCAACGTAAGTGTATTGGAAGAAGGTCAATTGAAGCAGTTCATTTAAGGAGAACCACTAACAGCTCCTTGTTGAAGTTACATTTAAAATAACGCTCTACAAATTGCTCAAAGTTGAAATGCAGGAGTTATGGAAAGTATTACATTGTACTTATTGCTACATGAGGGTGACGTAACAACAAAGATTCCCTTACTTTATAATATTATATCTATATAATATTAGGTATTTTCCATCCTTCAATAAATGACAAGGCAATAAATGACAGGTTAACCAGTTCCAACACTGGTGTGAAAACCTAAAGACCTTAGGTTACATTTATACAGAAATGCCAGCTCCTTTTGTACCACTGGTTCACTTAATTTTCATAAGGACGTATGTGGAAAAGGCGACCAAGGCACATCTTGTAGTCAGAGCTGCCCATCTTCAGTTCATCAGCAAAGAAACCATCTTTATACTGTAGGCCTTTACTGTTGTAAAAAACCTATGAATGGCATGAGGAGTATGAAAACTGCACACAACTGCGCTTTGCTTGGCTGCAGAGTAAACAGATACTGTTCTGCTGCTCAACGATAGCCGGCTGTAGTGTTTACCTGCAGTTGTCATGTTGAAACAAAGCAGCATCTGCACCAAGATTAATTCAAACCCTGAGCCTTGTGTAAAGCAGTTTAGCTGGTGTTGCCTTTGCTGTGTTGAAATTCATTAGATGTCAGAAATACTACATTTCTCTTCTAGATGTAGAGGCAAAACAAAGGTGATGATATCTCAGAGCAATGCAGAGCTGTTGTAAACATACACAAACAGAAAACTAATAATAAAAGCACATCAGGCTATTGTATGTGTCCATGTTCCCACGTTTGACATCTAGTCACGTGAAAAAAGCAGTGACATTTTCGGAGACGATATAAAAAAAAACATGCAAAACAAAAACTAGGGTGTGCTGCACTTTCAATATACATGTGTGCTATCGTTTGTGTGACAGATGAGCCTGTCGGAGCTGTGTAACCCCAAGGCGCCAGACGACAGTGTCCTCCTCCATCTTCTCTGATTGGGCTCAGCCTAATTAAGCTGGGACCAACCTTCCCCCTCCTCCACTAGCTTGTCACATGACACAATTCAGGCCACGGGGGTTGAGAATATCTGTATGTGGTCGTGCTTATTTCTGTGTGGGTTCAAAAGAGAAATGTAACAAAACAAGGAATACATGTTTCTATCTCTGTGTGGGTTAAACAGAGTGGTTGCGAGTGGATACATGGACACTACTTGAGTCTGGGAGCCTATTTAGAGTCAAATCTGGTTTAAATCAGACTGAGATGCCTCTCAAACTGATTGACTGGATGCTCAACATTGCAATTTTTCATGGAGGATAATTTTACAGCAAGTAAAAGAGAAAAGAGTTGGCAATCAAAAAGCCATAACACCTATACAATAATTTAAAAAAAATACCTCACAGAAATTCAGTTATTCTCACTGTCACTACTTTCACCGAGCCATCTCACCCACGCCTACACTCACTATCCTAAGAATCATTAAAGTTGTACAGCTCAATTGGCAAACTGAAACACTTAGGCAGTTTGGATGAAGGCTTCAATCAAATGGTTGAATGCAATCAACGGCACAAGAGATGATAATAATTAGAGACAATCAATAGATTAAGACCAGAAAGCAAAATAAATAGAGCAAAAAGCAACACTCAAAAGCACACTTTCAGATGAGAAGCTTAAGCAAATTTGCCCAGATAAGAGTGTCACTGAATGATATACACAGAGAGGACTGTGCAGAGTAGCAGAAAATGTCAACAGGACTGTAAAATTAACGCGGAGGCGTACACTGCACAATGTGCAGCTTTATTTTACACGAGTTCTGTACAGTATATGTTACAGGCTGTGCACACCATACTCTTATCATTCCTCATCCATGTGTTTAATGAGTTTATCCACAGTCTGAATTGAACAAATATTTGTTTGGAGTGGCTGGAAGACACAAACTAACTAGGGTAGAAATAGACGTATTTTTTTTATTTCTGTTCCCGCATGAGGGGATAAAAAAACTGCTCTGATGCTCTGATGAACAAGAGACAAAGCCAGGTTGCACAGTTGCTATGGTAACAACTGCACGCCAATCAGCCTTTTTGCAGAATATTGTGCTGTCATCTCTGACAAGCAAGAACACACTCACACATGCGCATTTACAAGTGACACACAAAATCTCTGTGATAAACAGACAATACCATTCACAGCACTGGAAAAGAAATAGCAATTATCCTTGATGAAACAAATATCTCCAGCCTGCCTTCTAGATAGTGGGAGTCTTTTAGCACTGTCGGTTTAAGTGTGCCAGTGAGACGGAGGGAGGAGGGATGGGAGAACAGATGATGCCTGCAGGCCTCATGGCTCAGAAGAGACTTCCTCAGTTGGGCAAATCAAGTGGCTTGCAGCATGGACACAAGTAAAGTGACCATCGGGCAGAACAGGCTTTGGTGAAGATGCTACGGGGAGCTTGCGAGTCAGATAACACACCCACAGGCAGCCATTTTAACAGGTGTATAGCTCTTGGACAACAATGACAACAAACAAATACACAAACAACCACACAATAATGGTGGCACAGCTATTATGCAAGGTGCTTGACAAATATCATTCAGAGCAACAACAGGTTCAGCGTCCTACCCAAGGACACTACAACTTGTGGGGGAAATGGAGATTAAACCGCCAGTCCTGTGACTAGTTAAAATTAAATGAAAATTTTTTTTAAAAATATTTTAAAAACTTTATTTATGCCAAAAGAAAATTATATTGTTGCAGTAATTCTTTTTTCCCTATTAAACGTCTTTATGAACTTTCATTATGAATGGTTATTGCTATTGGTAGGAATGACCTGTATTGTTCTGTGTAGCAGTCAGGGCTGTAGTGGTCAAATTAGAGGTGGGTAAACTATGAATTTTTTGATCAGACAGACCGTGACGCGACGCAACGCAACGTGACGCGACACAGCACAAAGCAACGCAAGGTGTCGCGAATCTGTATGGCTGTCCTGGCCATATCCCATGACGTTATCAGTTAAAGTCATATTAAATCAATGACACTCAACAAATGTGTTTGTAGTTTGTAGTTTATTAAATTTCAAATTTCAACAGTAAAGAAAAGTATGTGTAGAGTAAGAACTATCTACAGTAGATATGGTGTGTGTGTGTGTGTGTGTGTGTGTGTGTTAGTATGCATGCTTTTTAAAGTAGTGCCCAGAGGGCCTCCTTGTCCGCTACGTCAGGTTCTGCCTTGCAGGGGCGTGTTCTGGGGTCCATGGCTACCCTGTGCTTCACCAGCCAGGACTTCATTTCCAGGACACCAAATTTATTTTGGATTACAGTGAACCCTCGTTTTTCGCGGGGGTTAAGTTCCAAAAAGAACCCGTGATAGGCGAAATCCGTGAAGTAGAAACCTTTTTTTTTTTTTTTACAATTATTATACAATGAAATACTGCATAATGTATTGAAACCAAAGAACAAAGCCGTTTTACAGGCCCAAGCATTTGTTTAACAAATAAAAGTACTGTATAAACGTTTTTTTTTTTTTTTTTTTTTACAAATAACTACTGTAGCCTACTGTAAAATAATCATTTTCATCATCAATACGAACTGAAGGCTTCAAATTGTGGAGATCAGCACTGCCCCACCGTGACCCGAGTCATTGGATTAGAACGGGAGAAAATGAAAAATGATTTTGAAAAAAAATACAAAGTACAGTGGGACAAATAGTGACTCACGTGTATTTCACTGCTCTTCTGACTGAGCCGCTGCATCCTGACTCCGCTCTGTAGCGTTTTTTTCTTCTAAAGCCCGCGGTGCAGGTGTGTTTTTTTCGAGAGAAGAGCATAGATCGGTAGTTGTTGTCGCTCTTTTTTCTTCTGGGCAAAAATATTTATATATACCGACATGCCACCATCGATTATGTTTGAGAACTGTAATGAACGTGTACGTGTACATATTAAACCGCAACGTTATTGACACACAGGTAGAGAAGAAGCGGAGAGACTGTTTAGCCAATCAGAATGCAGAACACAATGCACGATGCAAATCCGTGAAGCAGCGAGACCGTGAAAGGTGAACCGCGTTATAGCGAGGGTTCACTGTATTCCAACGGCAGATCACAAGGCGCAGGGAACTTTGACGTGCGTAATTGCCATTAAGAGCTGCGTAAACGCTATTTAGAGGTGGGTAAACGCTATTTCCTAAATTCCAGAGGTGCGTAAACGGCGTTTACGTGCGTTTACCCTCCACTACAGCCCTGGTAGCAGTGGAGCAGAAAAAGCCACAAAAGTGTTGTTCGTTATGTTCACCAATTTGAGCAGCATTCTTCTTTTCAGTTACTCAGCTCCTTGCACGTCTCAATTTTTAAGCCAACAAAGGTTATGGATGCCATTGCACCCATTAAGGTGAAGGTCATTTCTAGTAAGAAATTAGCTCTATGATGACACACCATGTCATTTAGAATGGGGAGGGAAAAAAATGTCATAAAGCTGAACGTTGGTGACGAAAAACTTATCTTCAGGTTCTTGAGATATACAATGAAATACTTTACATTTAGAATTGAGAAATCGCAAGACGGCTCTACTTTTCTGACGTCATCACCAAAAAACAATGACAATGCTCGCTTCTTGTCTGTTACTTTTGATAGATTAACAAATCTTCCTGTGCCAGGAGCCTCTGAATTTTTACCTGCAATGACTTTGCTGCCTTTTTCACAGACAAAATCTTGAATATTAGACAAGCAATAACAATTACAGTTATTTGAAATGCAATGTCAATTTCTGTGCAAAAGCTTTATTTAAATATAATAAAACAATTTATCCAATTTGTGTCTTTAGGTAAACAAACATCTGATCCGACAAAATTGGGATGTGGAGTATCTCAGGGTTCAATTTTGAGGCTTGTCTTTTTCAATATTCATATGCTCCCACTGGCTCAAATAACAACAACAAAATGTACTACAAAAGTTATGTGGACGACACACAAATTCAAATCACCCAGGGATTATAATCCTTTACGCACACTAATTCAATGTGTTGAACAAATAAACTACTGGATGATCCAGAATTTCCTTCAGTTAAACAAAGACAAAACAGAGGTGATTGTCTTTGGAGCCAAGGAAAAA
Organism: Odontesthes bonariensis; assembly: GCF_027942865.1. NCBI lineage: Eukaryota > Metazoa > Chordata > Actinopteri > Atheriniformes > Atherinopsidae > Odontesthes > Odontesthes bonariensis. The sequence goes on along the minus strand of NC_134511.1, from coordinate 11,813,523 downwards.
CAGCTAAAAATCTGCGCTCAATTTCAATCTGATATCTAATGTTAGGAAGCACAAACCAAGCCAGAAATCTGGGTGCTAATATGGACTCAGACCTACTATCACCTGGAGAATATTTCATGGATCAAATAACTAACAGTGATCCAGAAAAGCTGGTCCATGCTCTTATCTTCAGTGGACAGAATGATGAAAAGATGAGATGCATGATAACTGTAGTGGGTCCTGTAAGGGGTTCACCTGCTTACTGAGGGGAGCCAATAACAGTCTTTCTGGGATGTTCATACTGTGGTATTTTAGGGCACCTGGTCTGCAGTCACTGAGAGCATACGGCTGAGATTTTTCCAGGGACTGGAACAAGGCACGGAGTCTTCAACAGCACTAGAACTTTCTCCTGATTCAGGCTAAGGTTAAAAATGTGCTTGAGAATCCCACATAGCTGTTCCACACAGGCCGTCAGAACCCTGGGGCTTACCCCAACTGTAACTGCAGCCTTGTTCTGCTTCAGTCTCTCCAGCTGCCTCTTCACCTGACTGCCGAAGACAGATAGGCTAGAGGAGAGCCAGAGGTCTCAATGTGTCTTAATATGGGTGGAGACGTTGGAGAAGCTGTGTTAAGACCCATGACTAAGGTGGAGGAAGAACATTACAGTGGTTCTCTTTCACCTCGATGTCAATGTGATCTTTTTAAATCCCTGACCACACATCTTTCACCTTGTTCGACTGGAGCTTGATTTCTAGCTTTATTCTGTACACCTCTTTGCTCTATGTTATATTTTTTTCAGCTGCTCTTCAACAGTCCTCAATAACTGCCAGTCCCTTGGTTGAAATCTCCAGAAATCGCCATGAAAACATGGGGGTGTTTTGTCTGTAGCCTAGCAAGAACTGAGCAAGAACATCACAGACCGTGCTGGCAGTGGCTCCAGGTAATGTATACACCACTACCAGAATAACACATGTGAACAGCGGCTTTATCATCTTAAAGCTGTTTAGAGGTGTTAGAGTCCAGTATATGCTTCTGCAGACGTGTTTGTGAAACACATAATTCTGAATTCTCAATATTCTTTCTGTGTCTTCCTGAATGCTCCAAGCTTGTCCATTTTATTTCCGAGGAATTTGACATTCCCCATCAGTATCGAGGGAAGACCTGACCTGAACCTCCTAAGTGTTTCTGCTTAAAATTGTCAGGGATTTGACGTCTTTTTTTCTTTCAGGCTTTATTTGACAATTGAAGAGCTCAATTAGCTGCTCCCATTTTTAAACGACTTTTACGTTGGCATGGTAACTCATCATCACAGAAGTTTAAAAAATAGGAGAATCCACTCAAGCAGCACAGCTTCCAAACCAGCACAGAAACTCTTTTTTTGTTTTTTAAATAGCTGAGTATAAATCACGAAAAACACCAAGTACACACACAATATGAAAAAAGAGCCAATGATTCATCTGCCTTGTTGTTTTGCTCCTGATTTTTTTTTCCTGATAAAATTCCTCTTACATGATGCAACTATTTCAGGATATTTCATCTTGTCCCCTTTTTTTTTTTTACAAAATTACGTACTTTTCAGCACAACCTCATAAGGTGCTTTCAAGCCAAACAGTTTTAGTCTCTAAATTCAATTCAAGTTAATAATACTCCATTAATCCCATAAGGAAATTATATTGCTTTATGATAAAAAAAAAATTAATAAAAGCCGCAGTATAAATCAGGGTGATAGATTATAGTTACTCATCTACTTCTGGATTTACCTTACTGTTCTTCTTTGCTCCCAGCCACCAATGGTTACGGTTAGGAGTCAAAGATCTGTGATTTGGGTTACAAAATTGTACATTTATCACAGGCAACACATTCTAATGCTCATTTGCATGTCACTCGTCATGCTACCCACAAAATAACTGCCTATCAAAATGCTTTCTTCTCCCAATGTTTAAGCCTGGATTGTGAACCTACTACCTTTTGGAAGTGGGGACAAATACTTCTATTTCACAATTCTGATTACACTGTGCTGGTAATATCAAAATCAATTTTTTTCACACCACCCAACCATGCTCATTAGAATTTGCATGATTTTAAAAATCTGTTCTGTTTCTCCATATCGGATCTAGATACAGATTACAAAGGGATGCTTCAGCAGAACAAGTTGTACTCTGTTAGTTAAAGCATGTAGCTTTTTGAAATATATCAAAATCTGTTTTCTGCACCAACATGCAGGATATCAAAACAATATATATATTCTATTTTGTTGAGCTGTCGCTATGATCATCAGGATTGTTTGCTGTCACCTAGCAGTAGAGATGCCGATACAACAAGCAGTACTGTTTATAAAGACTTAGGGTGGGTCGGACGTGACATTCTTTTCATCCATCTAAAACAACCAACATGTCAACTATTGACCAGTTCCCCTCTTAATTTACTGGTTTTTATGACCTCATCTGCAGGGTTTCATTATTGGCGTGAAAGCTTGATGGGAGAGCTCTGCACCAGATGGAGAATAAATTAAGTCCCAATTGCAAAACCTTTACCATCTGCAGAACAGTTTTTCTTTTGTGGTGGCCTGATGCTGCAAGATAAGGTGATAAAATACAACCTCATTACATATTTTTTGAACAATCGTGCTCGTTTTCTGTTCTTTTTTTAATCTACAAAAAAATAAATAAAAATAAACAAAGGTCATAGGTTAAGCAGTTTTTTTTTTTAAATTTCTTATCTGCTTTAGTCGTTCACACATAAAAGCTGAATAATTCTTCCATACATGAGTCAACATGTCAACATTCATACTTGATGGTCGAAAGCCAATAATTTGCATGAAACTTACATCCTTACTGAAATGCTGCATTGATACCAGGCTGAACTGGTCTTCTCAGGTGGCTATTTTTCACCCTGATTCAGAATTTATTTAAAGCCATTATCTATCTGCCAATTCTCAAAGGGGCCTCCATTGTGGCACCACATTTGGTTGCTAGGAAACCTGTGATGCAACTGCAAATCATTTATGCAAGGTTAAGAAGAGTGCATGACGTCACTGGAACACATGCAGAAATATAAAAGAGTGAGTTCTGCACGAAGTGTTTGAAGAACATTTAAGCCATTTATATCCACAAGCACACACTTGCAGACTCCCACACTCTCTCTTCCTCCCTCTCGCTCTCCATTTTACACGTACACACATTAGTTTTGGAGCAGGTGTGTGAGTTGGTTGAATGCCAGAGCTGGTTCTGGATCTCCAAGTGGACGCAAGGCATCATCGCAAGCTGGGGTATCTGTCTAATCCAACTGTGTGGGCTAAAACAGCCTGAGGCACAAGAGGTAAGGTACACAAAGAAGAAAATGTTTTAGTGGCACCTGCAGCCAGAGCACAATTCACAAAACTTCCAATGGACAAAAAAACCCATTACAGGTTGTAATGTTTAAACAAAGCGCCAAGGGGGGGGGGACACTTTAGCAAGCCGCTATATGGGTTACTCTAAGCAGGTAGTGAACTAATCTTAAAAAAACTAATCCCTATTAAGCAATAAAAGACTACAAATACATGGCTATGTGTTTTTGGTCAGTCGTTTCTTCAGTTTGCAACTTATTCAAAACACAGCTGTCAGGAATGGTGGAAGTAAAGTTGAGAGGACTGTTGTAACATTGCTAGAAAGGCAAATCAAATCGCTGTTTAGATGCAAAGAGACTTAGCAGGTGCACTGTCACTGTCAAATGAATTTCTAAACCTGACTGTTCTACCAACCAATAGTGTGTAGAAAAAAAGGGAAACTAATGAAAAGAACACCTCCCAACACTCTACGTCATTATGAAAATTTCACTGATAAAAGAAGAAACAGACTGAAATGCTAACAGTTTGGAAACAAATGCCAATGTGAACAACATGGGCTCTAAAGCTACATACATAAGTTGATGGTCTTGTCATAGTTCTCACAGTCCCGAGACCTAAATATCAAAAATCTCACTAAACTATCAGCCTTTAGCAGAAAGAATGAACTAAAAGGCTCTTGGTTGACCACAAAAATTTTTTTTAAAAACTGCTACTTGCTAGAGAGATTGTCCCCTGCAGGGTGCCGTAACTTTCTTTTTGTTCTTTCTCTTTTTAGAAATGTGAAAGATGAAAGTAAAGGAGTTTTGTTTTAGATATTAAGAAAACATCTGCTCATTTTTTTTAATTTGTAATGCTTACTTGTTATCACTGTTCTATTATGTATTTTCAAATACAAGCAAGTACTCTTCCTTACCCTAAGGATGTGACTTTGAAGGGCCCTTCCTACCGTGGAACCATCCTTGGTTTTGAGAAGCACACAGTTATTCACATTATGATTTCATCTCGTGACTACCAATATAATTTATACATTGTTATTATTAAGTCCTATTTAGTTATTAATGTAAATACCAACACTACTCACTCAGTCTTCCTCCACTTTACAAAAGCACTTTAGTAATTGAGGTAGTGGGTAGCTCAACTGGTTGAGCTTGCAGCCCATGTACAGAGGCAATGATCTGTCATTACAGCTGGCCTCAGTTCAAGTCCCAGCTCGGGCCCTTGGCTGCATGTCATCCCCTCTTTGTGCCTCCATTATCTATCACGTAACTTTGAATAATAAAAGCAAGTGGTCTTTAAAAAAAAAACGTTAAAAAAAACTAACATAAAAAAAAAAAAAGGTTTAGTCGTTTACCAGGTAGGTGCCCTTAGAGTCATGGTTGTGCCTAACAGAGGACCCAGACTCAGTCTTCAGAGACATGCAACTGCGATAAATGAACTTTTTCCTGAATGCAAAACAGAATGAGGCAGGAGCAAGAAACTTTGCACGTAACTTGGTAGTGAGAAGATATATAAGTTACAATGAAAACAAAGATGCAGACCTGGCACTGACAAAGAAAACTTTGTCATTTGTCGCAGATATGTTACCGACTACAACCATTTCAGTATCCCACAGAAGTGTAATCATAAAACACAAATAATTATATTCCATACAAGTGTGCCAACTCAAATATTCTGTTTTGCTCGTCACTTTCTGAAGATGAAACATATAAACAACAATTTATTTTGCCTGTTTATCCCCTCCAAATGAGTTCAAATGTTCGCTGCGAAACACAATGTATACCAAAGCAACGACATGTACAATAATATAAGAGTTAATCTGAAATGCATTCAACTCACTGTCTGCCATTTTCAGATTTTTCAAATTTATGCAAAATACTGTGCATAGGTCAGAGTTTCCACACTGAAAGGAAGTATTATATCATGACTGTACGCTACATCTGTCAGGACTGGAAGAAAAAGATGGCAATTCACACAGCAACTGTCCTGAATTTTAATCAACTGCTCGCTCTACTGTAAGCTATGTTGCATTTTATAATACAGCAAGTTGTGGATGAGTGACTGAACACAGACATAAAGCTGTCCCACAAGCTCACTCACCAAACACATACACACTACTTGGCCTAATCAGCCATGTGTGGGGCCTTTTTAAGATGTATTCACTGGAGACTAGATGACAAATCTGGCAAATGTGTGTTATTCATTGTTAACGCTAAGAAAGTCATGTAGCCTAAACATCAGCACACAAAATCCACTACTGTGTCTACCGTTTTAATAAAAAACTATCTGGAACCATCAGCCAAAGAGCACCTGAGCAAATAAAAACTACTGTATTGTTATTTTGAAAAAAAATCATCATATCATATTATCGCCAGACAATAACAAACAGTATATTCTGGTGTGAAGTCAAACAAACTCTCAGGACAGCACTGATGGCTCAGCTTTGACTGGGCAATGACTCATGGCGGGCAGACGGCGTGTGGTCTCGGTCACTTCGGCCAGTATTGTGGATCCTCTGTGTGTTTGGATACACACGACACGAGGGATGAGTGGTATTGCTGTTGGCTGGAGGGCACTGACGTATGAGATGGAAAATACCGTAATCCCAAACATAGACCCGGGAAGGATGTTTGTCCTGGGTGACCGGCTGCAAACAAACTTGTTCGTGTGCTCACACAGGCATTTAAATACAAACACACATCAGCCGTTCCTAAAATAAAGACCGGAGACGTTCTATTTTGCTCCACACAGTTGTTTACAAGTAAGCACAATGTGCAGTGAGTGATCAGATGTTTCTGTATGGTAAAGCATTTTCTTGTCACGCACACACCTTGTAACAACTATATTGAACTGAAAACGGCAAACAGTTCAACATCTGGGTAACAATCTAAAAACAATAGTGCCAAATTATCAGTGATTTAGGTGGCTAGTTGAACATTGAAGTTATGACAAAATAGGGGAAAGGGTATTGTTAATTAAACAGAAAAAATCACCAAAATTGTTTAATCTGACATACAGAGAAAGGGCCTGTGTATGTTTCCCCAATACCTTCTCATTCCAGATATCCACATATTAAGGCTTAATTAATAGACTATTTTCAACACAATGGGCTTCACCATCACTTTTCCTCCGCAGCTGAGTTTTGCGAGTTACACTTCTGCAGCAGTAACTGACTGATAGCTCCAACAGCTGTTGAGGGGAAATATAATTGTACAGTGCTTACATATCAACAAATAACATCATGTGCAATCCAAGTTAAAATAAATACTTTTGGGAAATTGTTAAAAACAGAAGGAAATGATTGTGAAATTATAGAAACCAATCTCCTAGTTCCTATCTCTTCTATCAAATGTTGAAAGTGAGACATTTCACTATTTCATGAAAAATATTCGCTCATCTTGAATTTTAGGCAGCAACATTGTCTGATATAGGATTCTAGCCGCTCAATATCCTGGGTCTACTTTGTCATATTTTGCATTTAATGATGCCCAAAAAATGTTTCCAGTTGGTGAAAGGTCTAGATTGTAGGCAGGACAGTCCAGAATCTCAACTTTTCGACTACAAAGCCATGCAGTTGTAATAGATGCAGTATGGGGTTCATCATCGTCTTGCTGAAATGTGCAAGGGATTCCCTAAAAGACTGTCTGGTTGGAAGAAAATGCACACCTAGTTCCCAGACCACCATCTCATCGAGATGCAAGTAAGCCTTTAGGCCTGAAACAATTAGCCCCTCTAACAGTCTAACTTGTATTTGGGAAAACTGAATCATGCTTGAAATATTCCGCTTGCATAAATGTCTAGAATCAGACTCTTCCAGTCAACTTGAAGCAATTTATGGGGCTGTATGACTCCTTTAACCTTCATAGCTGTTCACGGTGGATGGCTTATTTTGGATTGTGGGTCTACAGAAAGGTTTCCAAACAAGCTGTGATAATAACTTTATTTATCATTGCTTTCTACCACAGCAGAATGAAACGAAAAAAAAAGAGCATGTGTCACGTATGTAGGCGTGGAGGTGAGGAGAGAGGGCCCGAATGCAGATTATAAATGAAAACTTGATTTATTCAAACAACTGTAAGACAAAACGCGGCTGAGCTGGAATACCAAACAACAAAAAACTGATCACACAAAAACTGATGAACAACCAGACCTGACTGGATATAAAAGACCTAGTACAGAACGAGTAAACATGCGGCGTGACGGTGAGGATCTGACAATGAGTGAATCACATCTGGGAGTTTAAATAGGTGATAGGAGGAGGGTGATTAGTAAGTGAAGGCAGCTGAGGTGAAACACAGGTGAAGTGGAGCTGATGACCAGACCAGAGGGAACTGAGGAAAAAGGTGAAGCTAATGAAGAGACAGAAACATTTATCTCTAGCTTTATTTTACCATAGTATCACTCTACACACTCCTGTACAGTAGGTGGCGGTATACAACAACCAAAAGATGTAATCTGCCAATAAACGAAAGAAGAAGAAGAAGAGACAGAAACATAAAATGCAGAACATGGCAGCATGTTCCTGTCCCAACTATCTTCATAAAAATAATATCCATGCTATAGCCTTGAGCAAACTGTCAACCTGGACAAATAATCTCAGTGGGATTTCAGTTTGAACTCCAATCACCTGGAGGTGGAAGTTCAGTTATCATTATGTACACCTTCATGATAAACCTTTATAGATTTATTTAGATGACTTCACATCTTTATCCAGGTAAGAGTTACACATAGGTATCCCAAAGCCAAGCTTCCCTTTTTTTTTTTAATTTGAATCTCTTTCTCTTCCTCAGCTGTCTCAGGTGCTATTCAACCCACACCATAGGACACCTCTGCATTGCAGAACTTTTGCTTCAAATCTTTTACATACCATAAGATAAAGATTCACTCCTGATGTCATGACGCACGAGCTGCACTTATTTTAGATTCACAAGAGCAAACCCTCAGTGTTGGCATGCCCTCAATGATTTCTCAGGATTTGGATAAAGGTTGAATTCACTAATTAAAATAATTCTAAAGATAGCCACATAACATTAATCCAGCATGCCAAACAATGACACTGAAATGCACAATTTCCCTATTGTCCACCAAACATAGTAAAAAAACTGATGCGTCGGTAAAGACTTCATTGTTGGCACGGTGAAGCAATATGTGACAAGGACAGGGAAATAAAATCCCAACCAATAAAATGACCAATTAAAAAAAAACAAAAAGGTCGACAGATCAACACAGTATTTCAGCTGGACAAGTTTCTGGCCCAGCAATGACACAACTGGTTTGTAAATTATTATAACTATAGAGTTTTGAGGAAATCTTAAAGAAATGTTGATGATTCACCCTGCATTTTCTCAAGTTTCAATTATACGCTGAGCCTGCGCAACATGGTGCCTGATCAGACCATTAGGCCTGATGCATCAGGGCAGATGGGGCCTGGGAATCACTGGTATGCAGAAGTAAATGGAATGCGGTGAGGAACTCTATGTATGTTAACTTTTCCAAGTTTGACTATACCCGGATGACTACCAGCCACTCATCAATCGTATTTTTCTTCTTAGAATGAGATGTTGTCAGCAGATGTGTAAGCAGACCACAATGCATCTTTTTTCTGACGTTTGGCAACAGCTAATAGAATGAATGCGTCATTATTTGACGACAAAACAGGTGATACTTTACTTTGATCAAAATCTCAAGTTAGGTGACGAGATACCTGAAAAGCAGATTTGAATTTCCCATTTCAAATTTAAAAAAAAAGACAACAATCATTAGGTAACATTTAGCCATTGTTATCTAAAAATTCAACTTCAATGTGCTTTGGTATCATGTTGCTTGTTTGTTTCATATTCAAATGCAAAAATCTAAACAGATACAGCAAATAATCACTGTCTGATAACCAATAATTACATTTTAGATTATAGTATAAAAATCCTAATACACTTTTTACCCGTTTTCCTTGGTCAGAAAATCCACTAACAGCAGCTAACATCGACCTTTTAAGGGCATTTGGAAAATGTTTAATCTACATTTAGTCCTGTGTCAAATGACCCTGTAGTAGTATTGGAGCAGCAGTAACTCCAGATCCAAAGCAAGTAGTTCATAAATTATATTACCAACCCAAGTATGTAAATGTAAAAGAGGTTTACGGAAACACACTGTAAGTAATATGTCATTTATTTGAATGTTTTGCAATAATTTTTCTTTTTTTTTAATTTTTACACAGTTTGTTTTTTTTAATGATTTGTTCATTTGTCTTTGCAGGATGGACATGCAAAAGCTAAAAGCTACTCAGAGGGCGATCTCAAAAGAAGTCTTTTTTTTTGCCATCTATGAAAACTAAAACCTGAATTTTCATGAAAGATTTCATTTGGATTTTTACATAGAATAATATCTGTATCAGTTACGTGATGAAGTTTGTGTTGCCACCCGTACCCCTTTGGGAATGCACTGCGGACGGAGTTGTTAAAAAGACATTCTGCAGTTGACAAAGTGTAGTGGCAAAAACAATCATTGGTTGGTCATCACTGATTGATGGATACTATTTTGTTCACATACGGGCAACAGCCCAAGAATTTACTTCAAAGGCTCAAATAGAAAAACGAATAGCCACGCGGTGAAGAAAGAAAACAAGAATAAACATTGGTGTCACATTTTTCCAGATCTAAGTTGATGATGAAGAAAAAGAGATTGTTTTTGCCTACTGCAACAAGTATCTTAGTCTTCTCTTGAATACATTCATAAAGCAGCTTGGTTGTGGCTGAGTGGGATTTGAAGTTATTTCTACCTCTAACTTGACCACTAGATACCAATAATTATTACACACCGTTAATTTAAGTATAACTGTGTATTAAGCCTTTATTATATCTCATGGCCGACAAAGGCTTCTCCCTTTGCTGCAAAAAGAAGTCAAAAAAGAAGAAAAATTCAATCTTAAAAAAAACAAAACAGAGTAGGCTTTACTTTGGGAATTTTGGTCATATCTAAAACAATGAGCTCAGTGATTTTAAATGCAGGTCCACAAATCATTGCTGACATCATGGTGGCTATCTCAATCTATTTTGTCCAGTTTATGCTTTATAAAGGGAAAGTGCAAATACACAGAAGGAAATAGTCCATCTTACCAAGGGAGACAGTTAGCACGGGTTCTTGCAATGTCTGTATCTGTATTTCAAGTGCATCTTCTGTTATTGTCTCTGTCTCGTGCATATAATGAGTGATTATTCCGTGTCATGCCTCTAACAACAAATATTCATGGTTGTGCCCCTCATACCAGTTAATTATGTCGGCAACTATTCCCGACACTAAGTGATGGCCATGCATCACTCCTTTCAGTGACAAGGCTTCCATTACTATCAGTTTCTCTGCCTTCCCCCATATCCTCCTCAATCTAATGGCTTCCGCAGTTTGTCCATCATACTTCAGACAATAAGACTGCCAGTGTGCAACAACACACCATCTCCGGCCATTATGGCACGGCTTGATTCTTCATGTGTTGCCTTTTCCAACTGAGCTGTACCTAAGTCTTTCCAACAGAGTAAATTGCAGCGCTAATGACAATTTAAGAGTGGTTTGGCCAGATGTCATGTCACTCTGTCACAACAATGAGCAAAAACTTGTTCTAAAAGGGTGTCAAAGCTGTTTTCTAATGAACATAAGAGTCATTGCATAGGGGTCAGAATACCTTATCTCTCAATGAATCATAAAAACTCATTTTGGGTTACAAATGCAGATGATCTCTCCACAGAAGTGACGTTTTCAAGCGCAGAGTGAGCTACATTTTGTGACTTGGCCCGGCTGGGAGCAGACTGATATCCCAGAAATGAAACATTGCCGGTGAACTAAATAAGCAGATGTAAGATGGGATTAGAATATGAATGAGATATATTGAAGGCATCTGAAGAATCTAATTTCATGAGAGCCTGTGTGTGAACTGATTAAAAAAAGATGAGTTCACTTACTTGCAGAGGGCGTTTCTGCGTGGACGGGAGGTGTAGAGGGGATGAACGAAGGAAAGAAGAAGGATCTCAGAGATCGTTCCGTGAGGAGGGGCGAGCGCTGCGTGGGCAGATTCTCACAGCTGCCCACACTGCTGTGGATCTTAAGGTTCAAGGGCTTGGTCTTCTTCTTGGCTCTGAAGGGAAAACACGAGAAGAAAATAAAAAATAACAAGGTTGAGGGATGGAGTAGTGTTTACACTGAAGAATGAATTCATTGAAGAAACTTCCTGTCAAAGCTTTCAATTGTATATACAGTCAAATACAAGTCAGTCATGTGAAAAAGTTCAATGTTAAGGTTTTTGACACACTGCAGAGGCAGCATGTCAGCACAAACACCTCATACCAATCGTCAAGTATAATGGTGGAGGGCTGATGATTTGGGCTTGTTTTGCAGCTACGGGACCTGGGAGCTCTGTAGTTATCAAGTCCATCATGAACTCCTCTGTATGCCAAAGGATTCACGTTAAATGTGAGGCCATCTGTAGGACAGCTAAAGCTTGGCTGAAACAGGGTCATGCAACAGGACAATGATCCCAAACATAGCGGCAAATCTACAACAGAATGTCTTATACAGAAAATAATCAAGGTGTTGCAATGGTCCAGTCAAAGTCCAGAACTCAATCTGATTAAAGTAGGAGCTATAATGGACTGATAATGTCATACTGATAATAAATGTACTTATTTGTCTTATATGACACAATGTAATTTGTCACATGTTGTTGATCAGGGTTTGTATTTCCCTCATTTCTAGACTAGTTAAAGATCATATTATTATGATGTCATCTAATTATTATGTCATCTTGACATATAACACCTAAGAATTTAAGGATTCACTTTATTTTTTTACTTGACTGTAGGAGATATTTATGTTTGCAGTTTCTCCACCAGGAGCAGTCCATAGACTTGAACACTATATATGACTGCTTTTAGGGTAAACATTCTTTGCTTCGACCATGAACGGTCATTAGTATTCTCTTCCTCTAACTCCTGAAGGGGCATGAAATTCACTCTAAAGAACAAAGCAAGCAAAGAAAAAGCCACAAAAGTGCACCAACAAAAATTTGCTGTAGCAATGTGATTAAGAGCACCCAGCAAAAAAGACTAATGGGAAGCCCTTTTGTACATTTAGATGAAGGATCAACGTGTATCAACATGTATTTTTTGTTGTGCAAGAATAACCGTTGACAAGTTGTTGAGCAGGCAGCAGTAACCACAAGCTCAATCAATAAATCATCATTACAAAAGAAATCAACAGGAAACAGATCCAAATAAAGTTATGGACCTCATTGCCAAGAGAAACAAGTTGACCGCTGTATGTCTGTTGTGTTGCAGTTCAGACTATTCTCGCCACTTATTTACTTATTTATTATCTTTTGGGCTCGAAACAAGAGCAGCAGTGAAGCCAGGGGCCTGTTCCATGAAGCGAGATTAGCGGATTATCCGGCTGTCTTGGGTATTTATTCTTGTTTTTCTGTATCGCAAAGCTGGCACAATTAATAGAGGGGGATTGTCATGGTAACGTATGCTGCATAGCCAACCTGTTCCAGCAAAGGTTAACCTCAGAGAATCAGATCAAAACCTGCGCATCTCCACTCAAACCACTGGAAAATGAAAAATAGAGTCATCATTCCTCCAGGATCCTAAATACATTAGAATCTATTAAATCACTGCAGCTCAGGATAACAGGAGGTGACTTTGTGGGTATAATTGGAAATGAAACGTACACCCTCCATTGTCCTTCATTAGAAACCTAATCCACACACTGGTCATTAGCTCTCCGTCGGTTATAGATGCAAATTTTCAATCACATAGACCTTTATACCCATCAACTTATTTATATCCCTGATTTCTTCTCATCTAAGTTTGGTTTACTTTTAACGTTTTAATAATACTTTGCATATCAGGAGTCACAAGAGCAAAACTTATGATGAATAAATTTACTAAAACAAGAAAGAAAGAAGAGTGTTTCCTTATTTTTCTTTCCTTGGGGCAATAATAATAAGAATCAATATGTTTGTTTTAATTGGTTGGAATGACGCTTTATGGTAAAAGTATTCATATGGATTCATATGGATCAACATACTCTCTCTTTGTGCAAAACCAAATGGTAGTGATAGTTTAGGGAAGTTTACTATATTTTGTAAGATCGTATAGTCACTGAAAAATACCAAATGGTAGAGCAGGACATAGAAAGGTTGGTGGCCTTATAACCTACACAGCCTTAACAACTTCATACTCTACTTTGAAGTTGTTAAATACATGGATGAAATGATCTTACTTGTTATCAAGAGTTCTCTTCTCCAACAAATGAACAACCCCATAGCTTCCAAGGATGACTCAGATTTAAGCAAGACAGTTGATAACTGGCCTTGTGATACCAATTATCCCAGAACTACAATGTTAGGCTCAGTCAAGCCGGGTCCCCCAAGAGAAAGACAGACGAAGACTTTTTTTTAAAGGCTTTTTCATTATGAATATATCTCTCGAGGAGGTGAGGCATTCATTAACAATATGGTTTACACTTACTCTTAATATTAAAGTGTTGTCCAGTCAAGTTACAGTGATATACAGTCAATAAAGTCCCAGTGGAAGTTAATACTACATAAAAGTCAGATGATGTAACACTTTACATGATGAATTTAGTGCTCAGTGCTCATTTAAAAGGCTGATCTTCAACACTATCCAGCTTCTTATTGTGAGCACAGTTGCAGTAGCTTTGCCTGGCTGCTGAGGTCGAACTGTATCTTGATATTATGTTTATTATTTGAGTTTACGCTGTTGCTGCTGTGATACAAGCTGTGCCACATATGTATCAAGGTTTAGAGCCATTTGAACCTCCCGCAGTTCCTATGTGACAGATGACAACACCTCAGAAATTCAGGAGTTACCTACAGCAATTTAAATACAACGTCCGGACAGCAAAACCCACACTGTGAGCACACACTGCGGCTGCTGTGTGAAGTCAATCTTACAAACTTTGTGTGTAAAAAAAAATGAGTGTATCAATGCCATGAACTTAACAACCAAAGAACAAACATGCCTGCAGCCACGGTCACAGTGACAGCTATCCCATGGCTCTACTCATGATGAAAGCTGCAGACTGTCTCAACCGGCCTCAGCAGGGGTCAGCGAGTGAGCTGGAGAACTAGCACCTCTAAAGGTGAGGACTTATTGCTTATACCTTGTTCATCTGAGAATGAACTGACTCTCCCTGTAGCCGATACTAAACTGAAACCTTCAGGGCTAAAAAAAAAAAAAGGAGTAAGTAGAGGTAACACTGAATGATATAAACATGAATTTTATTTGTGTTCACCCACCCAACTGAAAAAAATAAATTTTTTACTGTTCTGTTCTAACATGTTATGTTTCTGGGTTAGACAGGATTACCCACCTTTCCATTTCACACAACTGAACTATCAGCTACTAGAGTCGGCTTATCATTGGTAAGATCAGTGGATGGCCTATTGGAATGGAATCTTAGAGTTGTTCCTGGCTCCCCAGTAGTCCTTTGCCTTTTTTTAGGCAAAGGACTACTGTGGAGTAGTCTTTTGCCTAAAATTCTTTTTGTTAAATTTCTTATGAAATTCATAATCTACCCCAGAGACAAAAAATTGTCTATAATAGACCACATCCTCTAATTCCACAATGCATTCCATAGCTTTGTGATCAAGTTGGGCAACAACATCAGACTCCTACTTCTGTAAATGGACGACTGAGCAATGCACAGACTCATCTTGTAAACAAGAAAAACAGTGATAGACAGTCAGTGATAGACAGTCAGTAATAGACAGGTGAAAAAAGTGCATAGAAAATGTGCCAGAAAAACAAGACACATAAACTTCTGTAGAGAGGATCCATAAACAAGTATCAACAAGTAACAAGTACGTGAAAATAAACAAAAGAAGCAAAAGCAGCTTAATGGATGAGAAGATTTAAGGGCCAATGTTTGATGGCCAAATACGCTCAACCCTGAAAGCAACAGGTGAAAAAATGACAAAAAACTGTTTTTTCTATGAAAAAAAAATCACTTTTAAAAGTCAAGAGTTCTGACTTATTATGCAAAGTGAAAGTCATAAAGTGCTCCCACAAGAAGTCTTCCTCCTATGTCCTCCACTCCCTTTACTGAGTCATGCAATTAGACCTCTAAACCAGCCCAGCACTTCACTCCCATCTCCTGCAATAAGGAAGCAGCCTGCAGGTTATCGCTTCTCCGTCATAGAGCTTTTGTCAGCCATTCTGATTAGCCCACTTTATACAGTTTGAATCTAAATGAAACCATTCATCTCCCTGCGTGCATGCCTTTATCCTCTCCCCGAATAATTTGTGGATGCGCAGTGAGGGTAAAGGGAAAATGAATGTAGAAGGCAGAGGATTCCCACTTTTGGGTTATGAAAACGCCGTCGTTGGTGAACGCAGGCAGAGAGGGGTCGGGCAGGGGACTTTCAGCTCTGCAGTCGTTAAAGCATCTATTCAGATTTTCTACTCAGCATATGAAAAGTTCAAGCAAAAATAAACTTAAAAAATACATGAAAGACAGAAGATGAGGGAGGTGGGTAACTTGTCAAGTGTCAAGAGAAATCAGCATAGGTGTGAATAGTGTGAATTGATGTAGCCTAGAATTGAACATCAGGATGCATCACTCTCAAATGGAAATCACTGCATGTTTGTGTCACATTTCAGGGAATATTTTTAGGTCCTTTACTCCCTTCAGGTCTTCTGTGTTCAGTTAACAGGATTTTTTTTCTAACTTTTTTTTTTCCCAGTGTCACGCAGGTTTTTCCACAGATTTAGTTTAAATTTCCCTTTTGTGTTACGCTGTAGTACTCGGTTATTAGCTGGTGATATCGTATTCCCTCCAATTACATCATTTTATGATGTGCTGTAGTCTCTGACAGGTAAACTGCATCTATTTTAGCACAGCTGATGAACTGTTAAGAGTTTCATATGGATTATGTCAGCAGCCCTATTTTAAGAAATGACAGGAATCCTGCTTATTGTGAAGTGCAAAAAATAAACAACTTTTGTACACACCAACATTGCAACTCTGTCATTCTTTGCCTTTTTGGTTTCGCAAAACCCCATAATATAGGATGGAAACTTTATCTTGTATTTCCTTGATGGTTTACACTTCAGAAGGATGAGATTTGCACTTCACAATGAGCAAGCAACAGAAAAAAAATAAGAGCCTGACATTCATGCACATACCCATTCATCCACCCACTCCCTCCACATCCACTTTCCCCACACTTGCGGAGACACTAATTACAGTGACACTTTCAAGTAAAAGTTTCATTTGATCAAGGACAGAGGTGAGAGCAGGGGAGCAGTGAACCTTCAAATGACACTTTCCCTGTACGTTCTGCCACATCAGGAGGATTATAAAAAGGCAGGGTCATGAATATTGTAAAGCCAAACTGTCTAGCAGTTGCTCACTACACAAATGGCATATCTTTATAATAACCCTGTGATACTGCAATTCATCTTCTCTGTCTAATTAACACTTGTGCCTAAATTGTCGACTAAATCACTTGCAGAAGTCCACATACCTCCACTTTTTACATTGGAAACATGCAAGCGAGCTCTGCAGAGACCCTTGTGGCACTCTGTTGCTTTTTATGCAAATGGAACTGTGGAACAATATCTTTGCAGCCACTGCTCTGTGCTGCTTTGATAAAGTTGGTGGGAAAAAATTAAATAAAGTTGGATAGAATAATGATTACAGCTGAGAATTACTCGGAGCCCTTTGAGCGGTTTCATCCAAAGCAGGTGCTGCTGCTTTTCAGAAGTCTGCGGCATCGAGCTTGCGTTGAAAAAAAAAGCAGTCAGCCTGGCAGATCGGCTTTTTAAGATGTTGTTAAACCAGCGAGAGTTGTAGTTTAAAAGGAATTTTGACGTTAATGCATGATTAGTGAAACTTTCTCTTTTTCTCTTCTCAACGCATTTTGAAAAATTGCAAATATAGTTTAACACACATCTGCAGAATGAATATGCGGTGGTTTAGATATTATTTCTCCAATATATTTTTGATATAGTTGCCGTTCTCTTTGCAATACGAGACAATCGGCTTGATAATCGGTGTAGACTGATGTGTTTTGGCAGCGTGCGTTGTTGTCTCCCAGAGTTTATAATGTCGTGTCACCAGGTGTTCCAAAAGCGTATGCTCTGGGAATGCAACAGCATTGCTAAAAATATGCCAGGCGAGGTAAAATACAAACTGTCAAACAATCAAACAGGTGGTAAATAATATCTCCAGGTTAGCCAAACTCATGCTGAAGAGAAAACAGTGGTGAGCTGTGTCTCTTCATTGTAAGTATTTGTCAAAGTGTAGGAATAAACTACATGCCATCTGCATGTACACAAAGTTATTTAGGGAAATGAAAATCACCATCATTTCGCCTGTGTTCAGCTTCAGTTTATCACCAGATGTTTGACCTCCAAATAAAAGAGCATTATCTAGGCTGCTTAAAATCTATGTCTATCTAAGACATTACATTCCTACCATTTGATCATATATATCTTTCTATTTTACATACCCTAAATATGAAGACAGGAGCCTAATACAATTATGTAAGAATTCACTGGAAAACCTTTGGTAATTGATGAAGATCATCAAATATATGACACATACGGCAACAAAACTCTTGCAATAAATGTTCCTACTTAAGAATAACTGATTTCTTTGCTGAATTCACGAGAAGAAGCAGCTAGAAGGTCAAAGCATCAAAGAGGGATTCAGTTTGTTGCAGGCACTAAATACAAACATGGTGGATGTGTAACCATGAAACACTGCTGCAATGTTACTGCAAACACCATCTTTAAATTAAAGTGCCTCATGGACACAGAGAGTGGCCTTTCTGAAAGTGCTTTTGATGTCTCAGAAAGATCACCTTTTGAGAAAGATGCATGATAACGCACGGGTAGGAAACAAAAAGTGCTCTCCCTCTTTCCTTCACATGTTATCGTCTCTTTAACTCTCAGCATCTGCTGCTGTCATACGTGTAGATGTCAGTACACTGTCAGAGGCCAGGGGAGGAACAGGGCTCTCGTGGGGATTAGAAATGTGTAAGTGTGTGTGTATGGTGGACTGAACAGTGAACACGAAGCTGAAGAGACAGGAAGGCACCGAAGACAAAGCAAGAAGCACAGAAACAGGGGACTTAAAGTGAAGGCAAGCCGGTGTGAGGGACAGAAAATAAGAAAGGGACAGAGAGAAAACTTACATGGGATAGACCAGTGGTTTGAGACAGCGGAGACGTGGCAGAGAAGATGCAAGCTGACAGGAATGCAGGTTCTGACATGTTTTTTTCAGAATATGTAAGCATGAAGAAATGATAGGAATGAAAATGCTTATATTTCAACACATTTCATCCACTTTGGTCCACCTCTCCCTTCTTTTCATGTGGAGGAGCAGTCTTCTCTGAGCTCCATGTGAATGTTACAATGTGAGAAACCCATTAGAGGTCAGCCCAGATACCCATCACAACACATTTCTGTTGTTGGAAGCTCATTTCCGCAATTAATCTCCATAAGTTGCCAGGGAGGTCCTCCCTAGGGCCAAGTCCTGGCAAATGGGTTCTTTATGGTATTTCTATGCTCTGACTTTTCTAAGTAAAAAAAAGTTTGACTGACAAAAGGTGTCTGTGAGAGGTTAGTGCGGTTCAATCTAATCTAATCTAAACCACAAAATCACATTGTTCTGAATAAAATATCCATGCAAGGCTTGAGATTTTTGCTGTGTGCTATTTGATCTGCCATCAATAAGCCACGGTCTGAAACACAGGCAGGGAGAAGGGAGTGTGACACGGTAGTGGAATAAGGCATTGAAGTTCTTCATTAGAATTAGATTCAGACATAGTGTTGGGTTTATGATTTCACATTGTCAGGTTTAAATAATTCCAACCCCAGCTGTGAATCTTTAAAATGAGAACGCTTCTAAACCTTTTGTTTTCGCCCCAGGCAACCCTGAAAAACAGGTTTCACCAGGTTTCAACAATAGTGTGTTTCCACCAGCACCATTTTGTTGTCGATCAAAAATATTTGGCACTTGGAGACAATGTCTTTTTAAAGACATTGTTTAGTTCTTTAAAACAGTCTGTATTGAACAGGTAGCATGAGTGCTAAAATACTCTGAAAGCCAAAACTTGTTTAGACTTATGCAATGATGAGTTATTCTTCGTGTCCAACTTTACCTCAATTGCTGCTACAGTATTTGAAACAGAATTAAAGAACCATTCATCTCCAAAGCCTCTAAAGAACAAACTCGTTTCCCATGATTCTTTGTCTCTGCGTGTGTAAAAGATAACCAAAGTGGGATGTTGTTGGCACCATCACTTGCTGACAAATGGCTATTTCATGTTGTTTTAGCCTTGAATGTAATGAAATGTACCTGCTATTTAGTTTGCTTCTTTAGTGTCTCTTAGAGTTTTGTTACAGGAAAAGCCAAAGCTGCAACGCTCCTATCAAATAAAGTGTGTTTATTTGAGGTAATTCTGTTCAACCATGAGATAGACTTCTGTCTTAGCAAGCGTGCAAGATAAAAAGCCCAGGAGCAAATTTGTGGCCTGAGAGACGACGAAAATTTTCTTTCATCAATGGTGTTATGATGAAACTCCAGAGATGCTGAGTGGGAGATACGGGAGCAGGTCGTTTAGGCCATTGGCGTTTAGGCCGCAGTCGTTTAGGCCCCCCTGCAGTCGTTTAGGCCGACATAGGAGTCGTTTAGGCCAGGCTACCTGAGCAGCTGAAATCTTTATTATTGTACATTCGTTATTATTTGAAGTGGGCGTTTTATTTTGAAGACGGTTTGTGCAGTTTCTCTTCCTTTCTTCACGTTCACCACTCGACATGTTTACACCGGTGCGGCAGTCACTGACGATGTAAGTTATGTTCATACCGATGTGAAATGAATGTGTACATGTTACTTACCTTTCTGATAGTGTTTTCTTGCTCCTGGTGTGTATTTGCACTCTTTAAAATGTCCGTTTCTGCTCGTTAGCATGATCGCGATTTAGCATTGTTAAGCGAACCGAATATGTATTATACAGCATTATTGTCCAATGAATGTGGCAATGCGGATGATTATTTCCACAATTTTATGAATTTATAAATCACCATTTATTAAATAAAAAAAACGTTTCCACACTAAAGTTGGTTATTAAATAATTTACCATAGATATGTAGGCTACCCAGACAGACCAGTAGAGCTGACTTATATCTTATAATAACGAATGTACAGTAATAAAGATTTCAGCTGCTCAGGTAGCCTGGCCTAAACGACTCCTCTGTCGGCCTAAACGACTGCAGGGGGGGCTAAACGACTGCGGCCTAAACGCCAATGGCCTAAACGACCTGTATCCGGAGATACCTGCCATATATACATATACATTAATTCCATTACGACAAGTTGAATAATGCATGTCCCACACACACATACTACAAAGAAACCAATGTATCCAGCAAATCATGTTGTTATACAGCTGAGTACTAACAGGGCTAAGGAGATTCATGAAGTTAAACTCTTTATAAAAGTGACCTGATGATCATACGTCTCCAGAGGGTTCAGTACAAGGCCAAGGGCAGGGCAACAAACATTTGAGTAAAGCTCCAATAATTCATTGGCCTGAAAAAACGGAACATACCTGGACCTCGTAAGGTAAGTGATTTCTCAATGCCAGAACTTTAAAGTCATATCACTCTGCTTTTAAGTCCTGACATTGCCACCACTAAAACCCGGAATAAACCGTGCAGTTCTGTGCCATCCCAGATCAAAGGCGACATATGTTATAAATGCAGAGGTTGTGCCCAAATTGAACAACATGATCAAAGGTGAAATCTTTACTCACCCTTATACTGGGGGAAAGTATTACAGCCACGATGTCATGCCAAGCTCCAAATACTCGTTATTTTAGTGATCAAAAGTCCTTGTGGGTTAGCTTACGCTGGTACATTTCATTATGTGTACGCATACTGACAATAAAGAATTCTTGATTGATTATTTCAAACATGTAATCTCATCATTTAAGTTTCAGGGTACTGAAAAGGTGATTCAGCCAGAAAGAAGAGGCAATACGTTAGGAAATCCACCACTTTTATGCATGTGCTGGATTGCAGAGATGTTTGCATACATGCATCTTGCCTACATGCTTTAGATAAGTCAACCACGGAGGTCTGAGGTTTATCACAAACGTTAAGACCCTTACTCATGATTGTACATTGTATGCTCAGATTGGATAGTCTGATTTTACCTCCCATCGTCTTAAAGATTGGTACATTTTTCTTTCACCTGTGCAACAACACTCAAAAACATACAGCAAGTTATCTTCACGCGATAGATTATTTCATTCTAACCAACCCTGAAGCCTGTACTGAGCAGAGAAAATAGGGTGTTTTTTTTAGATCAGCTGCAAAAACAACTGGTTTTCATGAAACAAATCAAATTCAAAACAACTGTAAGTCATTTGGAAGCAGAAACATCTGACTGCAAAAATGATTTAGCCGACTATAGACTGCCCCAGTTTGACCTTCACTGACTGATATTCTTATGTTCTTCAATTTTAATGTATACACTTTGTTGAGTTCCTGTACTTGATCCATGCTGTATGTATATTGTTACATGGGAAATGATGGGTGTACTGTCGTCATTAATGCTAATATTTCAATTTCTCCTGGTTAAATAAAAGTGTAATAAAGATAAATATGAAAATCTACATCTACTTAAGATTATCCCTTGACTTGATAATACTTTGACCAAGGCCCATGGGCTGAAATGTCAGTATGAAGTTTGATAAATGATAATGCTTAGTCAGAGCGGTTTTGCAGGGTTTTGTTTTTTGTTCATGTGAGAGAGCACCTTTTTTTTTTTTTAAATTTACCCGTCACAGCACACTGAAAAACAGCTCAACAATAGCATTGTCTCATCCATGACGCTAATTTACAAAATGTGAACCGATTATTTTTCAGCTGATATATTGCGTTTTCATGTCACAGTGCCAAACGAATCAATCATCTCAGTGGAACAAACAGATTTGTTGGCCTGGACCCTGGCAAGGTTTTTCTAGCTGTAATCCAGTGCTTTGACTGTATTAAGCATTAAATTTAAAGATGGACTCTGCTTTTCACAACAAAAAAAGTTTGTAAACTCAACATTAAGTTTGCCCATTTATATTTTTTGCTACTCATTTCCACCCACAACCTGACAGTTGCAGAGCTGTGATGGAGCGTTTAAGACTGACATCATAAGTAACTTAGAGTTGGATGTCCCTCCTAAATACTTTTCTGCGTGGGGGCATGATTGAGCCGCAAAACCCAGCAATTAAGTGTATGACCTATCTTCTACCTGACCCACAGCCACAAATTCCGCTAATGACAAACTGATATAATGGAGCTTTAAGTATGAACAGCAATTGCGATTTACCAGGTGATCATCATTGAGGGCTAACATCGAATAAACATTTTGTGCTGCACTTCCAGAGATGGAAAACATGACCATTTCAAACCAAATGCAGAAGAACAAATATACATTTTTTTCCCCCTGGTTAAGGCCTTTGTTCATAACTCTTCCTCCTCTTGATATAATATTTAAATTTCCTCACTTTTTGGCCATCAACTGGCAACTAATTTAATATAGTTTAATTTGTTCATGTGTTTAGAAACCTTGTATTGACTGCTTATTCGCTCTTCCTGTGGCCCTACCAGCCAATAATAAGGCTAAATGTTTATAAATGTGTTGCTTTCTTTATTTTCAAACTGTGAGCAGAATTGTTTGTTTACAGAAGGAAACTTTTTGTCAGAGCATTGTAAAATGTTAAGGTTTTATCATAATCCAGCTTCCTCCTCTTATCGGTCTCAAGCACGCCAGCAGGTCAGTGAGTGTGCGCGCTTGTACTGGGCACATTTTTCCCTGCGTTCGATTCAATCTGAATTTATTTGCTCCATTCAGTCAAAATGAATCCATTGCTCAAACCTTTAACTCTCTAATCCAAGCATTAAAGCAACACTGCTGGATGTGAGAACAGCGATATGACCCACATCTGTGCAGGTTAAGTGGTAGTTTTGAAGCAAAGGCTGAGCGGTAAATGACAGCGAGCCTAAAAATAAGGAGGGGGTCAGGGACGACATGGGAGCTGGAGCTGATATTATCTGCTGCAACATGAACATCAGAGAGAAATGCTGAGATGAAAGCCTCCACTTGATGGCTGGAATGATGAACGATCGTAATAACTGCCTTCATGGTTGTTGGGCTGTAAAACAGTCATACCCTCACCTTTAAATAAATCAGACAACAGCAGTCAATTTGGCCCCTACCACTTTGCTTTGTATCTGTCGGGCTAATATTTGGCATCATTTTCCATCGTTCCATAACACAGACTGAAATGAAACTTTAATGATCATGTCAGGAAACTTTTCTACAATTAAATCAAAGGCAAAACAAGATTTCCACAAAATCGAATAAATGCCTTGAGCACAGTGTAAATGCCATAAATCCTTCTAGAGATGGTAATTTGTCACAGATTCAGTTTTTTTCTTCTTAGAAAGAATCGCACAACTTTTGAGGATAACTTCTCATCACCCACTCGAATGCTGTTATCCGCCCCAACAAGATCCCACTCATTCACAAATGACTGCAGGAAAACCATCAGCCCTATAAATCCATTCTCCACCGGCAACTGTGGCATTTGAGCTAACCTCTACTCTTAAACACTCATATAAATTCATAATCATGACTCCAATCTCTTTGACGCCCAGGGAGGAAGGGATGAGCACTCATTACAGCCGATATATGTGTGAATGGATAAAATGGAGGGGTGGCAGCGTCTGGCTGCTAACGGCTGGTGTTGACATCCCCTCTAACCTAAATTATCATGAATGGCAAAGGGGCCAAAGTCCTGATTAACATGGATGAGCTTTCGTCCACAGAGAAAAAACGTCCCCCAGTTTTTTTCCCACATCCGCATACTGGCTTTGTGGAGTAGACTCAAGTGCACAGTGAAATGTCCCACGCAGTAGAACATGTGGGAGGAATAATTCTCCAGGGTCAGAGGTCGCTAGTTAATGTGACAACGTGTGTGTCCTGGGTTTATCAGTGGATCGCCTGAGAAGCGGTGAGTTTTTCCTCCAACCAGTGACAGGCAATAAGCATGGCCACAAATTACAAAATGGTCCATGAGACAAAGCTCAGCGGCGGCAGTGATAGTCATGTTAGTCGACCCTGCAAAGTGTTTAGTTTTGTAGCATTTGGGAGTTTCAGATGTTCTCTGGTGTAACATGTGAGAAAACTGCTTCAACGTTTTCATCAAAGGTCTGTCTAATCCCATATTGGACAGCTCAAGCATAGTTCCGGTCAACGGTGTAAAACGGTCCCGTTTTAAACCACCACCTACTGAACTGCCGGTTACTGTAGAAACTTCCCTTCACCTTTAAAATGTTTTACGAGATTAGTGTGGCTCAAAATCTCTGAACCACTATCCACTCTGATGCTTTCAGAGTCACCAACATAGCCAGATATCTTTATGAAAATCAGACATTAACAGCTGGTTTTAAACTGACTTCAGGGAATAACAACTTTCACAAAATGTATTTTGCTTCTCTCTTAACAGTTAAATGAGTCATTGACTCACCAAATCACAAATAAAATCTGTATGAGTTTCTACTTTATGATGTATGAACGCATTATACTCTAGTTTATCCGCTTCATAAGGACATGGGTGTGGTGATAATCAGCTGAAAGTCGATTAGTAACATCACAGCGTGGCAGTTGCCGCCACAGTTGAGGAGTTCAGCTTAACAGGCAACCTCAGAGTCTTTGCTTGTTCAGCATCAGAGAATTCAGCTAAATCCAAGTAGTAGCACACAACTTCATTTTGATGCACTTTCAACACACAGTATGAGCTTGGTTGTAAAATCACCAGTATCAACATATCATGGCAAGATTTTGAGTTGCTTGGTTTTGACTTGCATGTGACTTTGTTCCAAAAACTACTTTTAACACAAAACATGAATACCGTAATTCAATCTAAATGGCAAGTCACTGAGCAGCTCAATAATCATAATAATAATACATTTTATTTATAGGCGCCTTCCATAGGCACTCAAGGTCACCTTACATAAAAACAAACACAATTTAAAATACATGACAAATAGATAAAAAAATAAATTTAATTAAAACAGTGCAATAGTAATCACAATGCATAGGCTAATTTAAACAGGTGAGTTTTAAGTTTGGATTTGAAATGTGGCAATGTTTGTGTGTTACGGGGATCAGGTGGAAGAGAGTTCCAGAGCTGGGGAGCAGATCGGCTAAATGCTCTGCTCCCCATAGTAACAAGACATACGGGGGGAACAGTGAGATGAATAGAGGATGAGGATCTGAGGGTACGAGCAGGTATAGTAATGTGAAGAAGGTCTGAAAGATACGGAGGAGCAAGATTGTGGATAGCTTTAAAGGTAAGAAGAAGTATTTTGTAGTTAAAGGTGGGGTCTGTGATGTTTTCTGGAGCATTTTTTATCATATTGTCTGAAAACCTCCTCACGACCCCATTGCACCCACTAAAATAGAATGTTTGGAAAAAAACAAAATCTTTTAGTCCAGTGTAGAGGCTGTAGCCAGAGGAAAAGTCTGACCAATAGAAGTACTGATGAGAGTTACTTCTATTGGATTCTGACATGCCCATCAACTGCCAACCCCCCTCCCCCTCCCCCCCTGCGCGTTCACAGACTTCTGAGTTTTTTTTTGTTTTTTTTTTGTTAGCTAGTAATAGACGTGAGCACTGTCGCCTCATCTTGTGTCGCGAGCACTCGTGAGGTCTCGTCTAGTTTCGTTCTCGATCTCGGGAACATCCGAACACCTCGACCGACAGCATGGGAGTTCATGTGTTTTGAAGGCATGGTTTCGAGGGGTGGGCTGAAGGGAGAGGCAAGGTTGTGTATTTTCAAAAATATAGCTTGCAGTAACCTTTTTTCCAAGATCTCAGACCCCACCTTTAATACGATATGGGACAGGAAGCCAATGAAGCTGTTGCAAAACAGGTGTGATGTGATGGATTGTAGGGGTCCGCGTGATGATGTGGGCAGCCAAGTTTTGAACCAACAGTAATTTTTGAAAAGTTACCAGAGGTAGGCCAAACAGAAGAGAATTACAATTATCTAATTCTAATAATCTAAGAGGTGACCAAACTGTGGACTAGAACAGCAGTTGAGTGAGGAGTGAGAAAAGGATGACACTCTGACTCTTGACCTGAGGGGAAGGAAAGATGGTGGAGTTATCAAATGAGATAGAAATATTATGAAGTTTAGTTAGCATTGATTTGGTGCCAATTAGAAAAAGTTCTGTTTTACTACTGTTTAATTTAAGAAAGTTAAAAGTGAACCAGTGTTTAATTTCAATGAGACAACCAGTAAGAAGGTGGAAGTGTAGATCTAGGCTTAGCTGAGAGGTAAACCTGGGTGTCATCCGCATAGCAATGAAACTGAATATGATATTTGCAAAAAATGTAACCAAGAGGGAGAAGGTAGACAATAAAAAACAGGGGACCCAGGACAGAGCCCTGAGGAACACCTGAAGTAACGGAAACAGAATGTGATGTGAATGATTTTAACTGAACAAACTGAGTGTGACCTGAGAGGTATGAATGAAACCAATTGAGAGGTATATTTACAATGCCAAAAGAGGAAAGTCTGTCGAGAAGGATGTTATGTGAGATTGTATCAAACGCTGCAGTCAGATCAAGCAGAAGAAGTATGGAAAATAAACCAGAATCAGCAGCAAGGAGGAGGTCATTAGGGATTTTCAGGAGTGCTGTTTCAGTACTATGTAGTGGACGAAAACCAGATTGAAATTGTTCATATAGATTATTGCAGGATAGATGAGCATGAAGTTGAGCAGAAACAATTTTTTCAAGTATTTTGGAAATGAATGGAACGGAAATTGTTGAGATTATTGGGATCTAAACCAGGTTTTTTTAGTCTTTAGTATTTATCAATGCAGGTTAAACCAAACCTCTCCTGTAAGAATAGACTGTGTGGTAATGTCTCTTCCAAAATATATTGTTATGGATTAGGCTTAGTCTGAGGAGCACTCTAAGCATTGCAGGCACAACTAAATGTTCATAAAAATATTTAGGGAATATTGTAGGAATGCAACAGCCAGCATTAAATCTCAGATATTCTGTTACTCTTCCCAAATGTCACTACTGGTTTTGTTACTTCATAGTTTGGTCATGCAAATGACTGAAAGTCAGGACATAAGAGGTGCTGCACGTTGTGGTGGGTAGCTGTTTTAAAGATGGAAACCAAAAGAGGGCGACAGGTAATAACAGCTGGGTCCATGGAGTGTTTTTTCATATTAGAAAAAAAATTGCTTTGTCACTTTTTGGCCCAAACCTTCCACATTTTCTAATAAGTCTACCTGTGTATTGTCTGAACCTGTCTGTATCGAGCTTTTTCCTCACAATTGGTAGACATTGAAGTGAAATAGTCATAACGACAGTGAACAAAGTCTGAGTCGGCCGAGATGCTCAAGCCCACTGACACATTCTGTCCTCTGATGTTTCACTGTATGTAGCAAAGGTCCCATTTTACCATTATATGTCTTATCAAATGTGGTAAAAACAATGGGAAGAGGGAAATAAATCAGATTTTCTGGATGTTACCTTGGTTGTCACATGTACCATCCATTTGAAGATTGTTACAGCCCAAGCACACATCCTAACATCAACAGCACAGAATTATCTGACATCGTCACAAGAAACTTTGTCCACTGAGTGTAGCAGGAGCTCTAAGGTTAGCTCATTAGTGCCCTGAGTGTGGCCAAAGCCATTGTCAATTTTTTTGAGCGTTGTCAAGCAAGGTATACCTAACATAAATATTTTAATAGAGCAATGTTTGCCTTTTTCCCCACTCTGTGCTACTACATAATAAATAATCAAAAATCCTCCCCTGTTCTTACTTTGCTCTGCTCCTGTCCTAAACATCTGGCAAAAAAAGCATGTTGGCATGTCAACACATCTGTTCAGACTTAAAATTATGTTAAATTGAGGTAGCTGAAATGAAGGTAAGTTAATCACAAGTGCTTAGTCCAAGACAGAAGACAAAAATCCTGGGTGACTAAAGCCAAACTATCTTTGTTGGTTGCAACTCACACAAGTGGGTTTGCTTCTGATTGATGAAAGAACGTATCGTTGACCAGC
Source organism: Odontesthes bonariensis (assembly GCF_027942865.1). Classification (NCBI taxonomy): domain Eukaryota; kingdom Metazoa; phylum Chordata; class Actinopteri; order Atheriniformes; family Atherinopsidae; genus Odontesthes; species Odontesthes bonariensis. The sequence continues at coordinate 11,785,048 of NC_134511.1, read as the reverse complement.
AAAAGGGTTTTGGTGCCATCAAAGGGACGGAAACTATCATTAGCAGAGGTTATCTTAAAGTTTTAACTAATAAGCTAACTAGGCCCTTACCTGATAATTAATTAGAATGTAAGATAATGACCCAGCCCGGTGCGGGGGTTATCCTGTCCATTTGGGTCAAATATGTAACTGTAGGTATATAACACCTCTTTACCTCTTTTGCTGAATTATTTTTCTGTGATGTTAAACACTGAGTCATCACAACTTCATCCCCAGTTCGTTTGCAACCCAGATAAAACAAAATACATAAAAAGAATCTACAAATTACGAACGACTGTAAATTAACACGTTGACAAGTTCTCAAAGGAGGGGCATAATGAGAGGGGTGAAGTCAGAAAGAGAAGGAAATAGAGAGCGAAAGGGGTAGAGAAATATATGATGTGTACATGATCCCTGTGAAAGCAAACAGCTAAATTAGTCATGGAAGGAATGCAAATTTGCTTCCCCTGAGTGCTGCGTGGTAGAATTACCCTGAGAGAAGCAGAGGGTGAATCATATCATCCCCCGGCACCATGTGATTTATTAGCAAACATCCAATTCAATAAGAAAGTGCTTAACATTCAAAAAGCTGTGAAAGTCTCATAAGGTGGCATTAACTATATGATATTACCATTCCTTCTGGGGGAAGGCAAGACAAGAGGTAGTGGAAAAACAAAAACGCCCACTTTCCAGAACGAACTTGGTGTGACGTGCCAAGTGGGACAGTGACAGACTGAAAACTCACTTGGCCTTTTCCACGAGCACATATTTATTACTACTCATTAACATAGACAACGAGGTTCATTAATTGACACTCTAGCCCAAAGAGCCTCTCTGCTTTGAAAAGGGCATGGAGAGAGCAGACAGGATGGGGGGGGGTACAAAGGGTGCAACATAAGCAAAATGAAAGTTGGCATTGTGCTCCCAGAATTTAAGTTTAAGTGATACTGGCTATCCAATACACTTGTTTTAATGTAAAACAGTTCATGTTAAGAAAACTATTTCTATTTCTACTTCTCAAACATCGAATCTGTGAAATATAAACATTTCTCAAGGTTGATATATTTAAGGAGGCTTTTCTTACATAATCATAAGCTTAAAACTGGTACAGTGGAAACCGCTCATAGTGATCACGTTGGTCCAGAGCCAATTTGAACACTATAAGCGGTTGATTACTAAAACCGAATTTGTATTATTTTATTTTTTTTGCTATTTTAATTTTTACTCCCTTGATTCCTTTCTGGACGTCTGCTTCTGCCTCGCTAGCTAACGTAACGAGTTGACACCGGGCAGCAAGCCGAGATGCTGCGGCGAAGCTTGGCATTCCTCAGGCTACCTTGCGCAGTCTAATTAAGCAACGAGAGACAGTCATGAATGCTAACGACGGAGAAAGAAAACGATGGCGCCCGGAAAAAAGCAACTGAGGAATGCCAAGCTTCGCCGCAGCATCTCGTTGGCTCGTTTTTGGTAATTTGTCATACGCCTCGAGGAGACTACGTTTTTCATTCAGAGAAAATGACTTCCTTTTTCCAGCCATGATTCGCGCGCTTGCTGCCCGGTGTCAACTCGTTACGTTAGCTAGCGAGGCAGAAGCATAGGGCAGGAGCAGACGTCCAGAAAGGAATCAAGGGAGTAAAAAATAAAATAGCTACACGTAGTTTTAAAATTATTTTTGCACATGTTTACATTCATAAAATGGCCAAAAATGAACATTATAAGCGGATTTCTTGATTACTATAAACAAATTATTTAAACAGCATTTGTATAGAAATGATTCTGTCCCAAGCCTTTTGATCTATATAAGCGGTTGATTACTATATCCGTGACCACTATAAGCGGTTTCCGCTGTATTATTAATGTTTACCTAAAGCTGACCAGACAAGATAAACTACAGCACCAGACACAAGAAAATACTTCCAAACAAATCTGACGATGGAAAAATCGATACATTCTGCACATGCATGTCACATTTGTAAATGATTCATTTATGTCAAACAATTGTGTCGGATAAATGAGCTGTTATAGAGTGCTTTTGTAATTACTTCTTTCAGGTGAACCCATTACCATTGCAGGTTGCATGGTTGCCTGACAATGTTGTTAATAGATAGATAGATAGATAGATAGATAGATACTTTATTATTTATTTGGGAAATTGTTTTGTTGCAGCAGCATACAGTAAAGGTATAGAATAGAATAAAATAAATATAAAATAAAATACAATAAATAAATAAAAATAGTGAATAAACATTCGCTATGTACAAATCTACAGTATTTTTTTTTTTTGTTTTTTGTAATATGGCTCAGATGAAAAGCAAAGACAACTAGAAAGCTGCAAGCAGCTGTATGCGGGGCCGCACTGGACGTCGTCGTCGCGTAGCTCAACCCACACGCACAATACCCTCTGCGTATGTACGAGCACATAATAACCCCAATGTGGAGGGGTTTTTGAAAATTTCTAGGGGGCGCCACTGAGCCATTTTGCTCCGTCCACACATGATACCCTTTACATACGTACGAGGTCATCAGGGTGGACGTGTGTGCCAAGTTTCATGACCTTGCGATGATGATGATAAGATTTTCAAATCACAAACGCCATCACACGATTTTCACCGCCTGGCCACGCCCACACCGTTAAGACGTTTCCAACCACCAGCAGGTGGCGCTATAGGTGGATGTCACTATGATAATATGTAAGCGTTTAGGCTGGGTCCAGCATTCACCGTATGAAGTTTGGGACAGATTGGATAATGTATGTGAGAGTTATTACCGACTTCATTTTTTGTGGCGAGTGATGGCGAGTCATCCAACTTTGAGGCGTCGCCACGGCCACGCGGCCTTTGAGTTTTGAAAAAGTTCCATCCATCCATCCATTATCTATACCGCTGAATCCGTCGATCGGGTCGCGGGCGGGCTGGAGCCTATCCCAGCAGTCAATGGGCGAGAGGCGGGGTACACCCTGGACAGGCCGCCAGTCCATCGCAGGGCCACATAGAGACAAACGGGACAAACAACCATGCACGCTCACACTCACTCCTAAGGACAATTTAGAGATGCCAATCAACCTAACATGCATGATTTTTGGACAGTGGGAGGAAGCCGGAGTACCCGGAGAGAACCCACGCATACACGGGGAGAACATGCAAACTCCACACAGAAAGGCCCCAGCTGGGTGTTGAACCTGGAACCTTCTTGCTGTGAGGCGACGGTGCTAACCACCACACCACCGTGCAGCCCCCGTTTTGAAAAAGTTGCCCAATGATTTTTTTCCCCCCATGTCTTAAGAGTAACCTGGCCAAGTTTGAAGTCTGTAGCATTAAATCTGTAGGACAAGTTCAATCATATGCAATGCGTGGAATCGGGCAAAAATGGCACGAAAACGCACTTTCCATCCAAAATGGCCGCCTTCCTGTGGACGTGGGACCATGGCGGCAAGAGACTTTTTGTGCGTCTGGGCATGATGAATGAGTGTATCGAATTTCTTAGTCCTACGCGAAACTAAGCCCAATGCGGGTACCATTTTTAAGCATCGTAGGGGGCGCTACAGAGTCAATGAGCGACTCCCAAAAATATAATGTTTAGATTCTTTCATGTCGTCGACTGGCAGGTGGTGCTTGCAAAATTTCAAGAGTTTTCAAGCACCTTTTACAAAGAATAAGAATGTAGAAAAAGAAACCTTACAAATACAATAGGGTCCTTGCAGTTTCACTGCTCGGTCCCTAATAAAAAAGGTGTTTCAGGCGGTTCTGGAACAGTGATTATCTTTGGGAGAGAGTAACTTGCTTTGGTGCAATGTAATAAAAACACAATCATTCTAATTTGCACTCAACTACATACTATTTGAAAAAAATAGTTATTAAGCTCGTATTGGGTTTTTCACAATAGATCCTCTTATACACACTGGAATTTTAAATTGGTATACGAATGCGTCTAGTAGTCTCCAGCTGCATATGTATGTTTATTGTCGGTGTTCGTACACTGAATGACCCAGGCCATTTTCAACTAATCACTGCTTCCCCCGCCCCCCCTCGGACTCAGCGTATTCTGTTTCATGCTTGTATCATCCCATTAATTATAGAGTAAGGAATATGCAGTAGTGTTGTCATGGCAGAGTAATGTAGAATGTACACTTGCAAACAAGAGGGGTGACTGTAAAATACCACCCCCTCTTGAAATAGCTTCAGGCTCATGCTTTTTTTCTCTCTTTTTTTTTTAGCTGAAACAATGAATATTCTGAATTGTTGACTCGGAGTATTAGTTTTAACGCACAGAAAGAAAACAAAAAACAAATGTTTGCTGTTACAATAGTAAATGTAACAAAAAGAAAAGACTTCTTACATTACAAAGAAACGACACAACTACTTGCAAACTTGCAAACAATTTCACACCCTACTTATTGGCGAGATTTTGCTATTTGTTAAAGCCGTGCCAGAAGATCTATTTTTACATCGCATCTATCAGCCTGAGTCATTACCATAGGAACTAAAACAATGTGCTTCTAACCAGTCATAAAGAAATCTGCAGATTTTAGATGTATACCAAATGTATGAATTTCTACACAGTGAAAGTATAACGAAAAACTTTTTTATACATTTAAAACAATATACAGTAAGTATTATGAGATCAAGACAGAAATGTAATATCATTAATAAGATTAACACATATTTTTAAGAGAATGTCATTCTGGGGTGTGCATATTTATCCTAAAGACAGATGTAACCAAATTAAAAGACCCAATATCATGTTTGTCTATGATCACTAAAATGACTATTTATTTTCTGGTATGACTCCTCTTCTAACAAGAAGCATTGTTTATCTGTGCTATTAAAAATCAATCTCTGGAGGATGCATAGCTAAACTGATTAATGTTTAGTCTCAATAGAGGATCCGTGAATGTGTACAATTCACATGATATATATTCATCATCTCATTCTCCGTAGAGCTTTCTGCTTAATCACTTATAAAACCAAATGCAGCCAAAAACTATCGTACCTACCCGTTTGAATATGGCAGTAAAGACAGTGGAGCATTGAGTGAGAAAAACAGAACCTAATATCTCTTTCAGGAGACAAAGGAGCGAATCAGCTCTGAAGCACAAGTGAATATTTTTGGACATGCTCATGACAGGTGGTAAAAAAAAAAAGATTCCAATTTCACCACACAGATGGAAGTTTGCTTCTCTTGTCCGTTACGACTCGCAAGATTGATAGCTGTTTCATCTCAGGGTGAGACTTTCTTGGATTAGATAATACTGAACACATCGGTGAGGATGCAATTTGCTCATTATTTCTGTGGGACGGTGGTTGAAACCATTCTGTGGTTCACTGCGACTGAAAGGAAAACACATTATCTTAGAGACAAACACATTAAACCAGGAATCACAGAGCTATAAAGCAAAAGGCGAGGGTCCTCACAAGGCACCATTGCTTTCGCAGAGTTTTGCAATGAAGAAAAAAAAACCAAAAAGCAACCGTAACCAGAGATGATTTTCAGATGATGATGATTGCAGAAAGACAAGTCTCTGAGTCCCATCTTGTGCAGCCGAAAATTGAATTTATTGAAATTGAAACAGCCCAATAAAGATGCTCTGAAAGCAAACAGTGGAGACATTGGAAAGTGGAAACAACGTTGCTAAATGATTTTAATTATCGTATGAGCTCAGTTACATCCCTTTCACCACAAGCTTTCAAATTATGGTCACTATAACTTACGCAAGAAGAGAAAAAGTTTTACAAATACGTCAGATTCCCGCTTGCAGCAGTTCAGCAACAGTTCAGCAGCAGTTCTCTCCTCTATCCTTTGTCTCTACATTTATGGGCACACTTGAATGTTTAATAAAAAGAATGGCAAGAGAGACATTTTTACATGCTGAAGTGCCATTTACAGAAGTGTCATTGGCAAACCCAAACTTCAGTTCTCCTTCAACAACATATGCTGAGTAGTTTTCTCACATTGAGCTGTGGTGTATTATGCAGTGATAATGAGATATGAAGCTATATCTCATTAAGATAAAGGGAGAAAAGTGCTTTTTGGGGTCAGAAGGTAATCCACGGTTATTGTGTCGTGGCCACAGTGCCAGGCAATTAAGCACAGGACAGAGGGAGCATTGTGAGCTTATTAAAATTCAGATTTTAGTTATAAGGGGCAATATGAGTAGTATGGAAGGAAGATGGTAAATCTATAAAGCAAGCAGGATAAATGTTGTATGATGCAAACGTGTATGCTTAAGTGTTTGCAAAAAAATTTCATTCAAAGCGAGCAAGTGAAAAACTTACTTAGAAGAAATAATGAACATAATGAAATCTTGATGCATGACGAAAGAGAATATCAAATTGTAATTAGATTTCCAGTCTCGAGGTATTTACATGAAGAAGAAAAAACAGATGCCAACTTTGCTTTGAAGCCAGTTCTCTTGCACACACACAGATACAAACAAGTACAAGAGCCTCTCATGCCAGAACTGAGCAACCACCCCGTTGCTTGCCAGCGCCATTTTCCAACCAATTATGATGTATTAACAGAGATACAGGGCTATCAGAGAAGCCAGCAGATCTGCCTTGTCTCAATGAGATGCTACATTTCCAGGCAAACACAGGCCATTGATTAGACAGGCTCAATGTGCAGCCTGCAGTCTATCAGCACTCAGGGACCGGTAATCAATTCTCTAATGCCATTTCAGCCTATTCACCGCAGGTACGATCCACTGGTCACAGATGCACGTACACACACCAATCCCCACCGACATTCGTAGAAGTGGTTCTGTCTCCAACCAGGCACAAACCACATATAATCCAGATGGCCATCGTACAAGCAGAGGACAACTCCCAAATATTAACTTACCAATTGTAGCAGTGATAGGGCACCGACATCTAATGGCATTATCAAAATGAGTGCAGCTCTCCTGAGGCAGACTCTGGTTCCTGATTACCTTGCAATAGCGGACCCTGTTCATGGTCCAATCTGATCAACATAACACCAGACATAGAGATGGCCAGTCAGGAACTCAGCCCGAACGGCCCTTATCTCTACCGACAAGCAACTGGTTCTTTACGGGCAACGATGTCCTCCGAGGGATTTATCTGATTGGGGTGTGGTGTAAGATTATATTGTCGTAAAGCAGTTAAAAAGAAAGGTAAGAGCCGAACTTTCTTTCTGAGCAACTAGGATCAGGTAGAAATATGGAGTGAGACCTTGTACAGGACAAAGAGAGGGTGGAGAGAATCTCTCAATGTTTGCTTCAGGCAGTCCATCTGCTAAAAGTGACTGACCACTGTTACTGTATTTGAGACACTTCATTAAAAAATAAACAAACTGGCACAACCAAGAGCCATGCAGCTTCATCATCTGCCTCCCAACCATCCACAATGCAACTGCGCATGTTTTTAGAGACATTCGAGTCAAATTGGAGGAATTCATCTCAAGTACTAAAATACTGAAATATACTGAAATAAATGGGTAGGTGTTAAATTGAGTGTTCTTTAAGGAAAGGTATAAAAGGTATATTTAAAACTACAACATCGATGCCAAACGGTGGAGACACTGTGTGAAACGTAAAAAAAAAAGCACAATGAAACGATTTGCAAATCTCATAAATTGATATCTTATTCACAACAAAACATAGAAAACATGTTTAAAAAACATTTTACAATCTCATAAAAAAATGTCAGTTTTATGGCAGCAACATGTCTAAAAAAACAGGAATGGGGTCAACAAAAGCCCGGTGAAGTAAGTGGTGCTAAAAAGTGACAGATGGAAAAACACGTTGCAAATAAGGTTTGTGTTAGTTCTCAACAGGTCAGGAATATGATATGGGTATTAAAGAAGCACCTTAGAGAGGCAGAGCCTCTCAAAAGTGAGCGGTTCAGAAATCAGCGAATACTGAGTCTATACAATGCAGAGCAAATTCAGGATGATGTTCCTCATTGTGGAATTGCAAAAACTTTGGAAATTCCATTATTTACAGTATATGATATATTATGGACTCCGAAACACTTCCTGAAATCATTACCTATCAACAAAGGTCACTGTGCCATCCACAAATGTAAGTTAAAGCTCTATAATGGAAAGAAGAAGCCATATGTGAACATGATCCAGAACTGCTGCCGTCTTCTGTGGACCAAAGCTCATTTAAACTGGACTGAGGCAGTTAAATTCACTGTTAAAATTTAAAAATTAGATTGATTTGCGCACATAACAGTATGTGTGCAAATCAATCTAATTTTTAAATTCTTTTGAGAAATCATGAGCACTTTGTCCTCTGGAGAGGAGAGAAGAGGAGACCTTTGACCTTTTTTTTTCCATTCCATTTCAAATTCCAACTTATTTTTCATTAGAAAAAAAATATATATATAATATATATATATATATATATTATATATATAATAAATAGAAAAAAATACCAAAAAGACAAAAAAAACATGAAAAAAAAAGAAAAACAATACACAATACGATTCAGTGTTAACTACACACAAATTTGCATAATATACTTGGATATACTTGGTTATAATATGTATAGTCTGTCTAGTCAAGCTGCTCTCACGTTACCGTCACTGACTTTAACCCATGTGTACTGTCTGACTGATGAGTGAAGTGTTCTCTAAACATCAACAAAATCATTTTCCTTGACCAGATTAGATAGAAACACGGCTGATGGAGGGTGCGGTTAACGTGTGTTCCTGTCAACAGTTGGTTGTGTGGTGCAGTTCCAGTCTCCTCCTAAAACTACTGTATAAGTGAGCTACTGTTGAACTGTTTCAGTTTGTCTTTAAGCTTCTGAAATAATCTGACGCGATCCGTGCCTGAGTTATTTATGAAAATAAAGGGTGTGTCTTTTATTGTTGCTTGTACAATTTGAATTTGTCCTTTTTCTACTTCACAGGCCGAAATATTAAATGTTTATTAAATTTAAATGTAGGCGCTGTGAAAACACAGTAGCTATTCCTGCACTTAGGTTGGTGTATGGCTAAGGAAGCAGTGTCCTCCCCAACTCATTCCCCAGTCTGTTGCATTATCAGCAGAGCTATGTGTTTCTTGTAAAAGAAATATATCTATATTTTTGTTTTTCCTTATCTGAGATAATGCTGTCCTCTTCTCTCTATCCCTCCCACTGTTGATGTTTTAGCGAGGCTATTTGATAGTCTCCATGAAGAGAAGAGAGAGAAAGAAACAGAGTAAAGTTGACCCTTACCAATAGAACACCACCTTCAGTGCATCACCCATTGTCTTCATTTTTATGCATTTAAACAGATTTTTTCTCGTTTTTCTTTCCTAAGTTTTGTCAGTATTTTTTTTCAAACGGAATCTTTTTTGTTTACTGAGTTGTTCATATCCCACTACCCTCCTAATTCTTTGGACAGATTTAATAAATTTGTCAACCTGAGGGACGAATTCTGTTATTTCTACATCCTGTCTTCCATACGTTTCATCTAAAAAGTTGTTTATTTCCTTGAGTGAATATGAGTTCTGACTGTCCAGTGTCACAGTGTCTGAGCACTGAGACATGGAGTCATCTTCAAACATGTCGTCTTCATTTTTTGTTGCTGTGTTAATATTATCATTATTAGCAAGATTTTCCTCATCGGTTGTATTATTAGGTTTGTTTGTGACACTGGTAGTTTGTGTTAAACTGTCAATGGTGTTTTCACTGTTTTCAGTGTTTATGGCAGTTGCACCACCAGTGTCACCAGCAGGCTGTGATGCACCTTGAGCGGTGCTGTCAGCCTGTGGTGAGCTGCTGTCACCGTTGCCCGCTGTTTGTGAGGTGCCTACCCCTGCACTGTCATTACACTCAGCTGCCTTTGGCTCAACTCTGCCATTGCAACCGTCGGCCTGCGGCGCAGCGTCGTTCCCTGTAGGTCTCTTTATATCCAAGCCGAACTGCTCTGAACCCGCTTCCGAACTTTCTGAACCAGGTCAGTTCTTTCTCAAGCAGTTCGTTTGGTATGAACGGGGGGAAAACCAGACCCTGTTATCCGTGTTGATGGTGTAAACAGGGGTGACACCGGACTAAACAGGTCATCCAGGAAGAGGCCTGTCTCAATAAGCCGGTGAACCAGGCACTCTTCCCGGAGAAACGCCACCACTGCTCTGTTCATACGAGAGCCATACGTGATGTTTTCATGGCCGACCTGCTCCCCCGCTGCCAACACCACCTGCTCCACAGCGTACCTCGGATCGGACGCTATTCTAACCCCGTGTCTGATTGACAGGGCCGGCGAACCTCCACCAGGGAGGGACGCCATTACTCGTCACACAAACTTTTCTAAACAAAGTTTTTGCAGCTTTTTCCACAAATTGATGAATGAAACTGCTCTTACCTTACCATCAATAAATGATAGACAAGATCAAAGTTTTAGAAAAGGCCCAAACGTCCCACACTCAAACCCCCTTAGCAACTTCCACATACTCACGCCCCCACTCAGACTCCCAGCATGCAGTGCAAGGAGAGGAGAGGAGAGGGGCCATCCTGTCAGTTCTCAGCACTCAAAAGCCTGAATCTCTCATGGTATGGGGTGCATTAGTGCCTATGAAACTAAATACTTTTACATCTGTAGGCTACAGGTCGTAGGGCAATATATACTCCCATCCAGATGGCAAATCTTTCAGTGAAGGCCTTGAGCATTTCATCATGACATACTGAACCACCTACTGAATCCTGTACAACAGCATGGCTTCAGAGTAGGAGCACCTAAGAAAGGCTGAGCCTCTCAGTCCGGGTGCTGGACAGTCCTGCGTGCAGTCCAGACCTTTCCCCAACTGAAAACATTTGGTGTATCATGAAATGCTGCTACGCAGCGGTAAACATGGTCCTGTTCCAGTTTTTTTTTTTTTTTTTTTAGACATGTTGCTGCCGTGAAATTCAACAAGTACTAATGTTTTTTATGAAATAATGAAATGTCCCTTTCAACTCAATGATACGTTCCGTTCTGAAAAAATATATAGATTTATGAGATTTGCATCCCGCTTTTTATGTTGCAGTGTAGCTAATAAGAGTGCTACCAAGATCTGAATACTGCACATCCCACTTTACAGAAATCACATCATTTTTATGATTCCGTGTGAATTTGAATTTTAACATGAATTTGTTAAAACAATGTTGTTTGGAAACGGGCAAATAATGCATGACTTTAATGACATATTGGGCTTTGATTAAAGGTTTACAACTTCACAACTGAAAAAGTGGGGCACATTTCTTTTATCTCTAAAATCATCCAGTCCTTAATTATGACGCCAAACCAAAACCACATGTGACATCTCATTTTTATCCATCTGCAGATAAATCACAGCATTTGTAATAACGTTAAAAAGATATTTTTCAGGGGAAAAAAATCTGGTTCACAAACTTATAAATAAACTCTTAACATCACTTATTTTTCCCTATGGTTAGAAAATACATAGGAGTACAACACTTACTTTGGTGTCTGCGTGTCATCCAAGCGGTTCCCCAGCTGGAACTCGTGGGATTTGCTACGGTGTAGCGCGGTGAAGCCTGGCAGCAGATGGATGAGCTTGCGGCTTGGAGGAGGTGGCGTTCCTGGGGCCTTGACTTTGTTCCTTCGCCGCATGGGGGGAGTGCCAGGCGGAGTCATAGTGTTGACCACCAAAGGAGTCCGAGGAGGCGTGTGGCCAAAATGCCTCTGGCGTGGTGATGGGGGCAGGGAGCGATGACCAAAGTCCAAGGAAGGGAAAAACCCTGTGGCTGGGCTGTCGACAGTGAGCCGATCAGTGTATAAAGGGGGGGGCAGGGCCTGGGGGCTCTGGCACATGTGCTGGTTGTACTTGGACTGGACTTTAGGACTTTGGGAGAGCTGGAACCGAATCCACTGACTGACCTCTGGCTGGCACACTGGAGTATTTTCTTTGCCCGATTCAGAGGTGGGCCACTGGATGGACCAGTCCTGTTTCGCCTGGCTCCCTGTTGGAAGAGTGCAAAGATATAGATATATTTTGAAAATGTAGTTGCTGCTGACAAATTAGCCCAGGCTTCCGTCTTCTGCAGACCAGCCAGGTGACTCAGTGAGTTTGCATGTCTTTGAAAAAAAACTTTAATTATTGTGTTAATCTGACTGAAACCATTCAAAATTGAAATTTTTAAAGTCTACAAGCTCAGATTATTATCACAACAATTTTAAATTAAATTCAATTCATTTTTATTTATATAGCGCCAAAAACAACAAATGTCATCTCAAGGCACTTAAATAATAAAGTCCAATTCAAGCCAATTGGAATTCAATTCATTGTAATCATAATTATTTATAAAATAATCCAATTCATTAATATAGAGCCAATTCAAAAACAATTTCCTAGCTAAGGAAACCAACAGATTGCACCGAAACTGCACCAATAACCGCAATGGATAGCGAACATCTCATTCGTAAAAGACGAAAAGCGTACAGCCGGTATGAAATGTACAGAGCTGTGAAGCTGTCCCTTTCATCACTCGACTTGGAACCAGTTTGCCATGATCTTAATTATTTTTCAACTGTTGTGGTCTGTGTGACATACAAAATCAACCAGAAAAAGTCCAAATCTAGCAACCTGAAAAGGGGGACATCACAGCATTTCATACAGAGGTCGGAAATACCTTGATTAATATATCATTGTTCCTCCAATGCTTCCCACGCTTGTCCAGGGACAGAGAGATTATTCCAATTAAATGGTATTCTCAAGCTGTACCTGTAGCTCAACTGAACTGCACTTGTAAATCAACTGATGGTTGTGGCAGTCCGCATCATTTGCCATTGAGTCTCTCCTCTTAAAATGGACTCCAAATGTCTCAGTCAGCAGTTGGCAACAGTAGTCCCTGTTCTCGTATGAAGGAGGGGGCTCTTCAGCCACAACCTGGATTATATGCTGCTATGTCACGTTTACCAAGGCTGCAAAGCAGAAATAGGGCCATGGTTGCAAGATGCAGTGTGAATGACATGAAGGACCATAACAACAGCAATCTGATCAACCTGAGGATAAGGGAGGACCTGACAGAACAGGGCTAGCTGGTCAGCAGCAACTGACCTTTCAAAGTTATCATTTCCATAAAAAACCTTTAAAGGATTCACTCAAGCTACTAAACTAGTTATTTTTATTGATATCTGTTGTGGTATCCAGCCATGCAAACACTTTTGGCTAAATTTGTTCAGGTTTCAAGATTTCTTTTCCTTATAGGTAGGGGAGGAGATCCTGGATTTTGAGTCCAGCGAAGCTGCATTTTGAAAATACACAGGTCAAAAGTCCCAACCCCTTTCTTCAGACTTTCCCCCCGAAGCCACGCCTCTAGAGTACATGAACGCGCAATGCTTGTTCACGAGCACGAAGGTGCACGAGCGCTGTTCTGACAGCAAGCATCGATTGGTTTGGCTAACTTTTGCTAACTTTTTCTCATGGCGGATTCACAGGTAAGAAAATACCTTTCAACATCATAATGAACCGTTTAATAATGCTAGGTGCTAGCCAAGCTGGCTCTAGTTTAGCTTCCTGCCAAGCTTCTGGACACGCGTAATTCGTTCACGAAGAAGGGTACGCGCACAGGGGGAAGGAGGGGGAGGGAGGAGCAGATTGCAGTTTGATAGACACATCAGAATCCAATCATCGTTAACGGTCTGTTCAGTATGATTGGATAGTGTTTTTCCTGGATTGTTCGTTCTAGAGGCCACTAAAACTTTTCATTTTTGTGTCAAAACTTTTAATTAATTGGTTGTAATGGGGTTGTGAAGAGTATTTCAAGCAATATGTAAAAAAATGCTCCAGAAAAAGAACCCCTACCCCACCTTTAAGTGACACCATGTAGATGAATGGGATTTTGCTCATTTTGCTCACTGCTTTTTAAAGGAAATACATTTTTAGAAGCGCTATAGTTACTCAACGCACCTCATAACTTTCAGGAAGTCTCTTAAGATAGACAATTAAAACTGCTGAAACTATGCTTTTATGACTAAAACAAACCTACTTTTAATTTAAAGGCTTCTAAGCACTTCTCCAAGAGAGAACCAAACCAAACGCATGCATGCCATGATGCCCCTTGTGAAAGAAGTTTTTTTTTTTTTATTATTATTTCTTTAATTTGAGGGAATGTTTGTGCATAATGTGGTGTATCAAGTTATCTAAATTGGTTCCTGCTGTACGTTTAACACTAAAACATCCATTAGCGGTATCTCTTGATTGCAGGAGTAAGATAAACACAGGGAGCAAGCAAACATTTACAAGCTGAAGTGCTTGGTTTCAGTAATGAAGAATTAACTTTGCAGTTGTGTGATGCGGACATATTAGTAGAGCAGCGTTGTTAAAATAGGCTGATGTGGAGCCGATTAAGCATCAGTGAATGGAGCAATAGAATGAGAGAAATAGAAAAGTGCATAAAAAACATAAAAGGGCAAAGCTACATGAGTCATAACACAAAGCCAACTTTCATCAAAACTTAACTTTCAGTTGAATGAGAAAGAAAAACAGCAACAGAAGTAAGAGACTTGAAAGTGAGCAGCCAAAATGAGTGTTTTTGAGGTCAGATGACAATACGTTACCTCCGTTACTGTGCAATTTATCCTCCTCAAGTTGTTCTTCAGAAAGAAACAAAAAAGATTGTGTTTATTGAGCTGGAAAGGGAAGCAGCTGAAATAGTCTGCAAAAATCTATCTTTCCATCTGCACTTATCTATAAACAAAAGACTGTTCTGGAAAACAAAACATAATGTTTGTAGAAAATGTATCCTCAGTATATCTAAGCAGATGCAGTATGTCAAGCTTCATTGAGCGTGTGCAGAACTAACCTTCTTTCAAATTGCTAATGACCTTCTAGCCACCACTAATGCAAATTTCTATCCATAACTCTCAACAGTTTTCTTTTTGGGGCTTGTGTCATTATTTTCTTTTCCCCCATGAGGATGTCTCTTAGGAATTGCAAGCATCAAAAACACAAACTTCAAACAAAATATCAATACCCATCACATCAGATATACCACTGGAAATATCTACCATTAAAAAAAAAAAAAGGTCCCATGTGAGTTGCAGAACCTGGGGTAAAACAGCCCTTCCCATTCTGTAATGTTATGGAAAAGAGGCCGCGAATAATTATGAACTTTGAGAAAAGAAAGCTGAAAAGACACAAAAGGCTTATTACACAAATTTTCAAGTCTTGTTTTTCCCCTTTTTAAAAAAATACTTTCAGATATCCTGATGGAGGAGGTAAGGAAGGAGAATGTTGACACTTTGCTGGATTTACATTACAAGAGGATTTTACTTCAGGGAAATAGAACGGAAATGGTGGCACATAGCTAATGACTAGTGATCAATTCAAACCAATTCGATTTATATTACAGCAATCTTAGGACACTGGAAGATTCCTTTTTGCAGTTATGTGTGTCATCTCCATAATTCTCAGAGACATTTAACTTAAAAGGTTCAACTTTGTGTTTAATAGAACAAAAATAATTTTTCGTGCATAGTAGGAGGGCTCTGGTTGTCCTTGGTGGACATGGGTATGGTGGCCCTGAAGTAAAAAATCACAACGGCAAAAGAGAAAACACAACGATATTAACCAAAACGGAAGAGGTAGGTAGGTTTGCTTTGTTAACAGACAGATTTCTAGCTTTGACTTATGGGCTCATTGGGAGTCGCAGAGCTAAATCTATCCATCATATATTTCAGTTTGATTCAATTTAATCTAATCAAATTGTGCCAATTTTTAACAAAAATGATTTCAGGGCACTTTTCAAAGTCAGCAAATAATTTCTCTTCAAGACCGTTAAAATATATTCCAATTCAGTTCAAGATAAATGTTTTTGTAGAATGCCACTTTAGAAAAGTAAGGAGATAAAGATAGTTCCTGGTTGTCATGGAAATCTTTTTGGTATTTCAGCACTGTATGTCATATAACTGCTGCAGAGAACACATCCCTGTAATGAGTCATTTACATGACATGCATTACTTAAGACCACACTTTTGCAAACCAGCAGTCATTTTAATTACATCAACAGTCATTTGTGACTCCACAAACATAAAACGCATCTAAAGTAACTCATCAGTCTGAAGATAGCACGCCTTGTTAACAGCTGTAATTCACACCTCGGGGAATTAGTCGGGATCTCTTGACTCAAGCTGTCTCTGCCCTTGGTGTGACCGCCTGAGGACCACATTTACACTTGTGTTTGAACCCATTACTCACCTCTGCAAAACCCTTCAGAAAGATATCAAGATGGAGAAAAGACGAGTGGGCCTGAGAAAGTGCTCATCCACGAATGTTGGAAAAGATGAGGGCGAGCTCAATCAAGCCTCTTTTATTAGGAGATATCTAACTGCCACAGGCCACTCAGAAATGTAAAAGTTCAGCTTGATGTCGTACGAACATTAATCAACTCTGATAAAGAGAATGAGACTGACATCACAGATGGGATGATTGCCTGTGGGCTAGTTGAAAGATGTCTAAAACCTGACACACGAGGTGCCAATTAATGCCATACATTTCAAAATTAGGTCGTTTCTGGAAATGCTGACCGATCACCTCCGTACAAATCATTAGTTTCCCTCTGGTAATTATACTCTTGCATGAAGCAGCCTCTCTGTACAAGTACTTCTGACAGTGTTTGTCAAGTTGATACCCAGGTGAAAATTCTCTGCAAGAGAAGCACTGAACTTGCATCTCACACATGAAACTGTTGCTTCAAATAATGAGTCAAATCATGGAGCACATTAGTATCTTAGCAACTGCCACAGCAAAACACTAACTGGGCCTGACTTGTGGATTTCTTCTGTCAGATAGTCTCACCTGAGCAAATGCCTGAGTCAAACCAAAAACAGCTCTTTGAAATGAAATGAAGAACACAGACCGTGCACAGGTCCTTGGAGAACTGCAATCTAAGTTGATTTGTGTACCTGACTTGTGCTTGTTAGTCAGTGTATCAAGGACATTTCAGAAGTCGCTGTCTTTGGAAAGCTTTGATCTTCAGTTGAAATGCATTTCCATAGTCCTATAATTTATCCCAACTTCAGGGCGCTAAAAGGCATTTCATCAGTGTAGTAGCCTGTCGGTCTGTCCTTCGTAAAATCCTTTGTTGCTGTTGTTCGGAATTAATTCAATTAAAAGCACGGCTGCTGTGAGATTCAATTTGCTTTTCTTTATTGCTTTTCCTTTACTTTCCTGCTAATCTTTCTAAATCCATCAAGTGGCATTTAAAGGGTATCACTAAACAAGACAACAAAATGCATCCTGAACCGCTTTTCATGTTCATCTGCGAAAAAAAACTGATTATTGTCGTAATGAGCAAGCAATGTCCTGCTCCCCAGCAAAGTCACAGAAGGGCACAAATCTGCACCGGACATAATCGCTTGATTTCAGTTTTAACTACAATTATCCATTACAAAATGTATCCTAAATAATATAACTTTAACTTTCATTTACATGTTTCACCATCAAAGGCTTATGTTGCTGCCCAGTGTTAAAGTGCCTACTGTTATATATTCGCTTGAGGTTTTTCAAAGGTTTAGATGTGTTTTTGGTGAGATTTGAACCTTGGAAGCTAATAAATTAAAAAAAAATCTATGTTTTCATATTTGTTTGTTGGTTGTTTCTTTTAGTAGCTATAGGTAGTCTCTGGTAGCAAAAAGCTTCATTAATGAATAATTTTTATTAAAAAAAAAGGAGGTACCCTGTCTTTCTGTGTCCAGATCCCGAAATGAGTGTCAGTGTTTCTTTGTCAGTGTTGGATATGCGTACAACTCAGGAAGTGATAAGCTAGTGCTCTGTTTACATTTTCTTTGAGGTGTCTGCCACCCAAAAACTTAAATAAGAAAAAACAAAAGAAAATCATCCTACAACAGGTTTTAGAAGTTGTTTTGAGGGGTTTGTACTATTAGTTCCTTGAAAACTTAAGCATTCAGTGGTATTCCATCTTCTTGACATTTTGAGACTAAAAAAAAATGTGCGCCGTGCGCATTAGGGGTGGCTGTAGCTATTGAAATAGAGTGGTCATCCATCAATTGGAAAGAAAGAAAGAAATTGCTCTGATAAACCTGTTGTATACTACTATGCTAAACCCGAAAGAAAAGAAAACAAGAGACAAAACAAACTTCAAGCCTATTTAGACAACACAGCGTTGATCATCTAAAAAGTCACCTACTTTAAATCAAGAAATAAAGAAATACTAATTCTTACATGACCAACAAAGTAAGCATCCACGCTATGCTCTTTAGACGCAGCCATTATTAACTATCGTCATACCCAAGGGGCTGAACATGCTTCTGCAAGCTCTCTGGGTAAGGGCTTCACAAACACACGTCTACATGTTATAAAGAAGATAAGGTGGTATGTAAAAAGTGCAACAATTTGAACTGGAGCTGCTTTTGGCTTTAACTGTGCTTTTGTTGGTGCTTTAGCTTTGTTCTCCATGAGAAAAGACAGATGTCAAAGTGGACAAACATCTCCTTTGTGATGGAGTGAAACAAAATGTAGATTGCACCCTTTTATTGTCCTGCACTGCTGTTGTTTGAGCTTTTCACCTGTGCTTCTTTGCAATTTCTTGTTTATGGGGCTTTGTCCTCTTTGTTACATATCAATTGTCGTCAGCCCTTCCCAGCCTCAGCTAACTTTCAGTCAAACAGCATTCAATCAATCATCTCTGTAGTCTATGCACATTTAGCTTTTTGGAGGATCGTTTGTCTGCACTGCAAAAAAAACATACCTGTCTGCAGGGGCTGAGGGTGACACAGTGGGATCCCTCCATGCTAGTACAAATGAGCTCTAAAGTGGGAAAATCTCCAAAATGTCAGCCCCCTGCTTTAAGAAATGTGTTAGTCTCTCCCCTTTTATTAGCAAATGCTGATGGTGTTTATGTTTAACTTCATAATCAATCTTCCATTGTCACATCACATCAAGTGTAGGGCACTAAACGGTGCACCTGGAGCATTCACAACTGCTGCTCCTCTGCAGTGATGAATGCAAAAAGCACAGCCCACCACCATTACTGGGGCAAACTTAACGTGCACAAAGGCTTTGAGAAAGGCTGATAACAGCCTCATAATTGGACTAATTACCTCTAGATATGTTGCTTCTTTTGGCTAAATGGCAGTGAAATGCCACTGTAGCTGGTCTGTCTTAAAGCCATTGTAAACAGGTTTTAGTGAAAAGGGCAATGGCTGTGTTCAATAAATTAAGCGTCCCTTTTTAATCTGGAGTCTTTTGAGTTGACGGCTTGTGGAAGGTACTGGCAGTGTAATCAGTGGGACTCAAAGTTAGACTCAGCTAATTAGTTAACAGTCAATACAAACTACCTGGGGGGGGAAGAAGGATATTGGGGGTTCAGCCAATACTTCTTCTGGTGGTTTTCCTGCCCGTTTCAATATGAGCTTTTCTTCTCGACATGAGAACGAGTCTTCTTTACCTCCTGTTGTTTCTTCCCTTCATTTTCTCTCATTATTCCATGTCTCCCCCTCCTCCCTCACACGCACATGCACATGTGCCTCCTTCTTCCTCCGATCCCTTCCTTTAATATTCTTTGACTTTGCCCGTGTTGATCTCTTTTTCTTGCTGATGGCATTTGAAGCCAATTAGGTGTTTGTGCGCATGCAAAGCTGTCTCAATGCAGAGCGTGGTGACATCCCTGTCAGTTGTCAAAGATTACAGAGCAAAGGCACAGAGAGACCTGTTGCGCACAGCAAAGATCCATACTATTACCTGATCAGCAGATGGAAGGATGTGGGAAGGATGTATGTGTGTGCACCTGTGTGTAGACTTAGGGGCAGGCTGGATAATGGGTGCATTTTGCCGCACCATGGACCGGCCGGCTGCATCCAAATTGAATGACTCATCCTAACTGCAACTTGTGAACTGCAATCCCGAGAGCTTGTAGTGAAAAAATTCTATTAACTTGTATCAGTTTCCTTCCTCCATCCATACACCACGGTGCCACATACATTTACTTGATACTTCCTCTTTATTTAAAGATGTATGTGGTATATAAACTGCCAGGATTGCAGTCTATGACTGTCAATGTCTGCCAATTTCAACCTATTTCCTGATGACTCATAAACTAGCAACATGTTTTCTTTGGAAAATAAAAACCCACATAAATCTGTATACCCTCCTCCCTGATTTCATTCATTGAGTTTGAATGCATATCTGTAATATTGTATCAAAAATATCACTCTTGTAAAGCATCCTCAACATCTATCATGCCTAAAATGCTTTATATAGGAGTGTTTGACTCTTAAAAACATTTATTCGTCGTAGATTCTTGAAAAAATTATGCTAAAATATGGGTGCTCACAGAATCCCTGTGACGTGCTCAAATGCTCGCACACACAGATGTGCAAATGTGTCAGTGTTTGGAAGCTATGACACATCTCCTTCACCATCTGGGTAAGAATATGAAGGACGTCGCTGCAAGCCTTGAATTTCTGTCGGCTGAAAGTGCCTCTCACTGCTCTGTGGTGGTGGTGTTGCATTCGCACATCTCTACCAAGCCCCCTGTTAAAAGAGCCCATTAGTGGCTCTGTATGGCCAGACCTTGTCTCTGGAGAGCCAGAGAAAAGGAGGGAGAGGAGGAAGATTGAAACCACAAATGAAGAGGAGAGGCAGGGAAGGTAATGAAAACAGTATGCAGCAGAGAGGAAATGACAAACACAGCGATACAAGACAGCCTAGACCTCCAGTGCAAACTTATGCTGTCATGTGTGACAACATGGGGCCGGATTTGGACTTTGGTGATTAAAGGTGAGTTACAGGGTGAATGGCAAATCTTTTTTTGTCAGCGTTCAAACAGTCCAGGGTTAATTTGATACATCCTTAAATACATTTGAATCAATGCTGATTATAAAACATGGGGAAATCTAGTGTAAAATCTGGATTTAAGGAGTAAGGGAGTGGGGGAATGCTGAACAATTCTACAATTTAATCAACGATCTGAGTAAGTAAGTTCCACTCAAATTAAGTAAATTGAATAACGTCTTCGGTCTAATTTGTTCAAAAGCTACACGCAAAGCTGGTTCTGTCTCACCCCCCTTGCCATTACGAGACCAGAAAAAAACACCTCCAAATCATCAGGGAACATTGGCACCGGAGTGTTTCAGTCACAAAGAGTCAAGACTTATAACACGGTATTCAACACATTAGGGTCACAGTTGCAGGACACCACATCTCAAGAGAGGAACACTGGAGGTGTGTGAGAGGCTTCAACTTGCAACTCACTTCCAGACTTTAGTTTAGATTTCTCTTTTTCATCCTCAGACATGGTTGAATAAAACTTTCAACAAGAGCTGAAGACGTGAGTGTGCTGAAGGACATAGTATAATGGAAAAAATGAAACCCTTTCCAGACAAACTGAACTCCCGCTACAGAAGGGAGCTTTTGTTAACGTCCAGTGGTTCTCTGTTCTGGCCAACCGTGAGAGGGCAATCGTCATCATGGCATCTCGCTCTGTTGCAAGCATTTCTCAGTTTTCAAGGAAGGCTACAGTTTATTAGCCCGACTACGTCATACTCACGATTCTAGTCAGAATGTGAGTCTGATACCGCTCAATAGAGATTTGAGTATGGGGCGTGTTTCAACCGAACCAGGAGAAAAAATGCCTCTTCGCTCAATTGGATAGACCTACAACCAATCAGAGCAACGTAGTATGTCACGTAGATTAAGCGACACACACTTGTTGTAGGAAGGACGGCAAAAACATCTTTTCTATCGATAAAAGCCTTTATCGCGTTCCTCTGTTCGTCTTTCAAAATGAATACAATGTGGAGATCCTGTAGAACAGACTCGATGGCAGAATCTACACACCCTAGCTCTCCAGCGGCAGCCATGTTTGTTTCAAACGAAGTCAAACCAAGCGCTCTTTAGTGACGTAGTCGATAATGTCCCTGTTGATCATCTGTCCATCATCGTATAAAGCCCGCCCTGGCAATCTGATTGGGTCGACCGATTCTTGGTCGGGCATAATGATTTCCCAACTGAGCAGAGCCAGACCGAACTTCCCGACAAAAACTTTTATGGGCGGGGCTAAGTTCGGCTGGCACCCAGGCTAACAGTTTGTAGCCTTTGTGTTTCAATTTAATTTTTTACATTTCCGAACTTGTCCTCTTTCAAATGAGATGCACTTGGGCTGGGTCTGGTGAAACGGACGTAGCATTTGTTGCGTTTCATATTTTGGTAGACGTGCAGCTGAGACTTTGTAGAGCACATTCATTGGCATCAGTATCACTTGCTCACTGCTATATGGTTGTTGTTTTCTCTAATTTACAGTTTTTTTATAGACAGAAATGAGAGGCGTCAACAAACATGTTTTTCAAGTGTCTCTGATCAGATGATGTTGATTAAGAGATTTGCTCAATTTAAAAGAAAATCCCAAGTGTCTTTTATGTTTAAAGCTCAAGGTGGTTTAGTTTGGCCTAACATGAAATTTGACATGAAATTTTGTTAATATGTTCAAAGTTTAGTTTTGTTTCTACTTTTGCACCGATATACAAATTCCAGTCATTTTTTGTTTTGTTTTTCTAGACATTCTGTGGCCATATCCAAAGTCCCAGAGAGAGTGATGGCAAAAGCTGTGTCCACAGACAAGTAAACTCCAACTTCTATAAACCCAGCTGGACTGAGGCACGGCTGACAGCAACCGCCTGATGGATTCTGCAAGGCAACTTCTGTATGCCTGTCTATGTTCCTGAACAAATTCTGCCTCTGTACCCAGCCAGACTGACAAATGAGTACATGGACAAACAGAGAGTGTTTTGAGATGCCAGCCGCCTTGCAAATAGTCTGATTTTTAAGGCTGCACTGCTTGTCAGAATGTCTATAGCCAAGTTAAACCTCCTCGTATAAAATACTGCTTTAGTGGAGTTTTGTTGAGGGCACGCTGAAGAAAGACTACTCATCAAGTTAATTTGAGTAATTATTCAGCAGTCCCCTTTCGGAAAGGACATCTGTTACAGAACAGAGCGTCTACATGTGCTGCTGAGGAGAGGAGAGGAGACGCACATATGTTATCCAACGAGTAAAGGTTGCTGCTAATCCAACCAGCCAAGTTTCAGTGATGCTCTACTGCCCCCTTCTGGTTAGCTCTCATCACTGCAAAGTTTGTCCATTTAACAGTGAGAGCAAAATGTGGTCTTTTAAAGCCACCTGGTGGGCAACAAAGGAAGTGCATATCTGTCAAGTTCTGTTAGTGAAAACAAAATAAGACGACTGTGCCTTTTAATGGTACTTTCAGAAAGGCTACCTGTACAGTTTACTTTCTTTAGCTAAAAAGGAGAAGGCAAAACTCAATTTTTAGATCTTTGAGACACAGCCTATGGCATCAAATAACACCTTATCCATCTATCTATTCATTCATTCATTCATTTTCCGTAGCCATCCAGAACAGCAGGAGACATTATTTAACTAAGGAATTTGTGACAAGAGTTTTTTCTTTGTTTTGTTTTTGGAATTGCATCCAGAATAGCACATATTTTGCCATATTGCCCATAGTGGACAAATGACATACACTAAAGCTCCCCTGGAAACATATCATGCTTAATAAAGTCAATGAGACAATAAGAGCTGCATCATTTCTAGAGGATCCAATTGATATCAGTATCTTAAATTATAACAAATCATTGCACTAAAAGAGAGGGTTTTTTCAAACGTATTAAAAAAAAGGAATCAGGAATATAAACTCTTACCAGTTCAATTAAATTGCCAAGAAAAAACTACACAGATGTTAACAATGCAGTTGCAGTAGTTTATCGTTACAGTTAGAGAAAGATTAATTAATCAGTTGAAAGTCTATTCTCAATGCTTGGAAACATCTGGTCCTAGCATTCATGCAGATTTAACATTGGTGTGTACAACAAATCTAAACTTTTCAAAGAGTCCCTGATGAAAGCAGCCTTTTCTAGCGCGGGAATCTACCCACCACACCGTGAAAACTGCTCAGGGGCAACTTGGAAAACATGAGAATGAACCCAAAGTGTTGACCTCGCCTCAAATCCCCCGAAATTTCAGTCTGACCATGATTCTAAAGGATGCATCGTAACAAGATAAAAGATGGCCGCAGAGGGCCCATCCTGCAACCCACTGGACTCCCCCTTCTCCTACATCTGACGTATAAAGATGTTGTACAAGGTGTTGGTTGTATCTTAAATGGCAGAGGAACGAGTAGTGGATCACCAGCCAGCTCTCAACAACAAGCGTCTTTGTCTATAATCGATAGATCGATTTTTTTTTCCCTCAGTGGTCTACAGTTTAAACTGTTCAAGCCATTTTGTTCCCTATGAAGATTTTTTTTTGTATCAGCCACATTTGTCAACAATTTAGTTTACACTCCACTAAAAAAAAATAAAAAAATAGATGAATAAAAAACTTATTTTATGTATTTATTTTAAAATATATATATAATTCAAAAAAAAAAACACTCCACTAGTTGTCAGTCATTTGACACCCTTTGGCAAAAATTGAGCAATCTAATAGGAAAAAAACACACACAGCTTGCGTAGAAGATTACATTTTTTTTTCTAAAGAAAGTAGTATTTTTGATTCATGTGGCATCTGTATTTTCCCATGTAAACATTTTAGTGCAGAGGGTGTTATGGCCAGTGGTGAGTTTTTGCGTGTAAAAACATCCCTAAGTGGTTCGGCTGTACCCTCACCGAGCTGGTGGGCCTTTCTGAGGCTGGAGAGGGAAGCATTGAGCCGGGCACATTCCTCTTCGTTGGCACCAAACTTCTGCAGAAGCTCACACACCTGCTCCTCGCTCATCTCCAGCAGGCCCTCCAGAGTCACCTCTCCTGGGCTCATCTCCTGACGATAACGACACCGCCACAAAACAGGCACGTGCAGCATTAACACATGGAGGTCTTACTCTGCACTAAAAAAAAAAAAAAGCTGTGGTGACATGATTAACATATTTCACGGATTGCGTCTTGTCAGTTAAAGGTGAAAAGAAAATAGTGGCTTATCTTTATCATGTTTTAAAGCTGGATTTCTTTTCCCACAGAGTGTAAAGAAAATTTTGAGCTCTTTCTCTTTAAAAACAAAAGTGAATATTTAGTTTAAATATGTTGATGCTTCGAGGTCTCATGCTTTCATTGCCACCATGTCAATTTTCAACTGTTCTGCATGAGTGAGCGAGGGCCAGTATTACCAACAAAGTTGAAATGGGCTTGTATATGAAAGTTAGTGGTTGAAAACAGGGTGAAACATAGTGAGTGAAGTTTCCGTGTTTGGTTGAATTCCCATTCGTTTTAGAGAACATAACATTTATCCAACATACCTTTGCACAAATTCTGTGCCTTACTTAACACAGCCAACAGATCGGCCTTAAAGTTAGTGACTCAACAAAATGACTACTTACAACGTGACTGATGTCATGTATATTCTTCTACTTGCATCACATGGTTTAACATGGCCATCATTTCTTTGAATATGCAGCCTGTATACAGACTCTGAAGCATATCATTACACATTTAGACTAATTCTTACAGGTGTGTCTCTTTTTATGATCTCCCTGTAGTATATGTTTAAATGCCTGTCGCTCAGAGAATAGACTTTAAAACAGCTCTGCTTGTGTACAAGTCTCCTCATGGTCAAGCGCCAAAGTACATCTCTGACATGTTAGAGCCATATGAACCAACTCGGGCTCTGAGAACCTCAGGGAGGGGTCTCCTGCTGGTGCCCAGAGTCAGGACTGAACAAGGTGAGGCTGCGTTTCACTTTTATGCTCCTAAAATCTGGAACAGCCTTCCAGAAGATGTAAAGACAGGCCTCAACTCTGACAATGTTTAAATCCAGGCTGAAAACAGTTCTATTTAGCTGTGCATATGACACCTGAAAGTATTTTATCTGCACTCTTCACTTTTAAATTAAATACTTAATGATTATTTTTAATGTTTTTTTTTAATTAATTTTTTATTTATTTTTAATGATTGTATTGCCTTCCTGTGATTTTATGTTTTACTTTGAATTACCTTGTGTACGAATTGTGCTCTATAAATAAAATTGCCTTGCCTTCTCTTTTGACTCTGTGGTTTAGTCCTCGTCTCTTTTCGGCCTCCTGCTAAAAGGCTGACTGGCTACCAGGCTACGTTTGCTTACGTATGTGATGTAACTTCCATTCTAACTTCAAGGATCATGGTTTTAGAAACACACTATGATACTAACGTGTAAAATCAACAAGTTTCTGCTCAACATAACCAAGCCTATCCCAGCTAACACCAGGCAAGAAGCAGGGTACACACTGGACAGGTCGCCTGTCCATCGCAGTGCCAACACAGAGATACTCACACTACAGTCAGTTTACAGTCACCAGGTAACCTAACACGGATGTTTTTGGACAGGGAGAGGAAGCCGGAGCGCCTCAAGAAAACAAGTACCTCCACAAATGGGCCTCAGCCATAATTTGAACCAGAAACCTTCTTGGTGTGAGGTGAAAAGAAGTGTGATGGCAATGTGATAGAAAGCAGAAACAATCATTAAAAAATTATAAAACTGTTTTTGGATAAGCCTTTCAAAACAGCATCTAAGCTGGGAAACAACTCAGAGTAGCACCTTTTTCTATTTGAAAAATATAATTTTATAGAAGTGCTGATAATTAGCATTTAGTTATTAACTTAGCAAAGCTCGCTTCTTATGTGTCCTACAAGTAAAAGTCAATAACTTAACAAGGATGTTGCTGTAAAACAACTGATAAAGAACATATAAAGTTGACAATACAAAATGCTTAAAAGGCAGTAGTTCAGTATAATATAAAATAGATTGGGTAATAAATAATAATCTGTTTTACATTCTCAAGTTGGAATTTGTCATTAGGATTAATAAGGTAAATGTGTTATCATGTAGAAACATTGTACCACTTTATCTCACCTGTGTGACCTCTTTCCTCAGGTTGACAATGCGGAACCAGTGTCCGAGGCGAGGGAAGTCCTCCAGCTCAGTTCCGCGCTCCTCTAAGGCCACTTTGCACTTACAGGAAAGCTGGCGGCTAAAGTACTTCACCAACTTCCCCTGAGAGAGAGAGGGACAAACGCAGAGAAGAAAAAAGGCCCTTTTCATTCTGACAAATTCTGACAAACATTTTTCATGCATTCAAATACTTAAAAAAAAAAGATTTATAATTGCTGCTGTCAGTTTGTTTGGAGTACAACTCTGCACAGTCATTTTAAAATGCATTTAAGACATTGCTGCAAAATGAATAAATGACATATTCCATTTACTTTACACTAAGCTAGAATGTGAGTCTGTATCCTGGCTCAAAACAACAAACTGTCCTTTGTTTTAGAATAGTGTCCTGACGCAAATGCACAAACTTAAATGTTGATTTTGCAAAGAATATCTGATATTTTATAACAATCCCATTGAGTTCTAATACAAAGTAAAATATATATATATTGAATTTCTGCTCAATGCAAGTCTCATGTCACACCTATGTTTTTACCACGCATGCATGATTGTAAGTGAGTTTTCTGACAATATCTCCAATACTTTTTAGGTGCAACCACCGGACAATCAATGCTAGGTTGCAAAAACTA